>NC_136062.1:387284220-387744220 GCF_964261635.1 Lissotriton helveticus
AGGGCACATTGCCCTCTACTTATTGCTGATTTTTGTTACCAAACTAGGACATGGAGGGATGTAGTGGTGCATTCTCCTTGCTTGCATTCGGGACCCTGGCACCTTGTTTACTCCTCTGCTAGTAGTACCACAAGTCAGGGCACATTTCCATAAGGAAATCTGTGTGACATTGTGTAAAAGTCCACAAGCTGTTTTTACATATATATGCTGTGTAAAGGCCGGATGTGTGAATAATGAGTTCTTCTTTATCCAGGGATGCAGAATTGAAACAACTTAGTAAATGTACATTGATACTTGTATAGCGCACTACTCACCCGCAAGGGTCTCAAGGCGCTTGTACGAATACCGCTGTGGAACCCATCCCGGCTTTCCCTGTGAGGTGTCCATTCTTGGGCACCCCCAAGGTGGAGGCCAGGCATCCTTAGCGTTGTGGGGGCCGTTGTGGAGATTAAGCAAGCTATTGCCCAGAGTTGCAGAGTGGGACTCCATGATTGGAATAGGCACCGAGGCGAGAATTATCAGGTCCGTGGAATTTTGAGCCCAAGACCCGCCGAGGCGGGGAATTGAACCCTGGTGCCGGGCTAGAACTCTGCATCAGGGTCTGCCGCTCTAACCATTGAGCCACACTTCTCCACAACTTAGTGAGTTTGGGCACACACATGTCCTTTACAAGTCAGATCTTGACTGTTTGCATATCGCCCTGCTGTATAAACTCGATTTGAAGAGCAAGGCGGGCCTGTCACAGCCCTGTCTAAGAGGCAGGTAGGGGCCCCCCTGGGGTGGAGGGATGGCTGTCAGATCTGAGGGTTGAAACCCAGAAAGAGGTGTGTGGTGGGTCTGAGGGAGCACCAGAGACACAAAAGTACCCGAGTGGGCACGCCCGGGCTGAATGTGGCCTGGTGCCAGGGGTTCGGACCCAGCAGGCAGAACTGATCTGCTGAGCCAGTCAGCATACTGAGACAACACCTATCCGGGGCTAAGTGAACTAGGGAGGGTGAGAGATGGGGGGGGGGGTGAGAGAAGAGAAAACAATAGGTGGGGATGTGTGAGAATGGAACTCGAACAGTAGGTGAAGAAAAAAAAACAGTGAAGCGGGAGTAAGACTAGCAGGGGTGAGAGAGTTTTGTGAAATAAAACATTGGAAATGCAAGCCCTCTAATTAACAGAAACAATACAGCTTTTTATACATATGCATGCTATTTGTAAACACCTGTGAAGTACTTACTTGTTGCTCCAAGAAGACTGACATCAAGCCACGCAGCTACTTTGAAGTTATTGGTTTCTTCGCGCCCGTGAAGCACCCGATATTAAGAATACCTGCGAAGTACCTGGGTGCGGCTTTAACGCCAAGCTGCCACAGTTTTCCAAGCCCCGATCACACAGTTAGGTTCGAAGATAAAACCTGAACTACATTAATGTCCCTAAGCAGCAGGGAGTCACATCTGCACGGGGAAAACAGGTGCAGGCTCATAATCATAATGATGAAATATAAAATGTGTGCATACAGTGTGCGCTACAGTACTGTGTGCAGCAGAGAGTGTGCCTCACTGAGGATAGCGTACGCTGCTATTGCTCTACCAAGGCTTGTGGGCACTAACATTAACATTTGGGCAAAATACCTTTGAGCCTGATAATGGCATTGCTTTGGGCCTAATATTTAAAGGCCATTGCAGTTGCCAGGTTTGTCCGTCGTATTAGGCTTCCTGAAAAAAAGCGAGCAATGCTGGCTCTGCATGGTATCATAGGAAGAGAGCAGCCTCGGCAGGATGACCAAAGGAGTACAAAAATGAAGGACCATTTACAGCTCCGTGTTGGGAATGGAAGACTTAGCTTGCCGCGCCGTTAAAATATATGGAGCCCGCTTAATTACTTTTTCATTCCAGTGGGCTCGTTTTTACTTATCGGCCTGGACAAGATGAAAGGGGCGGTAACTTTTTGCATTTCATGAACATCACCCGCTTAGCAAAATACAAAAACAGCATAGCATACAAATAAAATGTAATCCAAAATAATAATACCAAGCGGACCAAAACTAGGCAACATCTGGAAATATATATAAAGGATAACCCTATATTCACACAGTTGGTAGGGGAAAAACCTTTTACAGTCTTTACGCATTGCACTGAACATTAAAACGGATTGCTTTTGCTGGCGAGAAAGTGTTGCTTACAGTTGTTAAATATAAGTTATAATTACAATAAAATTAAGAAAAAGACACATAGAGCAATCTCAAATTTTAGCAGATATATGCAGACAATTTTGAACAAAAGCGCGTCCTGAGTTGTAAAAGTAGCTAACTTAAATAGACTTATCTAACCTACTCGCTTTGTTATGGATGTGGGCAGCTTTATTGATAACACACCTTTACAAAACCCTCTAGACCTATTGCAATATTTTTTTTAAGTTGTGACACTGTTTTTTAACATTTGAAGCACTAATAGCCATATTAAGACACAGTAAAGCAAGCCGTATCGTACACAGAAAATCTTTGACCACAACATATGTAACACAGCACCAGATGCAGCTAACCTCTGCAAAAGGTTTCTAGACAAACAGACAGAAGCGTGATAAAACCCCCGCCCCCACTCCACTTCTAAAGAGAACATAACAAATTTTTACGATGGACTTGGGCTTATCTCGAGGAAGCGCATTCCTCAAAAGCTCTGTGAAAACTAGCAGAAACGCGAGTACCAGCCCCCATTACCAACAGGATGTTTATGGGTTGTTACCAGAGCTATTATAAACATTAAACCAGGAAAAATTAGAAGTTGATCCCAAAGACTATTTAAACCTAGGCACAAAACAAAAAAAATATAAAACACATACTGATTTGCAGCAAGCAAAATAACCTACAAAGTTACATGAAGATTTAATGGCTAAAAAGAAACAACGCGATTAAGATTGGACAACCTTTTTAGCCCCGGTCACAAAGTAATGTAGGAGAATAAAACGTGAACTAGGTGAAAGTTCCCCTTAGCAGCAGACAATGAGAGCTACACGGGGAAATAGAGGATATACATAATATGTGCATAGGGCGCAAGTTCTACCTAGGTGCTCTAGGCACTTTAGTGCGTTGAGGAAAGATACAAGGTCCGTAAAGAAAGCTACGAAGGTTCTGGTGTTATTGTAGGGTGGAGGAGAGTTATACTTCCCTTACTGCAGCGGCTCTAGGGGCCTATGGACAGTCTTAGTGGCACCATTATAAGTATAGTGTACACGGGTCAGTCATTAAACCACAAAAAACAAGAAACTGATCCCAAAGACTGTTCCAACCTGTGTGCTTTTACTGCGTTTAAAACAGGTAAGAGGTGTTGTAAGGGAAGCCCAGAAAACGCTAGTGATACTGTAGGGTGGAGGAGGCCTATATTGCTATAAGCAGTAGAGCTGCGCTTTGGGCCCCCTTGAAAAGAAATAGTTCCAAATTACAGGAGGATAGCATAACCTCACAACGATTACACAGTGTGCCAATAGAAAGCCAATAGAAAGCCCGAGATTGAAATTCAACGTGGGGCAAACACAAAGGTTTTGAATGACAAGGAAACAAAACAAGCTCTCTGCATTGCGTGGCGGAGGGGGCGAGAAGGGAGGGGGGGAATGCCAGCAGGAAGGGAGGGGGTATCAAAGCAGCTGGAGTGTTGCTTGTAAACACAAGCTGTGGATTCCTTTGAAGTGTAAACCAGCATGAGTGCGGAGATGCATTGTGCACGCGCTCTCACACATGCACTGTATGCAATCCGCCCAGAAAAGCCTTTGGGTACATTTCTGAAAGTCCCTTACATAAGACTCGCAGACAACGCATGCGCATTGTCTAAAACGAGACCTAAAGAAGGTACTTGTTGCACAGGTTACACTTTCACCATATGTGGCACCGTTATATGTGTACCTCAAACAAACCTCCCTTTTTTTAAATGGGAAAAATGTAACGTGCAGGAAAATGTTCTGCAAAAATGTTAACAATATAGAAATATTATTTGCACTTTTCATTTCTACCACTTGAAATGATGGCTGTATTTTTCAATTTAAAATGTGGCACTGGGTCCACCAGCCACTGAGAGCAAGATGCCTGCTGGGTGTTTAGAACATTAAACTAAAGAGTTAACTTTATGTTTATATGGATTCGATCAAATTCATCATATAAATGTTCTTCCATTTCCTAGTGTTGGATTTACAAGCACCTTGCTACCAGTGGCTTGTGGATATGGTGCTATATTCGTAGCTGATAAATATAGCCATGTGTTTAACCTCTCCCATGCTGATGACGAGCTCAGCTCATCATGAGCCACGCTGCTCGTGTACTGATGACGAGCTGAGCTCGTCACGGCCGTTAGAACGCTCGCACGCGGGGATAATTCCCCTGCTGTGCTAAGCGTTCTAAGGAAACGGGTGTGGCCGTGACGAGCTCAGCTTGTCATCAGCACACGAGCGCCGTGGTTAATGACGAGCTGAGCTCGTCATAAGCACAGGGGCGCTATGCGCGCTCCCCGCCCCCCAGCACAGCGGGGGAATAACACCCGCAGCCAAAGGGTTAAATGAGAGGAGTATAGAGTGAAGAAACATGCATTATAATAGATTACAACATAGTTGGTTTAGATTGAAAGTGGCGAAAAACAATAAGACTTAATGCTTTATAGAAATCATTTCTTCCCTTTGCATTTCGTCCATCTGAAAATGTACTGTATTTTTCAATTATAAATATGACACAGTGTCTACGGGCAGTGGGAGCAAGAGGCCTGATGTTTCTAAATGTGACATTTTAAAATTGGACAATATTAATGGAAATCATTAAGGTACATTTTTATTTTCTTCCATTAAAAAGCATTCAGAAACATTATTTTGTTCTCACGCTCCAATATTTCAAGTTTATAAGGAGTTTATTTAACAGTTAAATACCTCAGTGCTTCAGTAATTCACCTCTGTGCCCCAACCTGGGTCATATATCTGACTGAGCACTGCTCATTATGCAGGGCCTGTTAACTGCGGCCTGATGTTATAAGTGTAAAATAAATACAGCCTTCGCTTTACTTTAAAAGGGAAATGTGACCCTTCACTTATTTAAAAATGAACCCTAGGCTGCGAGCAACTCTGAAGGAGTATCTCACGAATTACTGATTGGAGACACCTGAACTAGAACATATTTTGTACACACTATAGTCAGACAAAGCAATGGAAATCCAAGTTCTAGGCAAAAACAAGCAAGGGTAATAATACGATTACCCGTGCTAAATGCCACACAGCGACTCAGCCACATTTCACACACTTGGAAGCATGCTACCATCATGCCCATGCTTAAGAAACCGTCCTGTGACCCTGCCACGCTTTCCAGCTACATGCCCATTTGCCATCTACCATACTCAGCCTAAGCCTCACTGACTATCTCAGAAACCACCAGCTCTTTGCTGTTATGCAGTCTAGATCAGGCACAAGCACAGTACAGAAACAGTACTCATTGTTGCCACAGATGACATCCACATAAACTTTGAGAGAGGAGACAACGAAGTCCTCATTCTCCTGGACCTCAGCAGCAATTAACACAGTCCCACACTCCACCCATATTAGACACCTGCTGGAGACTGGCATGCTAGGACCCTCCCTCCACTGGAATCTACTCCTTCTTAACAGATCACAAGCTGTCAGCATGGCACCTTACAGTTTGAAACCCGCAAACTCCTCTGTGGAGTGCCTAAAGGATCATCTCTCAACCCCACCCTCTTCAACACAAAAATGATATTGTTGGCCTGTGTCATCAAAATATCCCTGTCCTATGTAGAGGACATGCAACTCGTACTCTTCCTTTCGGACAAGACCCACAACACAAAAAAACAAGTTAATCACCTGCATGACCGAAGTTGGTAACTGAGTGAAATCCAACATTCTCAAGCTCAACACCAACAAAACTGAAGTAGTGATCTTCTGCAAGAATATTTCACCATGGGACTCCAACTGTTGTCAGCCAAACTCGTACCCACACTCAGAACCCTTGCCGGGATCCACTGAATGATCATCAATAGCAAACTGGACATAACCGCAAAAGTCAATGCCATCAATGTTCTCGGCTTCCACCCCAGAAGAGGCTGAGGAAGATCTTCAAATAGCTCTCAAGCAACACTAGAAAAACTGTCGCTTGTGCCATAGTCACCAGCAAGTTGACTATGGGACCACTGTCTATGCCTGGATCACCAAACAACTCACTAGTAGACTACAACCCAACCAGAACTTGGGAGCCAGAATCATCCTAACCCTCCCATAAAGTACTCACATCACACCACACTTCAGGGAACTACACTGGCTCCCAACACACAAGTTCGTTTTATTCAAATTCATTACACACACATTCAAGGCACTACACAAATCAGGCCTCACCTACCTGTACAGCTGCATCTTCTCCAATTGTTCACCCAGACACTTCCCCTCCATAGGACTCCTACTCTCACACAGTGCCTAATTTGAGCCGGTGTTATCCGGTGCTTAGCACTGGCACTTAATTGGTGCTCGGCACCTAATTGTCAACACCATACATATAATATTCTACTACATGGTGGTGGTGCTCATCTAATTTAGAGATGAGCAGAACAACAATTGTTTAGGAATACAATATACATTAAAATATTGCTATCACCTACCTCCCCTGCCATCCTGTAGATTGGGACCTGTAATAATCTGAACTGTCGCATTAACATGCAAGAGAGATAGTTAGTTGTTGTTTTGGCAACGATGACAAGCGGCAATGGGTGGTGCAAGCTGTAGTGGACTCCTGGTCAGAGCCCTGGCACTTCATATTCTACAAATTTGGTACTGCTCTCACACATATTGCCCATACACAGAACCAGATCAGTAGGATTGTGTTCTTGTATATCGCTCTCATAGAGAGAAATGACCTTCGTCTCCACATTAGAGCCTCTTACTCTGCTTAAATTCAGCAATTAGCTAAAGACCTGACTTTTCAATTTTCCAACCTACATAGGCAGGACTGGGCACACGCCTGCTCAGCACCAGGATACCAATGTAGGAGACAGTTTGCCTTACAAATATGTATAACATAACATTGCACCATATGTCCGACAATAGAAAGGCTAACTGAGCACTGTAGATGAGACAGTTATATCAGCCTAGTAATAAAGCCTAGTGACTAACTGATTAGTGCATTCATGTATATAAAAAAATAAAATAGTTGTCAAAACACATCCTTGGCTAGTTATAATAAAGACTGGAAACTTTGCACTCATTTTGGCCTTCAATCAACCCCATTACCCTTGTGAGAGTGCCTGTATGTAGCATCTCTTAGGCTCATAATAGGTATTGTAGTATCTCCAATTTCCCTTGTACCTCACAGAGTTTTATACATGGAACACTCTCCAAAGCTGACTTTGTCAACAAACACCACAAGCATTGAAATTCTGCTCAGTCAGACATTATTATCAGTAATGGAGTCTGATCAAAATCTTTGCTCAATCATGCTAATTGTGGACAAGGAGATGTACTGCAATGATGAATAGAACCATCAGTTAGCCCATCATTCAAGTGCCTAAGGACCATCTTGCGATTTCTTTACCTACAAGTCGATCAAGCCATTAGGATGGTATATCTCAGGTAGTTGTTTTCTACCACCCCACGAGATTGGAGGTGTGTTTGTGGTCAATAGCAATTGTGTAGAAGGGCAGATAAGGGCTCCAAACATGATTAGTTAAAGAATAGAAGTCAATTTTAGTAGCCTCCCAATTTTAGACCTTGGAGAGATATCAGTATGTCCTCTATTGTGAGCATAATTTCGTTCTAAGAATATGAACGATGCGGTATAAAAGACGAATCAAAATTCTGGTCTGCCATTTTGCAAGGATAGCACTCAAGGTTGGCAAAATGATAAAACAAAGCACGTGTACCACTGGCTGAAATGTTAAATCAGTAGTTATGTAGGCAACTATTTGTCAAACCTCCATATTAGAAACTCTAAATATTAACACTACCTAGTTAATCTGTTCAAACTCTTTGTTCTTCTTGTTGAACAGATTCCTTGACATTTTTTGCACCAACTGCATGGACTCATTGTCAGAGTTATCTTTCCCAGTTTCTTTAGCTAATAGATCTAATTTTGCTATCCGACAATCTTTAACAAATCATTAGGTTAAATTCTTGTTACCTATAATACGATTTCAGTATTTGTTGTCAAGATATGTTTTGTTACACTGTTCATGGCAAATACTATTTTTTTCATGCAATAGAAACTAGTCCTTTGTCAATTGTAGCCTTAATAAGGAACGCTGCCAACATGATATGAATTGGTCATCCTACTCAAGAAGTAAAATATTCAGTCTAAAAATTCCCATCTAATCTTTCACATTTTAATGGGAACATATTTATGATTAAGACACAAGGCATTCTCTTTCTGATCCAATAAACTTGACATTACTAGCATGCAAACACTCACATACAATTAGATCCATTCAATTCCAAGCAGAGACTGAAAATATTTGAATGTTTTTGTAGAATTCCCAAGAATTCACCCTCAAGCAAAATTTCATCAACAATCTTCAGGGATACTAATTGACAGTTAACAATTTTCTGTTCCTGTCAGTGCCTTCTTTGTCTAAGAGACCAGTGGTAGCATGATTAGTGCCATGAGTAGCTGCAGCCATCTATGGTGACCATAAATTGATGCCATAGGCAAGAGTATTAGAGATTCAAAGGCAGCTCATCTAAAAGGCAATAGTCTCATGAGTGCAGAGGCAGTAGGGGAAGCCAAGCTATAGGCATTTGCAATTCCTGGTAACGGCAATGATGACTACGCAAAGTAGTATATTTTTGTAAAATCTTAGTGTAGCAAATCTGTGTTTACTGCATGTTCACCCAACATTTTTCACCTTTTCTATGTCCTAGTGTTGCTGGTTTTAGTACTCTGCAGACTTCACCACTGCTAAACAGTGCTCCCTATTCAAACATGGTTTAGTTAGCTTATCCCTGATTGACATATTTAAATTGTATATGGTGTCGAAAATGCACCCAGGTCCTCGAAATTAAATGCCGTCTGTGGATTGCAGCACCTATTGTACCATCCACAAGGTTGGCCTGCAAAACCTGATTTGAGACCTACCATGAGTAGCTTGACTCCACCAGCCTAGAAGCCTGCTGTGTAATATGTAAAAACAACCCGTTTTGGCTTTTCAATATTAATATGTCACTCCTATGCACCCCTTGTCACCCACAAGGTAGAGTGCTTGATATTTCAGAGTGAAGCATGTGCAAATTCAAAGTTGGCATGTTCCTTCAATGACTAACCCCAAAAGCTGCTATCACATGCAGTGGTGTGGATGGATGGTGTGGATGGATTGTAGAAAACACCAAAGTACAGATTATAAACTTTAATCTGTAACCTTTGACAGGAAAAGGCTAAAATAGTCATTCAGAGTCCATTTTTGATATTTAGTAAAAGTTCAATTTATTAGTAACGTTTGTTTTTCTTACATATCTTTTTATTGATAATACAAAAAGGTGTTTGGCAGCAATTACATCACAGCATTCAAGGATATCAACAGTGTATATAGTTCTCAGGTTTATAGTACTACAGTTGGTGAATTTGGATTATTGATGAATATTTTAGAAAAGTACATTTTAGAAAACTTCCTGAAGTCCCTGGAGACTCATTTGCATTAACCTGCCAGCAGCTGCCCAGCCGGTGCTTTTACTTAATGAGATGTGTAAACTGAACAGCAGAACAATTGCTTAGGCCTAGTGACGTGATGAAAGCACTATGAGCTCAAGAAGGAAAGTTGAGGTGGGCCCAGGCACTACATTAACCACTGCGGTGCTTATGACGGCTCGAGGCCGTCATGAGTCACGGTAGCCATGTGCTCATGACGGCCTGGAGCCGTCATGCCGTTGCCACTCCGCCCACGCCTGATTAATTCCCCACCCTTGCGGGCGAATTAATCAGTGGGCGGAGTTCTGATGAGTCTAGGCCGTCATGAGCACATGCCTACCATTACTCATGACAGCCGGGAGCCGTAATGAGCACTGCGGTGCCGCAACCACACCCCGCGCTGCGGCGAAGGGGTAACCTTGAAAGGAACAGCGGTGAATCCTGTCTATCATAGTTTGAAAAACTGTGCAGTAGTATGGTGATGTAAATCAAGTATTTACTACATATGATTCTAAAGTGCTCATTTAGAAATCCCTCAATAGTCTCAGAGCTTTGTAACATGGAATAAGAAGAGACATAAAAGCACACTGGGGCTAATTGACCGAGGTATTTTGGGCTATAAATATGAGTTTACAGCATAAAATACCTTATGTATACCTACCAGCAGTTAACAAATGGATCCCAGCTAGGTGTGTGATTGAAAGACAAGACACATGCCTCAACAACGCATGCTCGTCTTTACCCTGCATGCCTTTACCAAGCATGCCTTTACGACACAATTTTGTGGTAAAAACTTGTTTGGTAAATGGGTATGTGTGGTAAAGATCGCACTCCTGCCCAACTGCCCTACTCCCTAAAAACACCCTAAGCCTAAAATCCCTACCTCCCGCCTACCCCAGCCTAACTATCCCCTCGACCTGAAAACTGCCCCATCCTGAGCCCTACAACACAGCCCCCTTAAAATTACTACAACCCAACTTACTCCCTGAGCCCTAAAACGATTCCCCACCCCCTAAAACCTAACCCTACCAACACCTGCCCCAGCCCAACTACCCCTCAGCCTTAAAACTGCACATTTCCTGTCCCCTGCCATGAGCCCAAAGACTCCTGACCCCCCAGCCCTGAAAACGACATCGACCCCCACCCCAAAACGACCCCAACCCAAATAATCTAGCCCCCACCTCCACCCCCTGCCCTGAGCCCTAAAACTCTCGACACCCCATAGTCCCTGTAACCTACCCTTACCCCCACCCAGCCCTGACAACTACCCCACAACCCCTACAAACTACCCCTACCCCCCTTAAAACCCAACTAACCTCTCTGTCTCGTCCCGATTCTTCCTCTACCTGCTCTTCCACCCAGCAGCAGCAGCAACTAGACCAGGCATATTCCTTAACCAGGCAAATGTGTGGTTAAGGCTTTTTCGTGGTTTAGACATGTGTAGTACCGCCTGCGTGGTGCAACCCCACTTAGTTCACGCTGTGTAGTTAAGGCCTTTTCCCTCCCAGCTGGATGTTAATGCAGTTAAGGCTGCGAATTTCTCCACTATTAGTTCTAAGAAATTCACAGCAGTAAATCTCATTCAAGGGAAGCAAAGTGTGCTATTCCAGGATTGGTATGCATTGAAAGTCTGTGAACACCCATAAACTGACACTTTTATTGGGCATTCTCTTCCCCCCCATTCAGAGATGGACTTCAAGGATTGGAAGGCGAAAGGATCACCTCTGATTGGCTAAGTGTGTAGACCCTTCTCCTTGGTCTTTCCCACAGTGTAGATTTTCTTGGAATCTCACAGATTACCATAGTAAATAAGGGAATGGGTGTTGGTAACCCCTCCCCCAACAAACCATCCAGGTAAAAAAAATTGCAGTGCTATAATCCTTGTGAGGCCTCTCAGGAGTAGTAGAACTTTTCTTTGCCAATCATAATGCTTGTATACTAATGACAAGTAACAGAACTCCTGATGGTTGCCTTGCCGGAAAGCTAGCACTAAGTACAGTAGTCCAGGATTAGATGTGATGACAAACCATTGACATCTACAGCTACAGCCTTGATTGATTCAATGGGTAATGTCATATCTGATACTACAGGTCTGATCTGTTTATTGTGAAAAGTTATAACGAATGCTGTAAGCCTGGCTTAGTAATTGTGAAATCCATTTGTTTAAGGCAACTGGTTTTTAGTGGTGGATTGTTATCAAAATGTGTTACAGGCTGTAGACTGGTACTATGATACATCTCACAGATTACCATAGTTAGTAAGGGCTATGGTGTTGGCCTAACTTACTTACTGTAAAAATCAAGTGTTAAAGGCAGTATGCTTCTAAGGGTGAATTACAGTTACACTGTGCTAAATTTATATGCAGGTTTGCTGTTAAGTAACATCTAGCAGAAAATGTATGTTATGTCCTCTTAGGCGGGCTTTTATATTGTTTTGACAAATTTATTTTTGTACATATTTCTAATTTTATTATTGCAAATGGTTGCATTGTGGGTACGATTATTCACTGTACAGTAAGTCTGAAATGGTATGGTGACTAGCCAGTTAAAAAAACTACAGACCAGAGGCGTGTTGAGAAAATGTATTTATGATTATTATTTGTTCATTATAAAAAGTACTGATAAAAGCAGTGGGCTTGAGTTATTAAAAACATACATTAAAGCTCATAGAACTTTAAGTGTGATTAATATTGCACCATTGTAAAGGTTATTGACATGTATTTTGCTACATGAAATTACAGATTCCCTTTGCAGGTGTTGATTATCTCCCTTGACAAACCTTAGTAATAGAATATTTATCTTGATAGAATCTCTTCTGTGGGCCCATCAGGTTCAGTTGTCTTTTTTGCTCTTGCAATTAAAAATAAAATAAAAAGTACATAGATATATAATCATGCCTGTGAGAGTGCGTGTATGATAACTTACTGACTGCTAATCCCATCATGGATAGAAGAGGTATTTTAAATTATAATCCAAACCTAAAGGCATTGAAGATGGACGTCTTTAACACAAGGGTGGCCTTTTGCACATCTGTGGGGAAGTCAGGCCTGTCTCTGTTTGTGATCCAAATATCCTTTCATTAAGTGCTCGCATCAGTGTCCTTCCTTTTGTGACTGGGTGTACTGGGAACGGAACACTCTAGCTGAACAAATTGTGCATCTAACAACAATAAACAAAACAAAATAATTCTTACTGCATCCTTTTCAGTCTGTCACGCTAAGTTCACTAAAACGATCACGTCATTAAGGTCACATGAACAAACATGCCTGCCATTGGTGTCTTTGCATTATGTAGAACTACCAGCCTTATACTCTGGACTCTTTTTATATTGCCTCCTGTTTCAAATGGTGATTTTGCACAAATACTATATGGTAAAAGCTAATAAATCAGTGATCAAACATAACATGTTTTTGTGAAGCACACGTTCACTTAGAAGGGTATCTTGCCATGTAATAAAAGATGTTTACTATTAACTACCCCAATTGTACTCATGTTATTGACTTCATAAGAATGAAAGGCTGACTAGAATCACCTGGATGTGAGCCTTTGTCCATGAGGTCAGACCCAGGTCTCTGGAGTGGATGCATTTCTACACCCAGCCAGCAGTCCCGCCTGTATTCAGGGTAATTAAAGTTTCAAGGATGTCCCGCAGTTTTGTATCAACAGCTTCACAAACCATGTAAAATACATTTTCGAGTGACAAACCAGGTGAGACAAATGTTTACACTGGTAAATCGATACAATATATAGCAAATGTGTGTGCTACAACATTTATTTGGTACACTTTAGTGCAAAATTGCACTTCCCGTTCTTGATCTCTGGAGGGCGGCACACCCCAACACAGAGCGCTTCACCTTCTACTCCCATGTACACCATACATACGCGCGTCTAGATCACTTCTTAGGCTCTTCGGAGCTGCACCCTCATATCACCGACGTTTCCATTGTCCCGGCAGCCCTTTCAGACCACGACGCGGTGGAGCTGACACTCCGTATACCCAAGGTGCCACGCACTCCTGGCTATTGGCGACTCAATGAACCCATATTGCAGAGGCCGGCCGTTGTTCGACAAATCCATAAATGCATCTCGGACTATCTCGCCACCAATGACACCCCAGCTGTCTCAGTGTCGACTCTCTGGGGGGCCTTGAAGGCAGTAGTCAGGGGGGAGCTGATCGCCATCGCAGCTGCTGACGCCAAGATCCGCAAAGAAAAGAGAGCTGACCTCTCAGCACAAGTAGCCGAACTTGAAAGAATTCATAGCCGCACCTGCGCCCCGAGGATCTGGCGTCAGCTGAAGGCCGCAAGGGCTCAACTGGCCGGCATCGATACAGACAGAGCGGAATTTGCCGCTCTTCGCCTCCGCCATACATACTACGTAGGAGGTAACCGCACCGGACGCCTTCTTGCCAGTGCCTTAAAAGCCAAAACTCACCGCTCAAAAATCACCACTCTCCTGGACGACTCCGGTACCACACTCACCGAAGACGCACAAGTGGCTAACGCCTTCCGCTCCTTTTACGCCTCCCTGTATAGCGAGGACAGTGTCTCGCCGACCGACATTGACGCATACTTGCAATCGGCGGACATTACACCGTTATGCCCAGCGACAACGGAAGCCTTAGATGCTCCCATTCGCCCTGATGAGGTCCTGGCCGCCATCTCGCGCCTCCGTCCGCTCAAATCACCAGGCCCTGATGGTTTTTCCTCAGGCTTTTACAAGCTCTTTGGCCACGTACTAGCTCCGGTACTCACGAGATTGTTTAATTCTTTCGAGGGCCCGAGCTCCATTCCGCCGGACATGCTGGCAGCTGACATAGTGGTGTTGCCCAAACCGGGCAAACCCACGACGCACTGCTCTGCGTTCCGTCCAATCTCCTTACTTAACTTAGATTTAAAGCTCTTCACAGGGGTGCTGGCGGCCCGCTTGGGCCCCTGTCTACCGGGTATCCTCGAGCCGGATCAGTCGGGCTTTGTCCCGAACCGCCAATGCAGTGATAACACTAAACGATTGATGCACCTCGTGGATAAATCTCACTTTCAGGTCTCGGACTCGGTGCTTCTAGCCGTCGATGCGGAAAAGGCATTCGACCGTGTCGACTGGACCTACTTACAAAAAGTCCTGCAGCGGTACCAACTGGGCGACCGGTTTCAGGCCTGGATCGCGAGCTGCTACCACCACCCTATGGCCCGGGTCCGGCTGGGCGGCCTAAAGTCGGACCCCTTCGAAATACAACGAGGCACGCGTCAGGGGTGCCCCCTTTCGCCCCTTTTATTCGCCCTGTACGTGGAACCCCTGGCGCAGAAAATTCGAGACAATCCTCGCATTGGTGGTATCTCATTCGGCCATGAACCCCACGTGGTGGGGCTATACGCCGATGACATCATCGCTGCTCTGGACCGACCGTCCAGCTCTATACCTGCTTTCCTGGAGGAATTGGAGAGCTTCGGAGCGGTGTCGGGCTTCAAAATCAACAGGGGGAAATCCTTGATCTTGCCCCTGGGCAAGAACGCCCTTCCTAACACCCCACCACCTGATTTTGGCTGCGACTTACAAACCTCCGCGCAGCTTCCATACCTAGGGATCACTCTTACTGCTTCCACGGACTCAACGGTGACCCTTAATTATAAATCACTTGTCTCCCAAATTCGAGCCGACCTCGCGCGATGGTCAAAACAACCCCTCTCCATGCTGGGCCGCATAGCGGCAATAAAAATGTCAGCCTTGCCCAAGATCTTGTACATTTTCCAGACCCTCCCAGTAATGCCGCCGCCAGGTGCGATTGCTGAATTGCAAAATGCCTTCCACCAGTTCATCTGGGAAAAGAAACGCGCACGTCTGCATAAACAGGTGGCGCACAGACGTATTGATGAGGGAGGCCTCGGGATCCCTGATCTCAGGCAATATTTTCAGGCCTCGCAGCTCCGCTACTTGGTGGAATGGTACAGGCCTGAGTCAGAAAAGAGGTGGCTCTTTCAAGACAGAGCGATGGCTCAGACATCGCTGTGGAAGATCCCATTTCTTGCCCGCCGGCATAGACCGCGATACCTTCTTAAATCTCCGGTTACTCGCACCATCATGAAGACCTGGGACACGGTAGCGGTCAAACGGGGCCTGACAACTTTCCCATCCCCGCTCACTCCGCTCTTTGATAACCCGGAATTTCTGCCGGGCGCCGATCCCCGTGCCTTTCTACAATGGCGGAACACGGACTGCCGCTCGGCCGGCCATCTCTTTGACTTAGAGGGCTTCCTCCCCCTTGCCGAGATCACACACGGCTACGGAGTGAATAAACCTCACATGTTCCAATACTTCCAGCTTCGTCACTGGCTTCTACACCCGGATCGCGCTCCCCTAGTCGCTCGACCGATGACGCAGTTTGAGAAATGGCTGATTACGAAGGACTCGGGTAGGCACCTTATATCGGACCTTTACAAAATGTTATCCCCCGCGGCCGGCCCGGTTAAAACAGCGGGGCAGAGGCGCTGGGAATCGGAGCTCGGAAGGACACTTTCGCCCAAGGAATGGGGGTTCGTATACCATAGAGCGGCACACACCACTCGTAATACTAGCGCCAGGGAGTCGGCGGTGAAACTGGCCATCTACTGGCACCTTACCCCGACAAGACTCAATCAGGGCAATCCTCTTCGAAGCGCTCTGTGTTGGAGGGGCTGCGGTGAAAGGGGCACTCTGACCCATCTCCTGTGGGAATGCAACGCTCTGCAAGGGTACTGGAAAGCGGTATTAGACGATATTGACTCCACCTTTGAAACTGAAATCCCGCGCTTTCCTGCATACACTATCCTAGGGCTACCCAACGCACTCACATTTCCCTTAAAGTCACTACGTGGCAAACAGATGGGCATTGCCATGCAGGCAGCGTCACAACACGTTCTGTCACTATGGGGCTCCACCACATTACCCACCCACACTGGCTGGTTACACAAATTGTGGTTCACACTGGGCATGGAGCGCATCCAAGCCACACTCACACATTCGACTGACTCCTTCCAGAAGACCTGGCAACCGCTCCTGTCCCTCTTATCCAGGGAATTTCACGAAATCACATGCCCAAAATATCTTCGCATTCTACGGCTCACGACACCACCGCAGAACCCGCCACAAACTTAGACACCTTGCTACACACTAGCCCGAGAGTGAACTCAGGGAGACTCCGAACTATTGGCATACTGGCCGGGGTGGGGGGAGGGGGGGAGGGGCTGTTGGGTGAAGGGTGGGGGGTTGAGTTTTTCCTTCTGTTTTGTTTGGTTGTAATTCCCACATGGCATCTTCACCTAAATGTCGGCAATGCAATATTGTGTAGGCGTGATTTATATGCTTCTTGGTTGCCTCTCAGAGAAGACGTGCCTGTCTGTCTCGCTCGCTACATAAACCTACTGCATGCTATTCGCCTTACTATGCCTGTTTTTCTTGCTCTTAAACTCAATAAAACAAATTTGAAATTAAAATTGCACTTCCCTAACCCACAATCTATCTAATTTAGCGTCTAGTGACCACTAGAGGTATGGAGCACCTACCCAGGGAGTCTGTGAATGTGTACAAAATGAAAGAATAATTGCAAATTGTAAACACTTTGTAAATGTGAAGTATTTGAAATTAGAGGTTAAAATTAAGTCAGTATCCTAAGCTTGATTGGAGTCAGCACAAGTAAAGTAAATATAATCTAGTGTGGACTATTAGTGTCCTCACCTGAAGCACTTGTACGCAGTGACAAACAAGCATTTTCAATGCAAAAGGTCTCGCATTCGAGTGAGGTAAAGCTATTAGCATTGTAAATGACAATGGGGCATATTACCAAGGCAGGCGAAATGAAATTATCGCCGCTTTTGCGGCCGTTTTCGGCTGCAAAGTGGCGATAATTTCATCCCTCTATTAGCAAGCTGTCGCTTACATCAGTTTGCGACAGCTTTTCGGTGATAGCGAGCGGTTTGGGGCCCGCTTTACATGTCAGCGATATTTATCGCTAATGACATGCAAAGTGTGTGTACCCAGCCTGTTAACCACTGAAAGCAGTAGCTAACTTCGCTATCGCCTATTATCAACTCAGGCGTAGCAATTAAAAAATGTGCGCTAAGCGCGAATATCGCTGAAAACTAACGCCAGTTCAGACCACTTCTTAATCTGTATATCCAATGCGAGTTGTATATTCAAGTTAAGACCCTATTGGCGTTAATGCCTGAATATCGCTGGATTCCCAGCAATATTCACGCATTTCGCCGCTATCGCCGGATATTTTATCGCATTGGAGATAAACCTTGCTAATAGCACGTTATCTCTGGGATAAAATCCGTGGATGCGCGGCGATAAAAAAATGTCGCTAAGCTAATTTAGCGATAAATATCGCTAGTTGTTTTGCTAATTAACACAGAAATAAAAGGCTGAAAGTGGAGTGGTGTGGCTCACTGGTTAGAGGCGGCAGACCCGTAAGCAGAGAACGGCCTGGGACCAGGGTTCAATTCCCGACGCGGCAGGGTCGTGGACCAAGGTCAAAACGGACTCAATAATTCTCTCCTTGGTACCTACTCTAACCAGGGAACACACTCTGCAACTCTGGGCATTAAGCTTGCCTCATCTCTACAACGGCCCCCCACAGACGCCGGGGATGCCTGGTTTCACCTTGGAGATACCCAGAAAGGGACCATCTCACAGGGAAAACCAGCACGGGTTCCCCAGCGGTCTTCAGCGCCAGGATACTCCATGGAGTCGCAGTGCGCTTTACAAGTACACCCACATTTACATTTTACATTTACATGTCATTTATAATGCCAATAGATCAAATTCTAACAAATTAGAGGCCTATTCAAAGAAGCGGCAGCCATTGTTCCGGCAAGTTGGAAAGAGATAACACACATGGCGCGCTGAATGTTGCAGGAAAGCATGTTGTGCCTGCAGTAGGAGAAACTCATTAAAGAAAATAGTGATTACAGACTAACAAAACGTAGCGTGTAACAACTGAAGTAAAGGGAGCATTCCTAATGGGAGGTTACCAATGAGTACAAGGAGGGACTAATAAGCCTATTAACAAATCAGTAGCCAGTATTTACGAAGGACTATGACACAAGCCAGTGACAAATCTGGGCAGGGCTTCTATTCCATACTTTCATACAGCATGTCGCAGAACAGTGCATGCACTACCCAGTCTCAACCTAAAAAGTGAGCAACCAGTAAACGCAAAAAAAGGCAAAGTAACATACTAAGTTCTAGCATATCACTGCATCTTCTAGAAATAATCCCACCTTTTCAAAAGTTTGTACCTTTCCATTAAAATGTGCGCTTTGCTTTGAGGTTCAAATTGAATTATAATTGCTTAGAACTAGGTGCCTGGCTTGTAGTAGGGATTTATAGCGGGAAGTCACAGACTTTGATAGCTTACAAATCGCTGACCTAGGGTATATTTTTAGATCTCGCGACCTATCAATGCGCGCAAGCGCATTGAGCGGAGCGAGAATTCAAGTGCTCGAAATCCTCGTCAAACCAAGGGCTTCTTGCACTTCGGTTTTCATTAAGTTCACTTGAATCACATGAGCAAACAAGCACGCGCATTCACGGCCGCACAGCACATCAAAGGGCTTCGCCCAGCGTGCGCTCTGCGGCTTCTCCTCCCCTAACACGCTGGCATTCACGGCCGCACAGCACATCAAAGGGCTTCTCCCAGCGTGCGCTGTGCGGCTTCTCCTCCCCTAATTATTCATGCTTTCTGTTTCCCGGCTACTTTCAGTTTCCTGGCTCTCTTGTTTTCTGTTTGCTGCAGACCGCTGATGTAAACAACGAACACTCTGTAGTTATGACGCAACCTTACTACATACACTGAGACCAACTGCATTTCACACTATGCATACATTGTTCTCTGTGGACCTGACCCACGCTTACTCAACAGCAACATTCAAAAAAGACTGAAGCACTCATCTTGTAAAAGATTTGTAAATAAACAGCTATATCCTCCAAGACACGTTTCTGCGTAATCGGTTTCTCAAGTGCTGGAAATGCTATTAATGAAACACAGAGTCTGGTTGGCTATAAACTGAGTAATCACCACAGCCATTGGAGTGTTCCTAGCCAATGGGAGGTCCACAAATGTCGAACTCTTGAGTTCATACGGCTTCAATGCAGACCGCAGACCGCTGATGTAAACAACGAACACTCTGTAGTTATGACGCAACCTTACTACATACACTGAGACCAACGGCATTTCACACTATGCATACATTGTTCTCTGTGGACCTGACCCACGCTTACTCAACAGCAACATTTAAAAAAAGACTTGAGCACTCACGGGGTCTTATAAAAGATTTGTAAATAAACAGCTATATCCTCCAAGACACGTTTCTGCGTAATCGGTTTCTCAAGTGCTGGAAATGCTATTAATTAAACACAGAGTCTGGTTGGCTATAAACTGAGTAATCACCACTGCCATTGGATTGTTCCTAGCCAATGGGAGGTCCGCAAATGTCGAACTCTTGAGTTCATACGGCTTCAATGCCAGCCATGTGCTGCAATTTCCCCAACGATTTTATATTTAGCCCTCGTGTTAAGAATATTAAAAATACTTCCCCCGATGGGAATTACCATGGGGTCACGGTACCGTTCTCCTTCAGATGTTAAAGCAGTCCCTCCAAGTGCAGGGTTTCACTCGAGCTGTAACTTCTTCCCAATATGGGGATCTCCAGTTCTCTGTGGACCTGACCCACTCACCACTGCCGCTGGATTATAAAAGACGTGCCAGCAGGTGTCCGTTCAATAACTAATACACCACAAATTTGTACAACTTGCGTCCTCCATAGGCGACTGGAGAGACCTTCAGCAGGGGTTCAGGAGCTTACTAGTTCTCTTCATTTCACACGGCCACCAAAAGCTGAGGACGGGTGCTGTAGTCCACTACAAGGACAGGAACTTGCTTGTTTTGACAGCCATCCAGTTCAATCACTGCGCATATGCTCTCAGCACATATGTAATTTTATGCATTGGATACAAATATTTTGCAAGGTTAAAGCACAAAGTGCGAGAAAAGAGGAGTGCACAAGGCATTGCAACAATGCTGATGCACTCATACTGTTAGCCTTTTAACAACGAGGGAAAGGGGATACTGTAAGTGACAAAGAAAATTATGACAGAGAGCGTAGATTACACGGCACTGCAATTGATTGGTACAATCTCCCCTCCAACCCAGAACCTGTTTTCCAAACTTTATCCCCTAACCCTCACACCCTCACTCACCCCCTCATCCTCACCCCCCCTCACTCACCCTCACACACTCACACACCCACTCACCCTCACCCTCACACGCCCTCACCCTCACACCCTCACACCACTCAGTGCTACAACACATATGTGTTTGTAGGTGCAAATGCAATGTTCTTGGATTTTCGTCACAATAAAATACACTGAACATAATCTTCACAAAATAAGCTATTGCCATTATAATACAACACACATTGCATTACAAATGCTATAGGTGTCCCATTTGCGAAAGTTAAAACTATTGACATTATAACTGACAAAGCTATTCATTTTGCTATTTTCAAAACCAACACATAAATTAAAAAAGTGTCATTTACAATACCAATCGCTCAAACTTTCCTAATGCAAAAAGTTAAAAGTATGGGCATTGTAAATCACAAAACAAAAAAATAAAATGTCATTTAGAAAACCAATAGCTCAAACTTTCCTACTGCGAGACTTATTGGCAACGCCAGTGCTTGTTTATCTAGAACCTCATTTTCCCTTTAATGAATGAATGAAGGGAGCCTACAAGTTTAAAAATCGCTGGCCTGGGTTATATTTTTTATATAGTATCTAATTTTCCTTTTAATGAATGTGCAAGGTTAATTGTCAACAAAAAACTCTTTGACCTTACTTATGATTTTGTGCTGAGAACAGATTCCTATGCCAACAAGGGTGTGTATAGGGATTGAAATTCCTAGTTGTGTGTTTGCCCCGGACTGATTTTTGGCAAGTCACATTTATTGAAATGTCAGTTTTCGTCTGCAGCTTTCTCTTCCTTTATTTGTATACATTCCTTTTGCATTTCTGCAATTCTCTGTTCTTAACCTTTTCTCCCGTTCTTCCAGTGGTCTAATTCCCTTTCAGCTATTCTCATCATGCTTTTTTCTAACTCAGACTTCCTCCCTTTTCACATGCTCTATTCTTGTATTTCTTTAGCTTCTGCAAGCTTTCTCTTTTTTCTTTTTTCAACCTCTCTCTTCCTTCTTTTACCCTTCCTACATTTTTCTGACCTTGGGAACCTTCTTTTTTACTCAACTGCCCCTTCTTTTCTTTTCCTTTCTTTCACCCGCCTGTTTCCCTTTCTTTCATCTGCCTGTTTGTGTCGTTTTACATTTCTCTAACTCCCTACTTTTTACCCTTTCTCCCTCTTATTGTAGTATGCCGTGACTGTCCTCGATTCTCTTACAATTTAAAATCTAACTCCCTACTTTTTACCCTTTCTCCCTCTTATTGTTTCATTCCTATAACCTCATCATTCTTTTTATTAGTTCTCTGTTCCCTTGCAGTCATTGCTACTCTCTTTTCCTTTGTTCATAGTCTTGTTTTTCTCCATAAGGCGCCCTTTGTTTCTCCAAGTCTACCTTCTTTATTGTTTCTTTAACTTCTCCTTCTGTCCTTTATATTTTATCCTTCCTTTCCCTAACTTCTTCTTCCATCCTTATTTTTTTTTCTACTTCACTCCTTCCCCTAACTACCTAATAGATAGTTTTCTCTTCTTCTCTATTGCCATGCTTTTTTCTTTTATTGCTTTCCTACATTTCACTTCTTTATTTTCCAGCAAAAGCTTTAGAAAAACATATCAGTGTGCAGCTGTACTGGTACCCGTAGTCTCATAGGTTACTCCACTCTATGCAGTCCGGTTCTACACTCTCCTAGCAGTTACTTGGGAGCTCATATGGACACTTTAGTGAGGTGGCTCTAATGCAACTATTTTGCTCTGCCTAAGTGCCGCTAAGACACATAATATCACAATTTACTCCTGCAAAAACCTATGGACTGCAGCATCTGTAATAAAACCCTGTAGGGTTTGCTTCGTTTTTGAAGTACCACTACTTTCAAAGTCTCCCTTAGGATTTAACCTTCTACCACTTGTTCAATGTCTTTCACTGTTACCCAAGGAACCTGCTTAAGCCCCACACTTTTTAACATTTAGGCCTACCCTTTTTCTGGCATTGGTGAAATGTTCACAGAGATGATACTCAGTTGGTGATTTCAGTCAATCCTGTCTTTGGTAGCAAAGTTGAGCAGTTGAGAATCCGTCTATTGAGCGTGCCAGATTGGATGAGTCTCAAAAGTTTAAATTTAGTGGTGGAAAGACTAAAGTGAGGGTGGTAGGAAATTGGGTTTTTAATTGAGGAGGGTCGTTAGAAGCCGGCGTTCTCGCGCGCACCGTTGATGTCAACTGCGTGACTTGGACCCCCCGCTCCCACGTTAGGCCAAAAAAGGACACTGTCCAAGACAGCCCTGCTCACCCCCTTAGTAGCTTTACACGAGCAGCCAGGCTTATCTCCAAGGAACGAGTGTTCAGTATGTGCAACCTCGCCCACAGCAATCCCAATGATGTCACCACAAATGGACTCCACACGAGTTTGTATAAAACAAGTAAACTTTATATAGAAAGATATACAAAATGACCACACAATACAACTTCCACACATATACAATGGGTAATGTTATTTCCAGTGGGCTGGGCGGTTCCAATGCCCAACTACCGCTTCTAACCAACAGTTATGCTGACTTTTAACTGTTCTCAACAGGTTATGTACATCGTATCACAAGAATCACACGCCTTGCAAAATACAAGAAATACTGCACTACCTAACAATGGGTTCCTGTACAGTGCCACAGTGAAACATTCAATGCATAGCGTTGCAATCATATACTGAGTCAACACAAGATAATCAACCCGTTTCGCTACCAGCATGCCCTGTTCAAGGAAGAAATGCAGCAATGCATCACGCTGCAATTAGGTACAGTGCGATTGGAAGACAATGCAATGCATATCGCCGCCAGCATGCCTCGTGCAAGTAAGGAATAAGGTAATGCTACACAGTGCAATTAAGTACAGTGCAGCAAACAACCCATGCAGTGTGCTACGCTAGGGTCCTGTATCCTGCAAGAGAAACCTAACTAGTTTGATAGCAGCAAATATGCAAAATGTACCACGACTGGTTTTAGAAGTAATGCGACCGGTTGCCCCCAACACGAATTGACGATGACACCCAAGTTCCACTCCGAGCCCTAGCCCTTGTACTGCCCCATCCGGGGGCACTGGCCACGATCTGGGCAGAGATCTGGGCCGTAGCAACAGACACACACAACTGCCAGCAGGGAGAGGCTGAGAGAGTGTCCCTTTGGGCCCACATCCCACCTCAGGCGATGATCCACTTTACCTGGGGGGGGGGGCGTGACCTCACTCTCCTCTCCTGTAGCAGCCGATTGGCGTAACTCCAGAACCTTGTCACCACAGGCAAGGTGCACTCAGCTCGGTGGTTCAGCTCCTGTAGGGCTTCCGGTCCGAGCCGCCAACATTCAGGACAAAGTCCTTCCACAAAGTTTTACACACAACGCTGGTGCCACCCCACGTAGCCTTATGAGGGTCCGATCACTTGGCCCTCCTCTCCAGCGCTGTTAGAACTTCTTGGCTCCCCAGTGCTCACTGCTCCCCGGGACTCCTCACTAGCACCTTCAGTGGCACCTAGAACCCCCCCGGGCACGTCCGTAACTCGCTCCTCCTCTGGCAACCGATGACCAGGCGCACCTCACTACGCCTCAGCTGACACCTTGACATGCACCCTGTGCGTCCGAGTCTCGCTCCGTCTTCGGGTGTACACAATCTTCAGGCACTCTCCTCTAGTGCTGCAACTGCACCCCCACATGCACCCTGCGTGCTGGAGACCCACCTCGTTTCTTGGTGTACACAATGACCCAGGTGCTCTCCACTAATGCCCTGGTCGCACCACAACACCCATGCACCATGTGCGGATGAGTCTCACCTCTCCTCCTGGTGCACACGAGATACCAGGCACTCTCCACTAATGCCCTGACTGCACTACCACATGCCGACCCGTATGTCGGAGACTCACTCCTTCTTAGTGCCCACTATGTCCCAGTACCCTTCACTAGTGCCGCTGCCACGACATTATCCCACCACCGCGCCACTTGAGACTTCCTGGAAACTTTTATGCTCCTGTGTTTCCGAACAGGGAGCAAACTCACTAGGGGCCCTTGGGGTACAGGATGCAGCACACAGCAAAGTCCTGCTCAGGAAGAAGGGGGGACACGACCCACTGCAGTGTCCCTTCAGTCTCTCCTCGGTCAAGAGCTACAAACTGCCCACAAACCCCAGATCACGAAGCATGGGTCAAGTGTCTCCCGAAGACTATTCAGCAACTCTTCCTGAGTCTTTAATCACTCAGAGGGAGATGGGTCTGACCCAGGCCTCTTCACCTCGTAAAGCCTCTGCTGCTCCCCGCTCCAGGTGCAGGGCAGCCTGGCGCCGTCTCCACCCCTCCCCGGGGTCATGACGTCCCTCAGCCTTCCTCACCTCTCCCAGATCCAGACAGGCAATTCACACTCTGCTGAGACACACAAAAAGGTCTAAAGCAGAAACTCAACCATTTTCTCAATCAGCCGTTTCTGGACACACAGCGACAAAACCATCTACCCAAAAAGATCCGTTATGACGATGTGAGTTCAGACATACCAAACTGTTTCATTTCCAATTCTTGGGAAACTAGGCTAACAATACTACACCCAGCCTCCCCATTTTGTCCTATGGGCAGGATGGCCTTTCACCAGGGAAATTGAAATGGAGTATTGTCCACTGTCAGGGCCTAGCACACCCACTGCCATCGGTCCTGCCTTTTACCTACACCGCACACTGCCTAGGGGTTACCCAGGACGTTCTACAGGGGTGCCCCATGTGTATGCAAAAGGGAAAGTCAGGCCTGACAAGTGGTAGCACTTGTCAGGACAACTTGCTAATTTTGCATAATGAGCTAAGGCCCTACACTGAAGACCTATATTCCCTCTCTGCGCATTTCTTTAGTATTATCCCTGGCAAACACAGTGCACATCACTTAGCGATCTTGCTAGTAAGGCAAGTGCACCAACCAGAGACAACCAATCACCACTAAAATTTATACAGAGAACAACTGTACTTGCACACAGATTAGCAGTGGCAAGTACTTACAGCATCTAACTTCACAACTCTCTGTCAGGAAAAAGGTCTAGGGGAAAAGTTTAAGTGAACTTTAGCCAACAAGGCCAAGTCCAACAAGGGTAAAGACCCTTCTCAAGCAACAACCACATTCCTTGTTAGGGTTAATCACAACAGTGACTAAATTAGCCTGTAGTGAACCTTCTACGAGTTTGCCACAAAAGCAGGCAGGCTTAACTAAGAGGCACTGTGTTTAGTATTTGTGGAGGAGACAAACAGTAACAAAGTGACAACACAGCTCAAGAAAAACCCCACAACAACTAAAAAAATAGATTAAAATGTAATACACCAAAACAAATTAAATCCAATCATTAGAAACCTAAGTTATGAATTTTGTAAAGTTTTAAGTAAAAAATAGCTCCTAAAAAGATCATAGCTTCAACAGTGGTTCTCTAGTCACATGAGACCGGGACAAAGCCACAAGTTGTGGCTGACTATGATAAACAGAGGTTCGGCTACGCATTGTGGATTGGGCTTCGCCTCAGCTTTACTTCGGATTTAGAAGCCATTTTACAGGTAAGGTTCCGTAGAAGGTCAATTTTAGTGGTGCAAGATAGCCAGCGGAGTCTGAGCAGGAGGCGTCATCGACGGGGAGCCTCTGGAAAAACTTGTGGTGAGTGTTGCAAAGTCATCCTGTGCCCTGGGCACCCCCCAACTTTTTGCTGAATGGTACTGGTGGTCACTAACTCTGACTGACCCTGGGCCAGTGCTATGCTGAAAGAGATACATTTATAATGCAGTGAAAACACCTACATAAACTAGGGTATACTATGGTATGGGGTACCCCTTTGATTGGCATGACCTACCCTATCAGACCCCATTGAATAATAGGGCAGGGAGATTAAAACTACCTAGAAGTCCCTAGTGTACAATAGGGTATTGCACTGTAGAGGCCAGCAGCTTTTTCTGCACGTGCATGTGTGGTCTGCTGATGCCTGAGGTCAGTTTAAAAATAATACGGGGTGGCACGACTACTTTTAAAAAGTAAATTATGCCCAAACTCGACTTTGGTGTCTGGGGTACTTACAAATGGAAAACCTACAATCTTTTGGCATATTAGTAACCCCCAGTGTCTCCCCTAGGTGTCCCAGGGAGGGAGGTCCGGTATTTTTAAGGTAGACCCGTATAAAATTAGTTTTATATGCCCTGAGTTGTGACATTTCACTCCATACATTGTGATAAGTGCTGCCCAAATTCGACTTTTCAGCTAGGAACACTGTGGAGGGATGATTTGCAATATTTCTACAGAGTCAGAACCACCAAAGTCTCCCCTAGTTGTTCCATGGGGTGGTGGTCCTGTAGATATAGGCAGAGCACTTATAAAATATGCTTTTATAATTCCTAGTGCTGGAAAAAGTACCAAGTCATTTTTGCCATTGCAAATCCCATGCCACATAGGTTAACATTGCAATAGGTTATTAACTAATAACTCTTGGTAGGAGACTGATAGTACTTCCATTCAAAGAGTTCCCACAATGGTAGTGATAAATCCAACAATATGATATTGTTGAATATCTCCTACAATGTACAGATAAGAAGTTATAATGGTGGTGTTGTTAGACAACTAACGAGGAGATTGGCCCTGGTTTTCCCCTCGACCGTCACCTACCCAGCTGGACACTGGACACAGTTCTTACACATCTCCTTGCTATGGCTACCTCCTCCCCTCCTTTCCTAACAAATTCTCTCAACCTCGTAGTTTGGTTACTGTAACTTACTACGCTATTGTAATTGATGTAATTTGAGACGCAATGTCTCTTTCTCATAGCGCTCTGATACCTCCGGGTCTAGCTAGCACTATATAATCCTTTTGATGTACCGTTTAATCCTCTGGTTAAGCGCTCTGATACCTCCGGGTCTAGACAGCGCTATATAACCTTCGTAATTCTATTAACTAAAACTGGTTTCCTGAACTCTGCGACCTGAGCATTATGGCTGATGACCGGTGGAGCTGCTAGACAGCTAATGAGATTGGCCCTAGTTTCTCCCTTGACCGTCACCTACCCAACCGGACATTGGCACAGTTACTCGTCTCCCCGCGATTACTCCTCCCGCTATGAATTTCTTAAACTCTGTTTTTGTGTACTGTTATGTTATGTTATGTTAAATTTTTATTTGTACAGCGCACGTACGCCCGTAGGCTTCATGGCGCTACTGAAGTTTTTTTTTTTAGAACACAGCAAAACACTTAAGTACATTGAACAAAGGTAAGTTTCACATCAATTTATATTAAAAATAAGCTTGTCTGAAAAGCAAGGTTTTAAAGGCCTGTCTGAAAGAAAGAAGATCGTCGCTCTGTCTTAGCGATAATGGTAAGGAGTTCCATAAAGAGGGGGCAAGAAAATGGAAACTACTGCCACCCTGACGTTTTTTCTTGTTTCCTGTACCTTACTATGCTCTTGTTTCTGATGTAACTTTAACGCAATGTTCCTAATGTAAAGTGCTCTGATACCCTCGTGGGTCAAGTTCGCGCTATATAAAACTTTATAAATAAATAAAATAAAATAAAACAGGAATGCCAGAGCAGGGGGGGAGTTGTAAACCATGGTCTTCATAGTTAAGGGGAAGGTCGCAGTGTCATTTACAGCTCTACTCTTTTGACCCCTAGCCAGAGCTAGGATTAAGGAAGGAATGAGCAGATGCAAGGGGGAGAGTCTATGAAAATTAGCCATCCTAGGGGTGTGCTTTACCTCCCTGCAGAAAATCAGCCATTATGAATTTTGAGAATTTGGTGCACTCTGGTACAAAATATTGCCACACTCTACAGGATGTGGTCATACCCTTGGGGAGTTTCCCTGCTCCCATTGGTCAGGAGTGACATCCTGCTTGATCCAGAGAACTTTGAATAAGTATCTGAGAGGGGCAGAGTCTGTGAGATCTGCTGCTTGAAACTTAAGAAAGCAAGATGTTGCATGCGCAATAGTTGGGGGCAAATTCTAAGGCCTGCCATCTGAAGACTGCACCAGCTGAAACTACAGACCTTTGGACTACCTTGCTGTAAAAGAAATAAAGAGTTGACTCCCTGCAAACCACAGGTTAACAGAGCTCACCTAGAACATCACCGCCAAGGATCCTCTACTTGTAGCACTACCAGTGGATTTGTTAGGGTTTTGTCCAAGTGGATTGTGGGAACTGAAGTTCTCAACTTTCAAGGACCATCTTGGAGCTTCCAGACACTTTGAGGGAGTTTGGGACCCTTTGGAGAACTTCAGGAAGAAGTTCCAGAAGTTTGGAGAACTTTGGAGCAACCTTGAGAAAAATCTCCATAGGGGGACCAACTCAACTTGGCCAGCCAAGCCGCCTACCTTCAACAGCGAGACGGCGAAGCCATCCAGGTATGTCCTGCTGAAAGCTCCGTAGTTCTGACTTACACAGTTTGACCGGGAGTAGAAGATCATCTTTGAAATTTCATATCTCCGGTTCCCTACATTGGATTATTATCGTTTTGGTGTCATTTTAAAGATAAAAATACTTCCTTTTTTTTTTAATTGGTGTAGGATTTGTATTATGTGTTGTGTCTTAAATGTTTACTGAATGGTGTTTACATACCTATATTAAGCCTGCTTGCTAGCAGCCACGTTACCAAGGGTTCAGCATAGGAATAATTTTCTAAGACCTATTCTGAGCACTATACTGTGTTAGTGGCCTTATTGCCAGTGGCAGACCTACATTTGCCCCTGCCAATATTCCACTTTCCAACAGTGAGGATTTCTACCTTTGGATGGCATCACTTTTTCTGAAAGTCAAAAATCTCCAGCGGGTTGTAGTTTTAGGCTGTAGCTGGCATGTCCTAGGGAGTTAAATGGTACCTGAGCTCTACTATCACCAGTTTAGTGAATCAGGATCTATGTTTGTAATGATTGATGCGTACTACACCATACGGTGCCTTTAGTAGACAATCTATTTAGACAGGAGGTACCCTAAGTAACCCTTCGGCATCTGGGTAAATTCACTAAATCAAATAAGACTAATAATGCCTCGAGATAGTTAACCAAACCATAGTAGGTTAAAGAGATACTTCAAGATATTAATCTCTGGAAAAATCATACTATTTTGAACGAAAATCTATAGCTCAAGACAATTCAAAAAAATAAATATTTCAAATACTCATCATTGAAAAATACTTCTCTGTATTTATTCTAATTCTTTTACCTTCCCTACTTTTCTCTTTCTTTTAAAGGCTCAAAAAAATATGATTCTCTTGTTTTCACATATATACACACATTTACATCACATGAACATATATATACACAATATTTACATTGGACACACAAACACAAGAGGATATGTTTTACTTTTTGTTTCTCATCGCCCTTCTAATTAATCAGGATGCTCCTTAAGAATGTTCCACACTGAGCATTCCTTAAACAAAAGATCACCCTATAGGCAAAAACTGTGAGGCTAATAACTTCAACCTCTGTTATTCCAAAATAATCCTAACGTATTTCCTATTGTTTTACATTTTTCGGGTATCTTCAAATAATCTGTTCAACGCGTTTCAGCCCATTATCTTTCGAGCCTCATCAGGACTCGGGCAGTTGAGAGTTATATGCAGAAGTCTGGGTCATAGACACTAACAAAATGCCCGCCTTCACTCATCAAAAACTTTGTAGAAAGACTAGTATTTTAGTCAGAAACACCAAACGCACCCGATTTAGTTGTAGTGCAATTTCTTTCGCATTACCAAGTTATATTCTAAAATGCATCACTCCCTTGTCTTACAGCCCCTATAGTTTACTTAAATATAGTGGAGTGAGCCCACACGTGCATGGACCTTCACAAGGAAAACAAGTGAAAAAAGACTTGCGTCATTTATTTAACGTAAAAGAAGCCAAATACAAAAAAAGAAAAGGAAAAATACTCACGGATTGTTTTTAATGTAAAAGAACCAACTCTCTACTGGGAAATGTTATTCCAAATAAACATTACCCGATGTTCAAAATATTGAAAATAAAAGATGCCCAACAACTATTTGTATTAGTCTAATAACTGACATTATTATATATTGTGTATTACAAACCTTATTACCCAATGTCGTGCCGCCACTCCTTACAATCTTGACTTATATGGAGACAATAAGTCCCCAATTACCAGCATTAATATGTACAGATTTCCAGATTCCGATTATATACAAATGAGAACTGGTATTTCTACATACATCACCCCTTCAGTTCACTTGTACCAGCTACACTTACACAAGTACCATTGCAATAAAGCTCAGATCTCATCTTTATCATTGAGGCCCATTGTGGCCGTATGGTATTTCTCTATCAATCTGGCCTCTAATCTATTCAGTTTGGTTTTAAGTTCTTCTCCGCAAACATTCATGATCACACATAACACTGACTATTTTATGTCATTTTCTGAGTGGTTCAGGTTTTGAAAATGTTGTACTAAAGGAGCCCCTTGTACTTTACATTTTATCCTTGATTTGTGTTGCAGAATCCGCTTTTTTATAGGTTGTGTAGTTTGCCCTATATGATATTTATCACATGGGTATTTTATACAATACAGTGCATTCTTAGAATTGCAATTGGAGAATACTTTTTGCTGATGTATCTGAATATTGATAACCAATTGTGTAGAAACTTCTGTAAGTCTACATGCCATACAGTTTTGGCACCGAAAATGCCCGACCACCGGAGGTAAACTGAGTAAATCTCTCAGATCTTTTTTAGGGGATTCAGTCTGTCTACATGCTCTCACCAGTTGTTGCCGAATGTTCTTTCCGTTTTTTAAACGCAAGGAGGTTTTTGAATTCCTAAGGGTTTAATCAATTTCCAGTTTTTAAAAATAATTTTCTTAATACAATTTGCTTTTGGATCGAATGTCAGTACACATGTCAATAGGGTATTCTTATCGGGTAAGCAACTCTTCTCTTGGTGTGTACCACGCTCTCTTCAGAGCCACTTTCACCAACCTCTTGGGGTAGCCACGGGCTAATAATTTCTCTTTTAGGGGTTTTGCAATGGTAAAATAATCTACCCTACTGGTACAATTCCTCATAACACGGAGGAATTGTCTATAGGGTTGATTTTCATTCAATATACGAGGATGACAACTGGCAAAATGTAAAAGAGTGTTTTGGTCTGTGGGCTTGGTGTATAAACTCACTATAAGTTGACCGCTCTCATGTAGAATATATACATCTAGAAAATGTATCTTTTTCTGCTCCTTAAACATAGTAAAGTTCAATTCTGCAGTTCTTTGATTTAACCAACTATGGAAATCTGTTAGTTCTGATTCTTCTCCATCCCATATCATAAATATGTCGTCTATATAATGACACCAAACCCCCACCTTAAATTTTAAAAGGGTTGCTGTTGCTATAGATCCATTTCTTTTCAAATTCTGACATGACCAGGTAGGCAATCTCTGGCGAAAAACTACACCCAATTGCTACTCCTGATACTTGTAGATGTAGAGTTTCCTTACAGTTGAAAAAGTTGTTCTTTAAGCACAGATATGCTAATGATATTGTAAAATCTGTAGGGACTTGATGTGGCCACTCTCGTTGGTCTAGAGTATACCTCATTACTGCCAATGTCTCATCTTGAGGTATGTTGGTGTACAAGGATTCGATATCGAAAGATACCAACAGTTGTTTTTCCATATTGTAAGTTAGACCTTCCACTTTCGATATCAAATCCATAGTATCACGGACATAGGAACGAGTTTCTTTAACCAAGGGAATTAAGAAAGTGTTGTTGTATTTAGCAAGAGGCTCCAGTATTGAACCGCAAGCGGGCACTATGGGTCTACCTGGTGGCTTAGTCATCGATTTATGCACCTTGGTTAGGACATAAATATTTGGTGTTTTATTGTTATTACTGTTCAGAAAGTCAAAGTCATTTTGACATAGCCAACCCTCTACTAATACATCTTTGGTGATCTCTAGGATTTCTGATTTTAATTCAAGTGTGGGGTTGTTTTTTAGTACTCTATAATGTATAGGGTTTGATAACTGATGTATTGCCTCCTGATCATAATTATCCTTATCCCAAAGGACGATTCCACCCCCCTTTGTCCATCGGCTTTGTTATTATAGCCGGGATTTTAGATAAATCTGCTACAGTTGCCATTGTAAAAAATCTTCTTTTTTTGTAATGTATCTAGTTCTCATAACACCTGCTCTTCAAATACCAGGATTTCCACTGGTGATAATATACTCTCTGGGATAAACTTTGATTTATTACGTAGTCCACTTATATTGGTCTGTTCTTTCATTTCTCTCTCTAAAAAGAAAGCTTTAAGCGTTACCTTTCTCAGAAACTGCAAGATTTCTGTTTTTGTGTCTACTGGGTTCTGTAAGACCGTAGGCACAAAAGAGAGTCCTTTGTACAACACCGCTAATTCCGTTTCTGTAGGGGTATAAATAGATAAATTGTAAATGGGTATAGTTTCTAATTTATCTAATACTCCTATGCTATTTTGACTCAGCGTCTGTATGTTTTCCTCCGAGTACGGAAGGGTTCTGAGTCTTGATTCTGATATGGTACTGGGGGGTGGTATTGGCCTTGTTGGGGGAACTGACCTACTTGTTGGTTGTACCCTCTCCATATTTGTCCACCTCCTCTGCCTCGATACCTGACTCAGCCAAAAAAAGGTGGTTGAGTTCTTGGGTTTTGAGGGTATGGATGGTAACCACTTTATAGTGGCTACCATCCATACCTTGGTCAGTATCTGATGATGTATTTGACAAAGTAATGACTTTGTTCCGTGATCTACCTCTATTCTGAAGATTTAGTGCACTTGGGTTGTTATTCTGATAAAAATCTTATTTCAAATAGGGATAGATTTCTTCGAACTTGAAGTTCTTTATGTCTCTCGCGACTTTTGTAGTTTTCTGGTTTGTGGTGCGAACTTCAAACTCTGAAATTGTTTTTTGCTCTGATTCCAATACAGTTTTGGAGTCTTTAATAGTAGTGTCTCCCAGGATGTCATGTTCTACAGCCTGAATTTCTTTAAGTTCTTCCTCATTTAATCTAAGAGCAGTTTCTATTGATAATGCCATCCAATCAATTGAACATTTAGTTCCTACCCCTCCAAATCTGCCTACGTAAGTTTTATCAGTAATAAAAATTATAGGGATATTTTTCACTTGGAGTCCCACTGGAATGATATTATTTTTTAGATGTTCTAATAAGACTTTTGCATGTAGCTGGATTCTTATGTTTTTCTTTTTGAGCTGTTTTAGTCTCTCTACTTTATCTACATTCACAATTTGTGCTGCTGGTGGATCGCTACTCAATAGCGAAGGGATTTTCTATAAAGTAGTAATTTCTTCTTCAGTATAACTCGCTATTACTGGTTCTGAGATATCAATGGGTATCTATGATTGACCTACAAATGTTCCTGTGTATACTACCAATGTGGTGATTAATTATATTGGAATGCCATATGACTAAAGATATACTTGTTTCTTAATTTTTCACACACAGTCTTCACGACTATCTAATTTTTTTGAAAAAAAAACTCTCACACTTAACTATGTGCAAAATACACCTATTCCAACAGGGGGTACCCTAAGTAACCCTTCGGTATCTTGGTCAATTCACTAAATCAAATAAGAATAACAATGCCTCAGGATAGATAACCATAGTAGGTTGAAGAGATACTGCAATTAACTCTTCCTCTAGATATTAATCTCTGGAAAAATCCTACTATTTTGAACGAGAATCAATAACCTAAGGCAATTCCCAAAAATATATATTTCAAATACTCATCATTGAAAAATACTTTTTTTCTATTTCCTACTTTTCACTTTCTTTTAAAGACTCAAAAAGATATATTTCTCTTCTTTTCATATATATACACACGTTTACATCACATGAACATATATATACACAATATTTACATTGGACACACAAACAAAAGAGTATATGTTTTACTTTATGTTTCTCATCGCCCTCCTAATTAATCAGGATGCTCCTTAAGAATGTTCCACACTGAGCATTCCTTAAACAAAAGATCACCCTATAGGCAAAAACATTGAGGCTAATAACTCCAACCTCTGTTGTTCCAAAATACTCCAAACGTATTTCCTAATGTTTCACATTTTTTCGGGTGTCTTCAAATAATCTGTCGACGCGCTTCAGCCCATTAACTTTCGGGCCTCATCTGGACTCGGGCAGTTGAGTATACACTTTTCACAAGATCCACCTTAAAAATAAAATACACCTTATTTATACCCCTAAATCTAGGAATATTAGTATGAGCAGATATATACATACACATAGAAACAATCTATTAAACTTCCTGCTAAATTCTGAAGTGGCGTCTGATTACATAAATAACTATATATACACCTTTGAGTGCCTAAAACCCTTTCTTTTGTGTAATAAATTGTAACGAGTGTTCAGAAAGTGCACCGTGCCATAGAGATGATTCCTAATAACTCATTCCATAACCTAAAACAAATAGAAAAATCAAACGCTAAATATATAAATCAATCCGGACGGTCATAAATACCATTATCCATTGTTTCCAATATTCTTAAACTGCATCCAGATAGTAGACTATCTAGACAAATTTACCAGTGGGATAGAGTAGAGCATCACATGATTTATACGTTTTGGTTTACTGGTCTATTCTCATTATCAACATGATGACAATCCTGGTGTATGACACCACCATCTTTTAAGAGGCAAAGACCTATTCAGCATGTCCAGCATTTATGCCTACAATGTTCCCGAACACCAATAATCCCACATATAAATGTGTATAATTATTGAAATACAGAAACATATATGCGTGGATCTTGAATACATTTCTACTTTTTAGGATCGCCTACACGGTTTGAATACTGACATGTTTGAGATTGTGTATTTATAGTATTCTATTATTGACTTTCTGCTTTTTTTATTTCTAGCTGCCACTTTTATGGAGCACTGGAAGCGAAGGCAGATGCGGCTCAATTATAGATGGGATCTGACGGGGTTTGAAGAAGTTGAGGTAAGTTTGTGAAGAAAAATATTTCTTATCTTACAAGTTACTTCTCCCAGCAGATTTCCAAATGCAGATGGCTCCCATAGCTGAGTCAGTAATGTACTTAATACCACCTCAAGGGTTTTGTACTTTCAGAGTTCCAGATTGTGCTCACAATTGTTTTGTTCTCTTTTGACCATTTTAGAAATTCAGTCCTGAACTTTCCCTAGTAGATAATGTCTACATGATTCTCCACCACATTGTTTTAAGTGTAGGACGTATTCCTTGATCACCATAGATGAAAGAGCCAGCATTTTAATAATGTATCTATTTTATAAGCATTAGAAAAAGTCACTCAATTAGTCCTAGCTTCCATTTACAGAGAAATATTTCAATGGAAGTGGTCCCCTTATTTCAAGTGGACATGTTGTTGGAGTATGCCTTGTAGTACTTAGTGCTTGGGTGAGTGGAGGGCTAGGGAGTAGTTCTCTTCCAATAGTGGTCAACCTCGAAGATGATGTTGAAAAGTGACATCGTCTACCCCTCTCCAAGGCTTGAGAAGAGTGAGTGGAAGATCTGGTTCTGATGAGTAAAATATCCCATTTTCTGAAAACATTGGCTTTATCTTGATGGTACCCTTGGCAGTGTTATTTTGCAAGCTATCTGTTTAGCTAATATTCCAGCTTCACAAAGAATGTGTGTCTTGCAGTTGAGTGCAATAAATTCAAGAAGAGTGTGTGTCCATGTGGTAGACGACGTATGGCAAAAATAGGTTGAGGGTAAAGAAATGGATATCCCGATTGTGACTTTGAGTATCCTACTAGAAGATGAAGTCACTATAGATACCAGTAAAAATACTCGACATGTGTCAAATTTAAGAATTGTCTACAAGACGAGTTTTTTCGTCTTAGCAGTCAGACGCTATAGGTTTTTCTAAGAAAGTGCACAAAGACAACATCACACATACAAACCACATCGTGGGTTCTGGGATTACCATTTGGTTCACTTGAATAAAGTAGTTTCTTTAAAATTCTACCAGAGGAATGAAACACTATTGTAACTATCAATAAAATTGTGTTGGTAAACATTTTGGACTCTGTATAAACAAGCCACCGCACTACATACTTGATGCATTGCTGTGTGACAAATTGGTAGATATCAGTATTTCTGTCGGACAGATGTGAAGGTTTTGACAGCTCACTGCCTTTGCACTCTTGATACACTTTGTTTCACTATTTAGGTGAAGAGAATTTAAAAAGAAAAAGAGAATGCTGAACATTTGTATTGCCTCGCCTTCCCACTCTTACACTAGAAATATATATATAATTAAATCTGGAATACTTTTTCAGATTGTTACCATTTTGGAAGGTGAGACTTTCTCTTATGACTTGGCAGCACAAAACTGCTAGGAATCAGCCCGCCCCTCGTTACTTTGGGTATGTAGGCTATATCTAAAACAGACCAGAAAATATATTTACGTTTTGACAGACAAATGGGTCTATTTAAATTAAAGCTTCTTTCCAAAGATAACTGTTTTCGATGGGAGAAATTGTTTTTTGGTTGTATATCTTGGGCTGATTAGTTAATGAATAATCACTATAATTAATGTAGCGGGTGCTTTGTTAGAGCCTAGTCTTACGAATAGCATAGCCTATCTGGAAATTGTACCTGCATCAACAGAAGCACACTTCTAAATTTGGTGAATTTTGAATATTAGAATGATATTTATTTCTAGTTTCTGTATGGATCACTTGGCACTTTCTGTCAGCATCTATACAATTTTTTAATAACAGGCTTTGGGGCGCGTATTAAAGTGTATAAAATAGATTTCATCTTTTCAATTGGCTAGTATTTGTTTTTGTGTGTATTGAGTTGAATTTGAGTTTAAATATGTTTTTATTAAACAGTAAATAATTATATGTCTTTGTTTTTTCTGATTTCCTGAAGGGGACAGTCAAGGTTTGGATTTTACCTTTTTTGTCACTGCTTCAGCTTATCACAATCACCAAATCAGAGATGATTTCAATTGATTTGCTGCCTAATGACATTTTTGAATCCCGTCTAGCTTTCACCTAGAAAATGATGGCAAACCATTTTTCTAGACAGGCTGCTTTTTTCATAATTTTTAAATTCCTGGCTGATTCACTGTTTATTGCATCACCTCTATATTTTTATGAATCGGCTTTGCAGAAGTTGGCCGGTCAGTTGCCGCTTAAAAAAAATATTGCATGTGTCGCCTCTTGCCCATTGTATGGCTGCCTGGGTTTGGCGAAAATGTCACCTGCTCCAATAAAAATAGCCACTTAATTCTGCCTTATTCATGAAAAATTCCTTGCAGGTGCTTCAGAACATCTTGCATACAATTACGTTGTTGACTGACGGTAAAAGCCTCACAACAACAAGAATTATGCTTTATAAAATCAATGCCACTGGTTAATGTCCTGAGTGTTTCTCCCTATACATTGTGCCTTCTCTCTGCAGGATCATCCAAGGGCAGAATATGAGGCAAGGGTTTTGCAGAAATCTCTTCGGAAGGAACGAAAAACTAAAGAGGTAAGGTTAGAGTGCTGCTGTGTTTTATCTTTGTTTCTTGTTACAAGGATTGCAAGGTAAAGGAAGAAGCATGTCATTGCAACCGGGTGCATCTGTTTTTAGATTTATAAATAAAACCATATAGTTGCTCTACTTCTTCAGGTGAGGACGCAGATCATAGAGACAATTCTACTAAAGGAGACTAAGTGAGAATAGATGCCATATGGTACCAAGAGGAGTATTACAAATAGGTTCTTATTTATTTATGAACTTTTCCAACCATTAAGATGTTTTGTATAATGTCACTAAATGTTTTCTTATACTTGAGTCAGATCATTGATTGTAGAGGCTACACGTTAATCAAAGCATCCTTGATCACTTTTTGGTTGATACTTCTATTCAGTATTAGCTCAAACAGAGGCCTCGTCTGTAGTTGTAGTGTAAGACGGTCCATATGACATCAGTAGATTAGCTAGAATCCTTCTGTTTGTGTTAGTTCCCCTGATGGATATCACTAGATTTAGGCATGTCATCTGCAGTGGTACACTACAATGGTCTGGGACTGCCACATGTGCTATGAACACTTCCCCTAAAAATGTAGTTTTGATGTTTTTCTCCATATGTGGTGAAGACTTTGAGGTTCCTGGATGGGATCCAATTTCTTCCATAGAAGGACTAATATATCTTGAAAAATGTACCTCTTTGTTTTATTTCTACACTCTTGTGTGTCTCTACCAAGCTAGCACTTCCTGTTTTGATATTGAGTGGTTGGAAGGAACATGGTCCATTCCCATATTATGGAGGTGGTGGGGGACTTTGTTCCACATAGCCATTTGTATATAGCAAATAACTTTAACCCGTTTGCTGCTTCGAACGTTCAGCGCCAGTGCTGAACGTTCGAAGAAACGGGTGCGGCCGCGTCGGCTGTTGGACGTGCGCAGCACCAGGGAGGTAGCTTGCGTGACGTCCAACGGCCGACGGCAGCAGCAAAGGGTTAAGATGATTTTGGGAGGCAGTGTAGGGACTCATTGGCAAGGAAATATGATCAAGCCTCTTTAGATTTGTACACAACCGGCAGCGTAGATCTGACGCTCTCTAGTTTTAGTATTTGTGCCACAGATAGTTTTAACAAATTCTTGCTATGTCAGTCAAACCTTGAGATGATTTGGCATCTAGTTAGATCTACTTAACAATATTTACAAAGAAGCAGGGTAACCTTCGTCAGCTTGGAGGTCTGGATATGTTTCTTTAACTTTCAGTAAGAAATGGTAAAAAATAAATCACGTTTTAAATACTTTTTAATTGCAAAATTGTTGGCATCAGCAACCTAAGGATCATTTTGACCGTCAGTATTTTTATATGGTTTTAAATGACTCCCATTTTTGTGTTAGGCACCGGAGCGTAAATGGCCACTCAGGTGTTTATGATGAGAGTAAATATTCAGAGCTTGCATTGCCAAGTCTATCCTTGCAAGTTATTTCATGCAATGCCAGCCTTTGTTCATTATTCTCTGCTGTCATATTGCATTGAAATATATCTCTGTTAATGCGGTCACACGGAGGGGGGCCATTACACACTCCACTAGTTCTCTCGTTTGAATGTATGTATAATTATTTAGTGATATGACTGATCGGGTATTACATGCCAAGAAAGTACTTTTCAGATCTACAGCCAAGAGGAAGACATTTTTGATGGTTTTTTTTAAAACTACCAAACACAAACTAAATTTTTTCTGTGCCTTCTCAGATGGCAGATAAGGGTACTGCAACACATGAAGATATATCCAGCCACAAGGGTCACATTAGCAAGAATAACGTATCAGTCGACTCTTGGTAGATACCTCAGATCCGAAAATGCGTTGACAAAAATAGTTTGTTAAATGAGTCTTGAAGGCGTATCAGTAACAGGTGTGGTTGCACTCAGCGATCAACCTTTTGTTAATCTCATTATATCTTAGCATAAGCCTCGAATAAATGTTGTCCATTTTATTTGAAGATCAAATCTCCCACTTCTCTTTTTTCTCTAGCTTCACTCTTCTCTGTATAGAAAATGTTCAGATCTTCTTCATACAATCTAGATCTTCATGATAAGCCCATCAAACTGCTCTTCCTGGTATCTCCATTTTCTTAAAATGTTACTCTTTCCCATTAATAACTTCCAGCTCCCTTCCACTTTCAACCCAAACGGTGCTTTTCTTTGTGTCTGTGACATTTACCAGACCTCAGTAGGTAGTCAAGTTCAGGAACCCCGGACATTGACATCATGACTTCAGGAGGATATTCCTGAGGAACTGCACTATTTAATCCAGACCCCACAATTAAAAATGGGTCCTTCAGAGGTTACTTAAACAGGTTATAAGTCACCAATCTCCTCCATTTTTTTGATGAGTCTGGCCTAAAAGTAAAAATTCAGTTTTTATACTAGACTGGAATTTATACATTTCTTTAATATGTTATTGTGATTAAATTAAATATGCCAACAATAGCAGGTGATAGTTCCTAGTAAAAAATGTAGCTTGTACAACTGTGAAAGGCCGATGAATTTAACTAGAACTATGCAGCAATGTTTTTCCGTTTGGTCACATTTATGTTTATGTCTGATAAGATATGAAAAGCGGTATTGAGAGTTTAGGGATATGCTAAGATGTTGCCTTTTGAGGCCAATTGGAGCCGATCTCAGAACATGGGAGGAACTAGCTCAGTATTTTGGACAAATAAAACTCCTAGTGTCTAAAAAGGAAGGAAATGTAACTCAAGTCAGGTTCACTCTATAAAAAAAACTTGTAAAACCATAGATGCATAGTAGTTTGCTGCCCAAACCCCAAATTGGAAATTGACGCCATCAGGTGATTCCATGTCATACCAACAACACTACACTTTTCAGCAGCAATTGTTTGAAGAGAGCACATAGGAAGGACGTTGAGGCTGAAATCCAGAAATACAGCTGCAGAAAATAAAAAGCACAAATTGGAAGTGGCATTGTGGAGAACTGCAAAAAACAGTATAACAAGTGGAAGGTAAGTAGATTGTTAATGAGTAGACAGAGGGGAGAAGACAATTTAGGACTGCCATGTCCTTTGTACACTGGTCATAGGTAGAGATTTCCCCTATTAAAACCTAAAACAATATCTGTGGATTGGGGACCTGAACCTGGTGCAGTTGCTATCTTAGAATCCTGAGGCCATATCATGATGTTGCGCTTGTACTCAGGGATCAGCTGAGCGCTAGTGTTAATGCGATTGCACTTTGTTAGGGACATACATTTAATTAGGAACTCCTCTGGGTTAGTGCAGGCTTTCCCAACAGCACAGCACAGACACAGCGCTCAATGATTGTGTCTCTCCATTTCTGAGCTGAACTGTCCGTAGGCCATGCACAAACCACATAACAACAGGTTCAGAACTGCGCTCTGCAAGAAGACCCACCTGCTGTATATGGGTGTAGCATTGAACTAAACACAAACCAGGTTTAGGATATTACTAAACTTGACAGTAAAAGAAACATCTAACCTCCTGCTCAACCGAAAGACAGTACACTGATGTAAATAAAGGATCTGCTTTCTGGATTGTTGACCTGGAGAGTGAAAGAGATCGTTTAGACTGAGTGTCCTCGCCTCAACCCCATGAAGATGCATCAACCTCATCAAACCTCTGTTTTGGTCAATAAGTTTTAAAAAAAGAACATCTAAGAGGAACCCTGATCGCCAACCTTTCTGAACTCCCCCACCATTTCATTATCTTCTATCCCCACCCACTGATTTAACAAGCATTAGTCTTCAGTCACCTGCTACTCCCACAACAGTAGAACATTTTCAGAAAGAAAGGATATGCAGCACACATTTTCTCCTTTGGCCGGCATCAGAGCGCTTTGCAAACAGACAACATAATTGTGATAGGGCAGGGTTGTAAGTTGTTCTGGTCTTGTAGGGGAATGTCTGAGTGTCCACGAGAGGGTGGTCACTGAAAGGTGTGGCAGACATTTAGAGACAAAATCAGGGTCAGCCACACTCCGCATCATATTCCAATGCAAGACCGCAGCCTGGTGAGATGTTACAACCAAATAAAAGATTGCATTAAATAGGTGTGTCTGATTCTGCTTGTGTGCCTGTTTGATTGTTTCCATGTTCTGTATTGCTATGCCTTTGATATGAAGCAACTCTATGCTTCATTTCTTTTAAAGCTTATGTCTGCCTACTTCCTGGACCTTGGCTCAATGTCTACCCTAAGTGTCCCCACGAATGACGTCTTAATCTCCCCACAGGTCTATAGTTATTGATTTTGCGTGCTAAGAGGGCAGTGCGTACTGACAAAGCCAAGCATTGTATCAATTAATTTGGCATTATTTTCTGCCCTCCGATTCTATATAACCCTATATTGCATGGTACTTTTTTCTTTGTTTCCCTTTGACTGCCATCAGAAGCGTGGAAATGTGCCAGAGGAGACCACAAACAAATGGAGGCAAAGAGTTAAGACAGCCATGGCTGGTGTGAAATTGGTACATTTTCCATCAAATTTACAGAGAATCCTACATTTTTAGTTTTTGTGGAAACCCAACGTAGATACCTACTTTTTTTCCATCATATTTTGGCTGTAGATTTTTTTTAACCTCACTCGCCCCCATATTTTTTGCAAGCACTTAGCTTGATGTATTGACAGCACTGCATGGCTTATGTTTGGCCTAGCATGATTTGTAGATTGTATGTCTTATTGTCACAGAGCACGATTCTATTTATTAGAAACATCTGCGCGGTAATATGTGGTGTCTAGTGCGCATGCGCATTTTCCACTAGACTGATAATGTTTGCTTTTGCGTAGTGACTTCATCGTATTGAGATATGTTTTGAATATTGTCATGCTGTTCATAATACCTTTTCTTTACTTAAAAAAAAAACTACAACATGTGGGATTTGGCTAGTACAGTCCTGGCCCTGAAATTTGCACTGCCTGACCTCTGGCTCCGAGTTCAGGACCATGGACCATGTGAAACAAACGTTCAGAGAATACTGATTCGACAAAATTCCAGTCAAAGTATGGGTGGGGCATGTCAAACCCTGCCATTTCTATTCTGTTAGGGAAATATGGTAATTGTCCACATGATATAGCACTAATTTAAAATTAAAATAAAAGTGTTTTTCCAAACAAAACAAAGTACTCTAAAATGAGTGTAGAATTAAAAAATATGCAGTAAATAGAAATGATAACAATGGGAGAAAAATCCCATAGCTAAATTCCTTTAATAAAAGCCTATGCATCCTTCCTTATTTGGAAATAAAATATTTGGCCTAAAAAAAAAATTGTTATCATTTTGTTACTTTTGATACGATAGTTTTACTTCCTTGATTTGGCTCTGTTATTACACTCGTTTTTACTCCTCCAGTTTTTATTTTAAATAAGAATGTCATTGCGTTTTGCGTTCTGCCTACCGATGTAAAGTCGTCTTTTGTTTTCTAGACGGATAAAGAAAAGCTGACCTGGAAGGATCGGTTACCAGCGTATTTTACCAATTTCATTAGCATCTTTTTTATGGTAAGTGGTATTTAGTTATCAGAATTTTGGCTAACAGTGTGGCCTGCCTGTTCAGAAGTTCAGTGTCCTTCAGTGTAAAACTAGGAGTGGTTAGAAATAGGGAGTTAAAATCCCTAGCCCATCTGGAATGCAGAACAATGACTAATTGGTCTAGGAAATGTGGATGAACAGGAATAACTTCATGTAGGATGGCGCTACATAGTAGCTGAAAGCATCTTACCCCTTATATGACTAAATCCCTTACGAGTACAAGACCCCAAAGTAGTAAAATTACCTTTTCTTTGTACCGAGATAAAAAGTCTTAAAAACTATACACTTATGTGGTGAAAACAACACCTATTGTGAATCTACTGCACTTGAATTAAGTTAACACTATAGACAGTTGGCTTTGAAATGTAAAAATTCCCAACTTTCATGGCATTTACTTGCGTTACATAATGGGCCTCATTTATGAGGCCGTGCATCACTTTTACGCTGCCAGTGCGTCACTTTTTATGACACACCAGCAGCGTAAAAAATGTACCTTGTTGCGCCATATTTACAAAGTAACGCATCTAGGTAGATGCGTCACTTTGTAAACCCCTGCGCTACATTAGACCTACGCCAGGTATAATGTATGCGGGGGTGGCGTTCTGACGCAAGACAGGGTCATAGAAGTCACACAGTGCAATCTATAAGATTTCACTGCGCCACTTCTAGGACACAAATGCGTCAATTTCTTACGCCTGCCTCACAGCAGGCGTAAGACTGACGCAGGCCCTTTCACATGGGGCTTGCCCCATGTGAAAGGACACATTGCTGGAGTTGTGTCACTTCTGTGACACACTCCAACAATGCTTCACTTTTGCGCCATACAGATACGTCAGAAATGCTGACGTATTTGTAACTCCTTGCGCCATGATGCGTCAGTGGTCTCTTAAGGAGGGCGCAGTGAAAAGTGACGCATCGCTGTTTTCACACAGCGATGCGGTACTTTTCATAAATGAGGCCCATTGAATCCTTTTTGGGTTCCGCAGTAACGTGCTACTTGCCGATAAGTACTTCGACGCCTCGTCAGGAGTTAGTAAGCGATATATAAATATAAATGCATTCCAATACGTTACGATACAATAATCTAATAGCAGTGGGATTCCTGGAGTACTGGGATTTTTGATGAGGTGGAAAGGACTGAAGTCATTAATCTAACACAGTTGTGCATGTGCACATTCAACTTTCTTCCTTGTTCATCATCAATATACATATGTTTCACTGTGGAGGATCCATATTCCGTAGACCACGTTAAAATTGGGTGTTGGGGAAATGTAAGAATACCCACATGTGATAAGAGTAAATGTGCATACATATCCAAGAAGGGGAGGAACACGGATCAGACTTGCAAGGGTTAAATACCCACCCACCTTGTTTCGAGTTAGTGGTTGTTCATCGACACCTGGATGCAGGCTCACCCTGAAATATCCACAAATCTGCCCTTGACTGTAGATTTGGATATTGGAATATCTGCCCTGCTTTTGGAATTTCCTGATTTGTAAGTACACTTTGCAAAAGTAAAATCTACCAGCTATACTCGGAGGCATTAGAACTGGAAATGTATTAGCCATATTTCTCTCCCTCTCTCTCTCTCTCTCTCTCTCTTTCATATGTATAATAAATGTATGTATATATATATATATATATATATATATTTTTTTTTTTTTTTTGTGGATTCGCTACATCGATGATCTCTTTTTGGTGTGGCGTGGTCCACAGTCTGATGCTGAGGAATATATTGCGGAATTGAACAAAAACAGTTTGAATCTAAAATTCACAAGCAATATCAGCAAGAGTGAGGTCTTCTACTTGGACCTTCGGGTCTATGTGGAAAATGGTTCCATTCAGACCGCGGTCTATAGAAAACCGACCGCGGGTAATACCATATTACACTCACGCAGCTATCATCCCCGCAGTATTATCAATAACATTCCCCTTGGGGAGTTCTTGCGTATTAAACGCGATTGCTCAACCGCACAGGAGTTCAAAATAGCTAAGGAGCAGTCGAGGGAAAGATTCTCACAGAGAGGCTATGGGAAAGGGATCTTGGATCGAGCAGAAATGAGAAGTAACCTAGTGGGGAGGAAAGACCTAGTAACTGACAAACCTAAATCCCCAGATTCAAAGATCCGATTAATTACTGATTATTCAGAGAAATCTCCAGAAATCGACAATATAATGCGGAAAAATTGGAGGATTTTGAAATCAGACCCCATAATCGGAAAATCTATATCCGATTATCCCCTCATTACATACAGGAAGGGGAATTCTTTTAAAGATTTTCTGGTGAATAGCCACTATGAGAAGAAGAAAAAGAGGAAAATCACTGTTTCAGGCTTCTTTCCTTGCATGAAGTGCAAGGCCTGTAGAAACTCGAAAAAAGTCAAGGAATATTCCATCCCAGGCAAGAAAACAAAAAGCAAGATCACAAAATTGCTTAACTGTAATTCTGACTATACAGTGTACTGCTTGATGTGTCCCTGTGGACAAAAATATATAGGGAGCACAGTAAAACCTACCAAATTGAGGGTCCTTGAACACATGAGGGCTATTACCACAAAAGACCCAAGCTACCCTGTAGCTCGTCATTTCGAGCAGAAACACAACAGCAATAGTAATCTATTAACATACTTCATTCTGGATCAACTAGTCAGAACAGAGAGAGGGGGCAACTGGGTAAAAAAATTGAGAACTCTAGAATCGAGATTCATCATCCAGTTACAGACAAAGGCCCCGGGTGGGATAAACAATGAAGAAGAGATGTGGACACATATATGATAATCCCACCTTATTGTGTTATGTTTTCTTAGAAACCTGGAACAAAAAACATGTGTGCATATTCAGAAATGTATGCCTTCTTTTTCCCTATACCTTGAGCATATCGTGAAATTAAGATAAATGAATCATTGGAATAACGTCTTGCCCATTCAGGGCGTAATAACTGAACATAGGAAGACTGATTGTCTATACATTACTTAATCTGTGAACCTTTCTCGAGGACTCATGTATGGAGTGTAATGAGTCGCAAGTTTTGAAGGCACCTTAGGCGCCAATATACGAGAATGTACGAGGATATATATGATAAAGTACTGGATAATCTCAATGATTGATTTTGTAAATACCAGGAGTATAATTCTCAACTGAACCCAAGCATCTGTACTATATACTTGTATTGAATGCAGTGTGAATATTGATTTACATTTTGTTTGTACCATTATAAGATGGCTGCCGTATAAGCACATTTAAAAATGACTAGTTTAGTGCCTTCTTTTATGTTGTTGATTGGGAACACGTGACAGATGGCCACTATGTTTGTGTTTAAATAATGTTGAAAACAAACGCCAGTTTACACTGACGAAGGCGACAACGCCGAAACGCGTTTGTAAGCTGACTTTATCTGCAGAGAAATATCTGTAATAAAATACTTGGCGAACCCACGATGTACTGGCTTTGAGTGCTCTCAATTGTGGAAAAACCCCGAGGACTGGGAGATTCCGGTGTTTCAAAATATATATATATATATATATATATATATGTGTGTGTATGTGTGTGTGTGTGTGTGTGTGTGTGTGTGTGTGTGTATATCGAGAGAGGAGAGAGGGGATAGATAGATAGATCTATCTATCTACAGGAGGATGGATGGATAGATAGACAGACAGACAGATAGACAGGTAGATAGATAGATAGATAGATAGATGGATACATAGATAGATAGATAGATAGACAGACAGACAGACAGACAGACAGACAGACAGACAGACAGACAGACAGACAGACAGACAGACAGACAGACAGACAGACAGACAGATAGATAGATAGATAGATAGATAGATAGATAGATAGATAGATAGATAGATAGATAGATAGACAGACAGACAGACAGACAGACAGACAGACAGATACTGTGTTTCAAGGATATTTTAAGGCCTCTATGTTCCTCGCACTACTTGGTCAGTATTGCAGAGACATGTCCACATGGAAATGAAGAGATTTGGGACCATGAATGTGCCTCTGAAGGGCTGTGAGGGCCGGAGAAGTGTCAGTCGCCTGTCATAAATCTTTTAATTTCCCTAAAGTATCGCCCTCCTCTGCTCGTGTGCACTTGAAATCTATCCGTTTCCGTGCAGCGCCTATAATTAGCTGCAGGCACTGCTACGTGACACATAGCTTGATTTATGACGCCTCATATAAATTTTCTCTTATGGAGTCTTAATTCATACGGAAAGGAGGCGAGGGTTCTAATCTGTATCACACATTACAGACCAGATGCGTGCAGATGCTGGACGCGGGCACAGGGCAAGTGCAGTTCTAACCTCGAGGGGTACAAAGCTTCATTTGTGGTTACAATAATATTTAATAATAATGACCTGCTTTAATAAAGATTCATGTACCTTTTCTTCATCTCCTATCGCTGTTACCGTGTGTTGCTGTATTTGTGCCAGAACCATTTTGTACTGGAATTAGGGACACAATAAAATACCCCCCAGTTCCAGATTTGACACCAAAATATTACTTTACTTTAACTTTACTTTAAACCATTTTATAACGCGCTCCATTACTGGGGAGTATCCTGGCGCGAAACAAGGGAAAAAGAAACAGACATCAAGACTTTAGAGAGTGAAAAAAACATGTCAGCTTGTACTCTTGAAGAGGTGAGTTTTCAGATGTTTTTTGAATGCAGCCACTGTTGGCATGGAACGCAGATGGAAAGGGAGAGTGTTCCAGGCCCGGGCCACAATCACAGAAATCGACTGACCACCAAGTCTGAACCAATTAAAACGTGGAAGAGTCAATTTAAATAGAGTAGAGGATCTCAGGGTACGTGTAGGAACATATCTGACAAATCTCTTTCGCAAATAGATGGGGCCTTGATCATGGGTTGCCCGGAAAGCCAGCACCAGAGATTTAAACATAATGCGCTGCCTGACCGGGAGCCAATGGAGCGTGCGCATCTCCACGCGAACGCTCTTCCATCTAGGTATGTTAAAAAGTAGACGGACGGCCGCATTCTGAATAATTTGCAGACGCTGCACCAAGTAGGCGGGTATGCCACTAAACAGTGCATTGGCATAGTCCAACCTAGCCAAGATGAGCGCCCGAGCAACCGACTACCTCGCCTCCCTAGGAAGTAGGGGGAAGAATTTGCGTAGCATTCTCAAGGTGGCGAAGCAGGTGCCTGTCAGCTTCTTAATGTGATGCTCAAATTTCAGGTCCTCCGCAAACCAAATGCCAAGATTTTTGGCAGGTCTCCCCATCTCACTAGGGCCGGGAATGTTAGAAGGCCACAGTGAGCTCCTGAACGAGGGGGGGAAGGTACCATAAAAGAGCACCTCTGACTTGTCCTCGTTGCACTTCAGCTGGGCCTCCGTTAACCAGCGAAATACAGAGGACAGACACAGGTGGACCGTGGATGTATCCAGATCGGCATCGGGCCAGGTAAACAGCAGTTGGGTATCGTCTGCATACCCTATGATCTTAGCCCCAAACTGTTCCGCTAGATAAACCAGGGGGGTGATATAAACATTGAACAGTAAGGGGCTAAGAGTTGACCCCTGCGGGACACCTGTGCACAGAGGTTTAGGCTTCGAGGCATGGGGAGGCAGCCAGACCTGCTGGGTCCTATTAGATAGAAAAGAGGACAGCCAATCCAGGACTACACCCCCAATGCCTACAGCCGACAGCCGGCCGAGGAGGAGGTCATGAGGGACAGTATCGAAGGCAGCAGAGAGGTCCAATAAAATTAGGACCGCTCTGCCACCCCCGTCTAAACAGTCCCGAATAGCCTCAGTCATTTCCACCAAGGCCGTCTCGGTGCTGTAAGCAGCCCTGAAGCCCGATTGAGCGGGATGGAGAGCCTTAGAGGTTTCCACAAAGCTCTCCAATTGTTGGAATACTACCTTTTCACAAATTTTAGTAAGTGCCGGTAGCAAGGAAATCGGACGATAATTCCCCGGAGTCGCCACATCCAGTCCTGGTTTCTTCAGGAGCGGCAGAAGTTTGGCCCGTTTCCAAACAGAAGGAACAACGCCCGAAGCCAGGGAGAGGTTCACTATCTGCGTGGTCTCATCACAGACCAAATCTGCCACCTCCGACCACACCCGGGCCGGACATGGGTCAGATGGAGAGCCAGATTTTAGGGACTGAAGGAGGGGCAGAACAACATCTTCCTCAATCTGCGCGAAATTAGTGAGTTGCTGTCCCGAATATGGGCAATAGGAAGGTAGTGGGGAGATTGCGGAGCTGTCACTGGGGAGAGCAGCTAGCAGGTCCTGCTGGATCCTTGCTATTTTGGTAGAAAAAAAGGTTGACAGCTCTTCACACCAGTACGCCGAGGGTACGAGAGAAGCAGCCTCAGCGACAGGTGCAACAAAGCTTTTAACAATGGCAAAGATCTCCCTGCCATTGTTATCTGCCTTGGCAATTCGCCCCGCATAATAGTTCCCCTTAGCCACCTTGATTGCAGCATAGTAATCTTTTTGGGCAAAACGTAGGGCAGATTTGGCCTCAGGGCTATATGCACATCTCCACACGCGTTCGAGTTTTTTGCACCCCAGTTTCATTTCCCTCAGGTCAGGGGAAAACCAGGGTTGAGAGGGAGCGCGTCTAGCTCTGGCTAGCGTAGTTTGCTTAGTGGAGGCAGCAGCCGCCTGCCGTATCCACTCATTAAACCCGCCAACCGCATCGTCCAAAGTTGTCCCCGAGTTTGGACGGGTTTTTTTCAATGCCTGTCTAAACAGAGATAGATTAATTTTTTGGGAATAACAGGAAAGAGGTGGAGGACTAAGCTCTTCCATCTCCCACATAAATCGAACCAGTGAATGGTCGGACCAGGTTGTTTTTTCAATGGCCACAGATTGCATAGGGAAATTGGAACACACCAGATCAAGCAGATGGCCGCCCGAGTGCGTCGGGGCGGTCACCCATTGCTTTAGCTGGGCGAGCTCAAGGATTTCACCTAGCCTGCGAGCATCAGGAGAGTCAGGGGTATCCATATGAATATTAAGGTCACCGACCAAAAGAAACTTAGGAAAACCCAGGACTCGCGGCACAATGTATTCTTCCAAGGAGTCCAAAAAGTGAGTGGCCTGGCCTGGAGGTCTGTAAATTAAAGAGCCGCCCAGGGTAAAATGGGGGGAAGTCACAATAGAGAAGTGAAAGACCTCACCTCCTGCACCCTCAACCGGGGGCTCCGAGGTAAGACTCCACCCCTCCTTAAAAACAACTGCAAGTCCGCCTCCTCTCCCTGAGGGACGGTCAACTCTGGCGATCTTGAACCCCCTGGGGACAGCCAATTCCACAGCGGGAGCGGAGGAGCTGGTCATCCACGTTTCCGTGAGGAACAGCAACTCCAACTGACCGTCCACCAAAAGCTCAAAGATCTCAGCTGTGTGCTTCACCGCCGACCTGGCATTTATCAGACCCGCCCTAATGTTAGTGATCGTATCGTTACGATTTAAGCGTAGGGGGGGGAATGGTTGAGGAGAAAAGCCACAGGTAAGGCAGGTATCCAGAGCACATTCGGGACCCGCACGTATGCACGGCAAACCCTTAGCGGGGGGTGCGAGTTTCAAGAGATCATAGCGCGAGTACTTGCGTGTCTCTAGTAGTGCCCTCCCCGGGGATTGCCGAGCAGACTGGCTGGCCCTGGGCCCGTCCGAGGCACGGACGGGCACAGACGGGCCCTCCTTTGGCGCTCCTTCGGCGCGCAGACGGCGTGACCGCTGCGCGTCCTAGGAGGCATTTTTATTTGATACACAAGCCCCTCCCCGAGCTGGAGCGCTAACTCCGGTCCAGTAGGGGTCCGGGACTACCAGGATGGCGCCCGACCTGTCCCTCCACACAATCGGCACAGACAAGCCGCGGTGGACCGGGGAGCAGGGGGATCAAGCAACAGCAGTTAGGTAAGTTTAAAAGCAAACAGTTGATATCAGCACTCCACAATTAGTACATCAATTGGGTTAGGATCGTTCTTTAAAAATATAAAAAAACGCCGTCTAAAATCGCCTGCTGCATTCGTTCAGTACAGAGAAGGAGGGCAGAAGAGATTCAACTCGCAGTCTGCACGCCTTATTAGTTTTCCCCAAGCGCTGTCACAAGGCGCTGCCACCACCTCGCTCAAACGCCCAGAACTGACTGAACAGGTCCTATTTGATACACAAGCCCCTCCCCGAGCTGGAGCGCTAACTCCGGTCCAGTAGGGGTCCGGGACTACCAAGATGGAGCCCGACCTGTCCCTTCACACAATCGGCACAGACAAGCCGCGGTGGACCGGGGAGCAGGGGGATCAAGCAACAGCAGTTAGGTAAGTTTAAAAGCAAACAGTTGATATCAGCACTCCACAATTAGTACATCAATTGGGTTAGGATCGTTCTTTAAAAATATTAAAAAACGCCGTCTAAAATCGCCTGCTGCATTCGTTCAGTACAGAGAAGGAGGGCAGAAGAGATTCAACTCGCAGTCTGCACGCCTTGTTAGTTTTCCCCAAGCGCTGTCACAAGGCGCTGCCACCACCTCGCTCAAACGCTCATTACACAGAATAGCAGACCAGGGAGAAAACAGAAATGAAAATTAGAGTTTTTTGTCACTTAAGAGAATTCAGCTAGGTAACATGAAACCACGGTACAACGCGTAACGTTACAACGCGTCCCTTTAGGACGCAGTTTTACCAACGCAAGTCGTTACAACGTCTTGCGTTGGGGGGGCACTGATAGTGAATAGTTTAATTACTATTCCAACACCAGTCCCCGTGGATAGTAGGGAAGGTGTTGGATAGTAAATTAAACTATCCCCTATCCTAGAGCGCCCTCCAGCAAAAGTTTGTTGTTAAAGCTGCGTTGTAACGGTACCGCGTTGTACCAGTTACATTGTAAAGGATGTTCCCCCCAGTGTGATGCTCATGTTTAGGAAAATAGATTGCAACAATTCCCTGCTTATTTCAAAGTTTGATGATCTAATTGACTCAGATTCAGCGCTACAGAGATGGTTGATCAACAGGAGTTGGCTGGTCGGTACTGCACCAGGGACACCAGAAGGCTTCAATCAGAACCAAGAAAACTCGAGATGCGCGCTTGGAGACATCGCTGTTAAAGTGCCAGGAGACTGGCACATGCATCAATATTGCTTTTTGCAATTCCTTAATTGCGAAAAATAAGGAATCGCAATTAAGGAATTGCAAAATGCAATGCATCAAGAAATCGTAGAAACAATTGCGATTTCTTAATATTCCTTCATTGCGCCTCGCAAATTGCGAGTCGCAATGAAGGAATACCCCCCATTCATTCCTATGGGCCTAGAGGCCCATAGGAATGAATGGGAAGACATTCTCAATTTGCGATTAGCAATTAGCGAATCGCAAATTGAGAATGCGATTTCAAGGGTACAGGGGTGTCCAAAGGACACCCTGTTGCACCCCTGAAATCAATCTGACCACATATGTTGTGCACACACATGCCATAAGGGCATGTGTGTGCACAACATGAAACTTTGAAAAGTGCATTTTTCAAAGTTTTCGCAAATTACCATGAGGTTCAACCTCATGGTAATTTGCTCCCCCTAATTGTGAAATCGCAATTTTTTAAAATTTCATGCATTGCATTTAAGGAATTGAAAAATGCGATTCCTTAAATGCAATCGCAATTTGAGAATTTGCAAATATTTGCGAATTCTCAAATTGCGAGGGCCTTCACCCTTCATGCATTCCAAATGCAGATTCTGCGATTGCAAACGGCCGTTTTTTGCGATTCACGCCGTTTGCGATCGCAAAATTCTTTGATGCATGTGCCTGAAAGAGATTACAAAGTAATAGGGAGAGCTGCCAGACGTAGTGTCCTTTCAGGGTGGCTTAGAAAATGTAGAAAAGGGAGAAGAGATTGCCTACCTAGAGGTGTAGATCCTGGGAGTCCTTGAACTATGAGAGATTTACTCTGTGAATGTAAGCGCAGAACCAGTGCTTAATTTGTAAAAAAAAAAATAGAAGTGAGTGCCAAGGATCTGGTGAGGAGGCCACTGCAACGTGCACCAATCATTGCCCTTGCCATGCTGCAAATAGTTCTGAATTTTTCAGCAGAGAACTCATGGTTTTGCCAATGGTTGTTTTTCATTTAATTTTTTTATGTCTTTCCTCAAAGGAACACATGTTCAGTATTTTGTTAATACAAACATTTGCAACTGTTCTACCTGCCTATAAAAGAGGGCTGTGCTCCGTTTCACGAAATTCTTGAGGCGCAATATATTTAGGGCTCCCGGATTTTTTTGTAATTTCCGTCTGTATTTATCCATCTTTATTTTTTGTCAACTCTATCTGTATTTATCCATATTTATTATGGGTTTTGTGATAAAATTAAAGCTTAAACTGGTATATATCCACATTTATTTAACCAATAAATATGCAGTCATGCTTGAATGCCTGCCAGGTTTCAGTGATATGAACATCCGTAGAAGATAAATCAATGCACTTATATGAAAATATGCACATTTCAGTATAAGCCTTGTGCATAGCTACTGTTGTTTAAGCCTCTTTACTAAAATTCCTTTCTTTTTTATCTTCCTTCCAGATCAATCCACACAGTTATTGAACAGATAGTCTTGCCAAAGTGTATTTAGAATCACACAAAAAATAACCCAATTTCTGTTTTTATCCACATTTAAATATTAATACAGACAAGAAAATAAGTGGTTTCCGTCTGTATTTATCTGTAAAAATCAGTAAAAACGGAACACAGGGAGCCTTAATTATATTTAATACTACAGATCTGGCAGAGGGAGTCAATTTAAAGCAATGTGTATGTGCAATGTGTATGTACATCTGAAGTAAAGCTCTTTTCAGTGTCACTGCTCACCCTTTGCCAATTTAGAAGGAATCGCAGCAGGACAGGGTGTGACCTAATGGGAAAGAAACATTCCGCATCTGTTGATCTTATTTTATGATACATTAACCCCAGCCAGATTCTTGGAAATTCAATCTGTATGTATTTGTAAATACCCTGTATCTATCGGTATGACCATAGTTTACAAAAGAAAAGTGTCCTTTTCAAGTAATTGTAAAAGTGCAGATAATAGGATTTTCATATTTATATATATATGCTAACAGTAAGAAGTACTTACTATAGTGCTAGTGAATAATGCAGTTTTTTTGTCCTCTGCCGAGGGCTACCCTTATTTATAAAGGCCCCAAGTTTGACTTTTATTCCCGAGTCATGCGTGAGGGTCTATAAAGATGGAGACAGCATTTAACAACATATAAGCCAGAGACTGTAGGGCCCACTGGGCGTAGAATGGTCTAGAGTAAAATAGGAGAAACAGAAAGAAACACAAAGGAATGTTGGTGCAGAAGCCCTGTACCATACATTGTTATCCCTGACATTCCAATGTTAATGGCATCTATTGTCATTTACTATTATTGTACATCCTCGCCTAAAGCTCTGGGCCATGATTTGTGGGTGAATCAAGTATCAGTATTACTGACTTACTTGAAGGTAAATTGTGCCGCTCTGCTAACTCACCAGTGGAAAATGGATGTACGATGTAACAACGCGTGTTATTAAAACGCGTGCTGTTACATCGCAGTCGTTACAACGACTGCATGTTACAACACTATACCTTTACAACGCAAGTCTTTACATCGACTTGCGCTAGGTGGCTTGCTGACATTAAAAAAGTGTAATTTACTATTCCAACTCCAGTCCACTTATCAGTAGGGAAGGTGTTGGGATAGTAAACTACACTATTTTTAATGTTGGCACGCCATCTAGCGCAAGTCGATGTAAAGACTTACGTTGTAAAGGCATAGCGTTGTTACATGCGGTCGTTGTAACGACCGCGCTGTAACAGCACTGCGGTGTACTGACCGTGTTGTAAAGGATGTTTCCCGTGGAAAATGTCATAATTTCTCGATATGTCCTGAAGCTCATCTGATTCTGTAGAATGCCCCAGTTTGTTAGTTAGTTGTTTCCATTTGTGCAGAAGCTCTTCTGGAAAAATTGACCGATGCATTGAGTGATAAGTCTATGACCGAAACATTGAGTGAAATATATGTAAGGACTCCGAAGAGTAGAACTGCTCCTTTACAGATGGTTTTCTGTGTGATGTTTTGTATTTTTTCCCCCAGATTGGACTTACGTTTGCCATTGTCTTTGGAGTCATCATATACAGGATCTCCACTGCTGCAGCTCTAGCGATGAGTTCTAGTCCGTCTGCACGGTCCAATGTTCGAGTTACCGTCACAGCCACAGCTGTTATCATTAACCTAGTGGTCATCCTTATTCTGGACGAGGTGTATGGGTGCATCGCCAGGTGGCTGACTCTAATGGGTAAGAGGATCCTACCATTCATTTATTGACTTAAAATGTTACATGTATCTGTAGCGCTCTAGTGTTTCACGGGTCTCGGCTGAGACCCGGAAACACCCAGAAACAATGTAGCACCTTCTGGCCAGGCGTGGCCAGAAGGCTTTAAATAAAGGGACGGTGGTCGCTCGTGGCTTCCGGTCCGTACCAGTTAACCGAGTGTGTGGTCTCTCATTACTGTTACCGAGGTACCTTTAGCCCGTGGCCCCTAAGTGTCTTGGGCCACGTCTTGCTCCCCTACAGTATCGTCACGTGTCCCACCATTTTCTTTCGAAGCCACAGGTGAGCCATTGAAGTACATTTCAGATCTTTCTTGTCCCTCAAGAGTTTGTCTTAGTTTGTACATTCTTCTAACATATCTACTCAGATGGCTATTGCTGCTGAAACATGCAGTTCCAAAAGAAACAAGCATTTGCAATGAAATAGGTCTCATATTTGCGAGAGTTTGCACCATTGGCATTGTAAATGACAATGCCTTTTATTTGTGTTTTGAAGACCTGCAAGCGGTGCGTAAACATGCACTTTGTACTTATAATCGTTGCTTATGAGTAGCAGGCCTGGAAGTGACTGCACCTCTTTTTCTGCCAGCCTACCTTCTCCTAAGCAAGCAATGACTATAAGTATATAGGACCCGTTTGCAGGTTATTAAAACACATAAATAAAAGGTATTGTTATTAACAATGACTATAGCGCAAACCCTTCCAAATGTGAGACGTTGCATTGCAAATGCTTGTTTTACCTTCCGTTCCCATTAGTGTCATGCTGCCTTTCAGAGATGGCTCACGATGGTCTGCAAAGTTGTACAGCGCAGTAACCTCAAAGCAACAACACTGTTGGATCGAATTTAAAAATGTGATTTTTCCAATATAAATAGACTACATTTCCCAGCAGGCCAAGTGCTATTGGCTAAAATAAAAGACCTGGCTGAAGCTGAGCCTTATAATCCAGTTAATTGAAATAGAACATGTCTGTTCCTGTTAAAGTATACATTTTAATATCAATTGCATCAAGCTTTGTAGCTAAAAAATTATGAGACACAATGAAACGTGCATTTGAAAAAGCATGCCAGAATTTCATTGTAAACAATGTGTAGTTAGTCTTTGCTGCTCCCTAGTCATGAAGTGAGCGTGTGTCTTATTATTATTAACTGTCTCTGTTGCCTTTAGGATTGTAGTGATACTTCGCTGTTAGGTAGCAAAATAACAATTGTGGGCAGAGGGCAGTGATTATACCTGTTTTTTTCGCGTCAGGGAAGCTATGCATGTCCGGAAAGTATCAATCCTGTCAGCACAAAGTAGCTAACACTCTACAGAAAAAGAGTAGGCTGGCTTTTTACTTGGCAGAGAGGAGATGAACTGTTTGATAATGCTGTTTTTATTTGTTATCTGGGTTGTATGCAGATTTCTCTGTCACAGGCCATAACATTCATGGCCATAGAGCCGTAAAGTTTTAGGGGTCCACTTTCCACATATTCACCTTTCAGCAAACATGTCCTTTGAAGTCGATTGGTGCTTTCCAGTCTCAGACCATTATGATATTTTGACACTCTTTGTTGTGATTAGTACCAGTTTTTAGAGGCGTGTTTGATTTGAATGATTTAATTCAGTTGCTGTGATAGGGCTCCACCCGGGCCGCCATAATTAAAATAAAGAGTGTTGTGCCGCAGAGGTGGTGGCGGGGAAAGGGCACCACACCGGCCGCCATAGTAAAAGATAAAAAGTGACGTGCCTTGAGGGGTATTGGTAGGGGAAGGGCACCACACGGCCCGCCTTAGTAAAAGATAAACAGTGGCATGTCGTGGGAAGTGTTGGCGGGGGAAGGGCACCGCATAGGTTGCCAAAGTTAAATATAAAGAGTGGCGTGCCACAGGAGGTAGCAGCGGCGAAGGCACTACATGAGAAGATACGTAACTAGAGCAGGGACACTGAAGACAGGAGATGGGCTTGTAGTGTAAGTCAGGCCAGCAGAAGAAAAAGAGTTCTGCCAAATAACACATAAGTCCTGAAAGCTTAATGTAACTGTACTTGGCTGGTGCTCCACAGCATTCAACGGAACTGAAGTATGGGCTGCAGGAACCAATTAGGAGCCAGGAACCAAGAGCAGGAAGACTTAACCAATGGCAATCAGCAGGCTGGATTACACTTCCGGAATCTGATTAAAGCAGGTCTTCTGGACAGAGCATGCGCGCTGCCTAGGCTCGACCTAAAAAAGAGAGCCCTCCGTTTTGATTGTCAGCGCAGTGAAAGTATCACAGAACACTAGCTTCTTTTCTGTGCTTTGACCATAGGAATGTTTGATTTTTCTCTCAATTTGTACATCCTTTCTTATCCTTAACTACATTCCATAATGTACATTTCTTTAAACATATAGACACGTGTTACCAGCACCTCAAATGGTTGTGTTTCTCTGCTAGCCAACTCCTCATGACTGGTACTGAAGGTGATACTTTCAGTTTTATTAACAGGAGATGTCAAAAAAGTGACATTTTGCTTCTTGAAGCAGTCCACTCCCTGATCACTTACAGAAGACGAAGAAGAGCTTAGGGGGTGAAACACTAGTGTCCTTCTCTCCCCAGTATTTCGATTGTATCTGCAGCACACATCTACAGCACACGCTAGAGCTCATGGTTGAGGCAGCCTCACTCAAAAGCTCACTAAGAGAACAGTGTACTTAGCCCTCAAGGATCAATTCTGTCCATATGATCAAGAAGTTTTATGTTATCAAATTTCAAAAATATACCAGCCTCCTGAATTCTCAATCACAACCAGGCATTAATAACAATGTCATGCATTATTTACCCCAGACACTAGGGTTTTTTATTGATCTCACCTGACTCTCTTCCTATGACTCATGTACAGTTAATAAAGGGGATCATATCAAATGGAACCCCATCATGCTATTGGCTAGTATCTTCTTCCTTGAGGATAAAGAAAGTGTTAAGGCAACTATTTCAACAGTACTCTTTTTTCCTCATGAAGGCCTCAATATGTGTCTCTCTATTATAATAATATAATAATAATAATCCACATTTGTAAAGCGCACAATCACCCGTAAGGGTCTCTAGGCGCTGGGGGCCGTCGGGAAGATTAAGCGAGCTATTGCCCAGAGTCACATGGTGCTGAGCTAACCTGCCGCCGGAGCCGGGGATCGAACCCTGATCCCCAGATTCCACTGTCAGTCGCCCTGGCCGCGACGCCACACCACTCCCCTATTGAACAAATATTTTCAAAATCTATCATATTCTTAATCATTTTGCTGAGCTAGTTTGCTGCTGAAGAAGATGAGAATTTGTGTGCACAAGAATTAAAATAAATATTTCTTTAATAGTAATAATCTCCATCACCTCTGAACAATAACGACTATTTACAATATCGCTCTCAACTTTAGGGTTCCCAACACATTAAATCTGATCACCCTTTGCTGATAATGTTCTAAAAGTCACAGCAGGACATGTATACATGTGCTTTTAACCTATGAAGATTAATACTGTTGATATAATAAAAGTGTACAATGGTTTCCATTTGTTTTTTGTAGAGGTGCCAAAAACAGACAAGACTTTTGAAGAAAGGCTAATATTCAAGGCTTTCCTGCTAAAGTTTGTCAATGCCTACACACCCATATTTTATGTTGCTTTCTTCAAAGGGCGGTGAGTATCTTCAACTTTTGTATTTTATGTAGACTGACAAACCTTTCAGGGCATTTGAGCCTTTTTCTTTTTTATGTCATACTATCAAAGATGAGGGTTCTGAAAGAGCAGACTGCAATGGTTAATAGGGACTGGTTGACCCATTGTTTCAATTCTGTGGAAAGCGTATGACTCTCTTGTGAATGTAGTTAACTAATCGAATTAGGCTTATCTTTATCTTATAAGAGCAGTCTACTCTCCACGTAGAAAATCAAACATTCTTCTAACAGAAATATAATGTTTCTGTGAAATCAATGTATCAGACTAGAATGTACTGCTTCCCTGCTATGAGCGCATCATTATTTTATTTCAGATCTGGTTACTCTAGTTCAGTGCTGTACAGCTGTTATAATGTGACAACACATATATGTAACACATCTGACATGGCTCTAAGTCCCACCTCCAGCATTACTAAACTCTCCTACTCTGAATCTTAGTACTGTGTTCTCTTAAGCTAGTTTTTTTGAAAGAGCGGAACAACTATAGCGTGTATCAATGAAGTGGGGACATTGGCTTGGGTTATAGGCATTTTATGAAGGTACATCCAATTAGGAGTTCAAAAGATCTTGACAGTCAAGTAAAAGTAAATGACTCCAAGGAGGTGGAGATGCCTTTTTTTCTGCAGCCACAGGAAGAGGCCCATTATCAACAGGAGCATAAAAAAGCATAGATATCTACTATTTTGTCCCCAAAAAAACAGCTAGTTCATTACATCTGTCCATTGAAAGGGGTGCTGACAGATCCATAAGCACTGGATCTGACAAGGAGTTTACTATCTAAAATAGCAACTTACTAGGGTTTTTGGCACAGCTGATTTTATTGTTGAGGTAAGCAGAATGAGCTCACAAACTGCTACATAATAGGATGTCAGGAATTCCAGGTACTAAAGCTTATCATTAATGTAGTAATTTCTGCGCCAAATAAGCTCCATACGCTTGTAGGGGCATATCAGCAACAGACGGCGATAAATTTCGCAAAGCGCGCTTAGCACTTTTATATTTATCGCCGTCTATTGCTGGGATTTATCGCCAGGTTAGCGCGTTATCAACAATGCGTTACTCCAGTGCGATAATATTCCAGCGATATCCAGGGAAATGGGCCAACATCGCTGGAAAACCAGCGATGTTGGACTCAAAACAGCAATAGCCTTGGTGATACGACCCTGTGGTCGTATCACCATAATCCACCTCCCATGTTAGGTATGCCTTAGTCAGGAATTTAACAGATGTTAAATTCCTGCTTTAAGGCATAGTTAACGCGATGATTCTTATCGCTAATGCTCTTTGCTGATATGGCGTAGCTGCCTTAGCGATAATTTCCCATGTAGTTTCCCCAGCCACGCCTACTTTGCATCTCATTAGCAATGTTTATCGCTGAGATGCCAGGCGTTGGGAATTCGGCAGCTAACATGCACTAATGCATGTTAGTGCCGACTTGTTGATAGGGCGTTAAAATTATCGCTGCTTTAGCAGCAAAGAGTGCCTCTAAAGTGGCGATAATGCCCTTAATGATATGCCCGTAGTTTTTATTAAGTGCAAGTAGCGCAGAGGCCAGCTACATGAATTCTACTTTTTTTAGCTCTGGTTGTGGAGATGAAAACATCAAGCGCAGAGTCTACCTACCTATTAACCTGCAGCATCTTACTGTCAATAGATTCCCGCCAACATGAGGGTATATTAAATAGATAATCCGGGGCTTAAAACCTTGAGAAAGTATCTCAAATGGGCATTGCATTGTTTTAACAGTCCTAACTAAGCTTTTACTCACGAATTCCTGCACACCTATGTAAAATCTTCCTCTCTGACATGTTGTCCCTTGCCTTATAGGAACAATGTAGATTTCTAATATTGATCATCATTTTCCTGTTTTAGGTTTGTAGGTCGTCCCGGAGACTATGTGTATATATTCCATTCTTTTAGGATGGAGGAGGTAAGTTAGCCATTTTAAAGTTCTAGAATCAAAGAACTTGTCTATCATGGCAGCCATATATAAGCTAACCTTCTCCCCTCTGTGTATGTAGTGTGCCCCGGGTGGATGCCTTATGGAGCTGTGTATCCAGCTCAGCATTATCATGTTGGGGAAGCAGCTGATTCAGAACAACCTGTTTGAAATTGGCATACCGTAAGTGATCTGGTTTATCTATTCGCTACAAGAATCTGGTATGGCTCACTAACTACCATGCATTTTTCTTATGCATTTAATGCAGGAATTATTTATTAGTTTACAATGCCAGACTTAGCATCATTCTGTGTTTGTTACCCTTTTTCTCTGAGTAGCCTCTTTGGAAGTGTCAGTGGTGCCCTAGATTCCCAATGAATGCTAACCCTGTAAAGTAGAATTATCAAATACTTTATAAGCATTCAATTGACCAACTTGCTATGATTGAACTTGTGAAGCAATTGCATGTGCGGTAGGATTACTACTTCTGCGTGTTGATGGTAGGCTTCTATTGATTCCTGTGATGATTAACAAGATCCAATAAAAGGACTCCCATATTTATCCTTCAATCAAATGGAATGTTGCTAGTTTGGCAGTCAGCAACCAGGGTTGGTGAAATGACGCTTACTCCCAAGGCAAAGTGGCAATTGTCCCTTCCCCCTCTCCCACCTCAAGATCAACCTTTGATGGTAGCTACGGCAATCACGCTCTCCTGCAGGTGAGGTCCTACGCCTGTTCATCGCCTTGGAGAAACTTAAGATAGACCTTGACCACAAAAACATGTGAGTTGTTTCTGGAAACAACTCACATTTTAGTTCAAGATACATACAAGAGTCTACTCGGCTGGGAGGAAGTTAAGCTACTTTCGTGCTCAGATGTTCTTTCAAGATGAAACTCTAGACTTTGAACTCATCTGTGGCCTAAATCCTGCTAACCGACCACAACCACAAGTACATAATCAATATGCTGGTCATGTACTCTTTTAGTGCATCCTATACCAATATACCTTTAGCCAAACATTGTGGTTGGACCCATGCTGAAGGTGGAACTAGGAAATACCAGAATATTAGTAACTAGCAGACAGTATACCTACATACATCCCAAGTCTTCTCCTTTTGGGCCATGTATGGGATTAGTATTATTTCAATTCAACACCATGTATCAGGCATATGAGAATGCTACCGATTGTTAACACTGCTACGACTCCCTATCTCATAAGAGTAATTATACTTCATATCTAGAATTTAGTTGCAGTGATTATTATCAATACTGAACCCTAGAAGTAGCTTTGTCTGAAAAATGTAACATTCAGTTAGAGTTCTGTTACTTACTAAGTTTACTTGCTATGACAGCTGGGGAACTGCAGGCATGATCTATGAATGTGAGCTAATGAGCTATATATCTTTGAGTGGATTACAAAGCCATTTTAATAGCTTTTCATAGCCAGATATTCACCAAGAGTGTCAATGGGATAGCACATACTACCAGTACACATTTGTGTGTGAGGAGCACATCTAGGAGTCCATTTTGCCACTCAAGACCAACATCTCTCATAAACAACTCCAGTGTGGCCTTATAAACGTCAGATCTTTAGCAAAACACTCCCTACATGAGCATGTTCTGCTCACTGATCACACCTTTGACTGCCTTTTTGTCACCGAAACATGGTTGTCAGACTGCTCAAACCCAGACATAGCGCAGGCACTCCACCAGGGCTACACCATCTCCAGATTAGATAGAATCGGGAAAAAGGGAGGAGGGATAGCTATTATTTACAGACCATCTGAAATGTTCTACATCGCATACCACTGTACTAAAAGACGCAGAAAACCTCTGCTTCAAATTCAAAATAGATAATCACACCACATTCGCCGGAGTACTGGTTTATAGGCCCCCCGGGCCCATAGCTAACTTCCTAGACACCCTTGGTGACTATTTGTGCCCCCTGGTGGTGCGCTATTCCAATTTCACGTTGTTGGGAGATTTCAATCTACACTTAGAAGTTGATGACTGCCCAAATACTAAAACCTTTAGGGAAATTACCAACTCCCTGGAAATTCGGAATAGAGGATACACACACAAAGCAGGGCATACCCTTGATGGAATATGCACCAATGCCACTAACATAACAACGACCTCTCCAGGCACCCTCACCTGGACTGACCATAAAATTGTTCCCTTTAATTTAATATATGATAATACACACACTACGGAAAAAGCCACCAACAAGGCCCCCACACAAAATTGAAACAATATGCTTGCCAGTCCTGACCTACAGACCCTGGCCGAAACCACTAAACCTACCGTGACAGGTGACCCTGACACAGACAACAACCTGTTCAATAAATGGATGCTCTCTATAGCAAATACCCTAGCCCCTTTGAAGAAAACCAAGACTGTAAGACGAGAATCAGCCCCTTGGTTTACACCCCAATTGAAAGCCATGAAAGACTAGTGCAGACAATTAGAAAAACAATGGAGGAAACACTATGAGATTGAGGATATGAAACGCTTTAGAACAGGATTGAATGCCTATCACTTACAAATCAAGTCTGAGAAGAAAAATCACTATACAAATCTTATCAGTGGGGCAGACGATAACCAAAAGACTATCTTCAAAATAGTAAAATCCTTCACAAATCCGGCCAGTCTAGACTGTGAAATACCTCCTTCACAGGAATTGTGCGATGACATAGCAGGGTTCTTCAAAAACAAAATCAAAGACCTAAAAAAAGATTTTCTCGATAGCCCAGCCCATCACCCTATAGCCCAAGACACAGAAATTAAAGAAGAACTTAAGTATTTCAAAGAAATCAGATAAGGAATTATCCAGGCTATCCTATCTTGTAAATCAGGCTCTCCTTTTGACTCATGCCCGCCCAAAATTCTACATTCATTAGTAGATATAGTAAACCCGGTCATTAACCAAATTATTAATACCACAATCAAACTGGCAAAAATCCCTGACCTCTGGAAAACGGCCGCTGTCAAACCCCTTCAAAAAAAGACACTCTCGGATCCCACCACTCTTTCCAATTTAAGACCCATCTCCCTTCTCCCCTGTCTGAGTAAAATTGCAGAGAAAATAGTTAACGCACAACTGAATGAGTTTCTGGAAAATTCAAACACCCTACACCCTAAACAATCTGGTTTCAGACCGGGACATTCAACAGAATCAGTACTGCTCCATACCACAGATACCCTTAAGTTCGCTCTGGACTAGGGTAAGGAGGCAGTGCTGATTCTGTTGGACCTCTCCGCGGCTTTCGACACTGTCTACCATCACATCCTGTTAGACAGATTGAATCACATCGGAATAAACAGCATAGCTCTTGCCTGGATAACATCATTTTTGGAAAATAGAAACCAGATTGTCACACTAGGCAGCTACAAATCTGAAGGAAAGCCACTTTCCTAGGGGGTCCCTCAGTGATCTTCCCTTAGTCCGACCCTCTTTAACCTGTACATGTCCCCTCTGCTTTCACTAATTGATTCCTTCAACATTGAAGCAATTGCTTACGCAGATGATACACAACTGAATCTCACCCTAGTTAAAAACTCCACCTAAACTAAAGCCATAAGCGAAACTGGCCCACAATACCTGAGAAATAATATTAGGCCCTAAAAAACCAACAAACCTTACGGTCTCCATCAGAAAATCTACTCACCATTCCCAACTTTAAAATGAAAACCCGGGGAGGCAAAACCTTGTCAGCACTTGGTACAAAGGCCTGGAGCACCCTGCCTACGCAACTAAGGCACACCCATAAGGAACCAACTTTTAGGAAGCTTCTAAAAACGTGGATCTTTGGTACTCCAGATCATCAAATACTGTCACTATTATGATCCCTCACACCTTCCTCCTGCTGATCCCCCTCTCACCTCCCCTCCCCCCTGTCAATTCCTTCTGCTGATGTCCTAAAAGCGCCAAGATGCTCCCTGGAGTGAACGTTGCGCTATACAAAAACCTCTTTCATTCATTCATTCATCTAGACTTGCTCCTCTGGCCTTTGCTGGTGAATGGCTGTGCTGTCGCAAAGGTCTTTTCAGCATGGGCTCACCTGCAAGTTTTGGAATCCACTGCTGTTTTTCCAGTCCTGTGGGAATGTTACAAGTAGGTGCCAGAATGCCTTATGTGTGAATTGGGTTCCTCTGGTTGCTTAGCAGTGGTGCTAGAAGGCAGTGGTGAGGACTGCCTCACTTCCTTAAAACTTCTACATGGTACATTGTTACTGCAAAAACCTTGTAGAATATCTGGTGCCAAAACCAGATCAGACTCAGGTCTTTAAGGGAAATGTTTGGATGGTCATACTCCAAAAATACTGAGAGATGTTGGGCAAGATCGGACTGGCCTTTAGGGCAAATTAGGAAGTGCCCGATGCGCTTGTCTGACAATACAGTGTGTTGGCCTGTTTTTTCGCTGTTAGTGGACCTGTTTTATGGTCTGCTAGACAGGTTTTTAATGTTGAATTCCCTGGTAATAAAATAAACAATGCAGCAAGCACACATCCATGTAGTCTCCCATACCTTGTAAAATACGTATACAGTGGGTCTATAGAAGTGACAGCTGCCAGATTTGCACACCTGGGTCATTTTTTTAGCAATCTAATTCGTTAATCAGGCCACTTTTATTTTGGCGTCCGCGCATATTTTCTGTCTCAGTCCGACCCTGGTGCTGAGATGCAATATTAATAGCACATTTTGCATAACATAAGTGCATATATAAATAATAACAACCCTCTCTACCATAGCAACACAGTATGATGCTGTAAAAAGCAAAGGGTAAAGTGTGGCTGTTGTTTAGGGATTGGATTTGAGACATCTGTCAGTAAAAAACTAGATGTTCCCTTTAAAATTATATATTTAGCCTCTTGGCGAATAGAGCAAAACTGGAATGAAAGACTAAGTAAGATATCCTACTTTTTGTTCTCTAAGTAAACCCTAAATTCTGTCAGAGGAATATTAGAAGAGCTATTACTGCCAGTGAATTCAATCCTAGTCCTTTAGACTTTGCTATAAAACGTGGCATGAAAAGTGTTATGCTCAGAGCTTGTCATGCTGGGTTTTGAGAAGGTACTCAACAAAAGTAGGTTGTTGGAGCAGTTCTATATTTCACAGTTAACTGGTATGTTCTTAAGAAGACTCGAAAGATTTTCATAAATCAAGGGTAGTCCAACTGATTTAACAAGGATTTCATTGGTCAAACAAAAACTCCATATTTATAGTTTTTGGAAGACCAGTGTGAAGCTCAAGTTGCAACATCATTAAATAGCTGAACTACTAGGTCAAACTAACAGCTTTTCAATAGCCCAAAAAAAGATATTTAGTGTGGCTCACCCGCAAACCCAAGGCTGCCTCATGAGCCCTTGCCACACACGGCCTTCACTTCATCCCACATAACCTCTAAAAGCTCAACAATGACAGGGTCACAACCTGAAACATGATAGCAGGACCAACCACTTAATTTAAAAATGAAACCTGAGCTTATTGGCCAACCGCACATGGCTGCCTTATGTTGCTTTTACACTTATATGCTTGGTGTTCCCAGCAGACTCGCACATCAGGGGCCGTGTTATTTAAAATGCCCTGGGGGGCACAATGGGTGTTTGCGTCCGCTTTGCACAAATCGGGGTATGTCCGTATTACAGAAGGGGCCGCAGACACTTGTGTACTACCAATAGAGCTGGCGCAGATAAAGCGCCAACGCTATCTTCAAGGAGGTGGTCCTTTATTTGAATGGGGATGTGTGCAATGCAAATGAGGGGGGAAACAACCTTTACAACGCAACTTTTACCACGCAGTGCCTTTACGACGCAACTTTTATAACACAAACCATTACAACGCATTGCGCTGGGGGGCGCTCTAGGATAGGGAATAGGTTTAATTTACTGTCCAACACCTTCCCTACTTTCCACGGGGACTGGAGTTGGAATAGTAAATTAAACTATTCACTATCCAGCGCCCCAAAGCACTATGCGTTGTAATGGTATGCGTTGTAAAACTCGCGTTGTAAAAGCATGCGATGTAAAAGCATGTGTTGTAATGTTATACATCCAAATGAGGGTATCCCTTTGCCTCTGTGCTCATACCTTATTACAAAAAACACACAGTTGATGGACAGAATGTAGAACAATGTCATACATTCACCCCAGTACAAGAATCTGGGCCTAAATCCATCGTTTTTTTCCACTCCACACCACCCTGGGTTAGACACTGGCTATATGCAAATCAGCTCTGACCCTGTGCCTCATGGGAACAGTCCAGTCCGAACTACCAAGCCATGTCTTTCCCAGACCGGAATCAAGCATCCAAGGACCGGTTTCTGGCTATCAGCCTTCTTCAGCCTGGATAGCTTGACTCCAGTGGTGTAGAGTGCCTGGGATTTAGGCCCAGATCTCTGTACTGGGGTGAATGTATGACATTGTTCTACATTCTGTCCATCAACTGTGTTTTTTGCAATTTTCACCCCGAGTGGGCTGGGTATGCTCAGACGTGAGTCCCAGGCTCTCCACACCACTGGAGTCAAGCTATCCAGGCTGATGAAGGCTGATAGCCAGAAACCGGTCCTTGGATGCTTGATTCCGGTCTGGGAAAGACATGGCTTGGTAGTTCCGACTGGACTGTTCCCATGAGACACAGGGTCAGAGCTGATTTGCATATAGCCAGTGTCTAACCCAGGGTGGTGTGGAGTGCAAAAAAACGATGGATTTAGGCCCAGATCTCTGTACTGGGGTGAATGTATGACATTGTTCTACATTCTGTCCATCAACTGTGTTTTTTGCAATTTTCACCCCGAGTGGGCTGGGTATGCTCAGACGTGAGTCCCAGGCTCTCCACACCACTGGAGTCAAGCTATCCAGACTGATGAAGGCTGATAGCCAGAAACCGGTCCTTGGATGCTTGATTCCGGTCTGGGAAAGACATGGCTTGGTAGTTCGGACTGGACTGTTCCCAAGAGGCACAGGGTCAGAGCTGATTTGCATATAGCCAGTGTCTTACCCAGGGTGGTGTGGAGTGCAAAAAAACGATGGATTTAGGCCCAGATCTCTGTACTGGGGTGAATGTATGACATTGTTCTACATTCTGTCCATCAACTGTGTTTTTTGCATACCTTATTACAGACACACGTAGAGAGGCAAATAAGCTCTCAGGAGGTGTACTGACAGTACGCCACCTAAAAGGTGGCACACTGTCAGCGCTGCCCCCTAAAGCAGCCTGCAGGGTGCGGCGGGGTCCTGTGGACCCCCCAGACAACCCCGTGCAGGGTGGTGTAGTCATTAACTGCACCCACCGGCAAGGGATTCTCTATTCCCCTTTAAAAGTGCATACGGGTTGCCATCTGCACTGTGAAACAAGGAGATGCTTCATAGCAGCCGCTCTGTATTTCATGTAAATGCGCTGCCCTGGGGGCAGCGCATTTCCCGTAATATCGCACATTTGTTGTCATTGCACATTGTGTAAATGTTTAAATGTATGCAGGCACAGTGAAGGAAAATGCGCCGCATGTGCAATGCAAAAGACACACAGATGATGGACGGAATGCAGACCAAATCAAACATTCTCCCCAGTCAATAGATCTGGGTTAAATCCATCGTTCTTCTGCTCACCTTGCCACCCTCATGTTTAGATCCAGCTAAATGCAAATAAGTCTTGACTCTGTGCCTCATGGAAACATTCCAGATCGAACTGCCAAGCCAGAACCTTCCTGGACCGGAAACAAGCATCCTGGGACCCGTTTTGGGGCATCACCCCATATCAGTCAGGTTAGCTTGAATCCAGTGGCATAGTGAGCCGGGGACCCACGTCTGGGCATACCAATCAATCAATCAATCAATCATGCCATTTGTATAGCGCACTACTCACCCGGGAGGGTCTCAAGGCGCTTGGGGGGAGGGGTATGCTACTGCTCGAACAGCCAGGTCTTGAGTTGTTTCCTGAAGGCGAGATGGTCCTGGGTCAGCCGAAGGTGGATGGGGAGGGAGTTCCAAGTCTTGGCAGCCAGGTAAGAGAAGGATCTTCCTCCGGCGGTGGCTCTTCGGATGCGTGGTACGGCTGCGAGGGCGAGGCTGGTGGACCGTAGCTGGCGGGTGGGCGTGTAGAAGGTCAGGCGGTCGTTGAGGTACTTGGGGCCCAGGTCGTGGAGAGACTTGTGTGCGTGGGTGAGGAGCCGGAACGTGATCCTCTTGTCGACGGGAAGCCAGTGCAGGTACCTCAGGCACACTTAGAGCGAGAAAACAAAAGATACACAGTTGATGACCTGGCAGTATGGGCTGGAATGTTCCCAGTGGGTGCAGGGTCAAGACTGATTTGTATATTGCTGGGTTCAAACTGGAATGGTACGGGGAGCACAAAACAAAGGATTTAGGCCTATATCTCAGTACTGGGATGAATATGACATTGTACTACATTCTGTCCATCAATTGTTCTTTTTGCATGAGTAATGTGGCTCCAGGTATCCCTCTCTGGATACAATCTCCAGGCTGTCATACTTGCCATTTTGTTGCTTTGACTAAATACTTCTCATTAATGGAAGAGACTTTGACCAGGCCCACCAACAACTTCAGCCCTAGCGTTAGTCAGCACATAGGTACTATCTACTTAAAACTGTCATAGTTCTTAAAGTCCTTATGAAATTAGGATTTGGTTTCTCCACTTTCTTTGATGAGTGCCTGCTATTACTGTTCAGTGTATAGAAGATTACTCATTTTGAAAATTGTTATTCATCTCTAATTTTACCCTCTCTGCCCCATCCCTGTTGTTGTTTCTTAGAACCGTGTTTGAAACCACATGAAACATTCGAGCTTTGGCAAGTTTTCAAAAATATCAATCATGAAAACTCCATGGTTGCCAGGCACAGTGATATGTGTCCTCTGTCCCTGCTTCTGGGGATGGCTGTTCTAGCGACTACTTTAGGTAGACAATTCGATTCCTCAAGTCCAGTGATGGTGTCATAATAGTAATATGGTGGCATTGGTGTGCTTTTCATCTAGAAACTCTCTAGTTAGTCATTGAAAAATAATATTATAACATAATAGAATCGAAAATAACAAATATTGCCTGAAAAGGGATAGGGTACCAATAGAATATTCTGCTTATAATGAAAACTTTATGATGCTTTTATCTTTCCATCTGCCTCATCTCTACACCCCATTGTGGCAGAAATCCAATTCACGTCTGGAACACCGCCTGGCCCGAGTCATATATGTTGTGCAAACATAGTCTTGTAAAAGAGCAATTCAATAAAACCTGCTTAATTAAGTCTCATGAAAATGATTCCCACTCATTGTGTGTTGTTGAGTCACCTTTCTTACGAAATACTGAGTATAATTCCTCCCCACGCTCACAATTTGTGCTGCCCTTTGTTTTGTGGAACTGTCAACAAACAGGATGCACCTAATATTGAATAGAAACCTCAGAGCACGCCTAGCTACATACGTCATGGAATCCAAAAGGGCCACGGCCACCAGGGAATTTGCAGTTAATAACCCATATCAGTTTCAAGTATGTAACACCATGGTCGCCCATTCTGGGTGAATCTTTTAGCTTAGCATTTTTCTGTTCTTGATGGGAGGGTTTGACTCTGTCTCAATTTGCCATCCTTCAGCTCGGTCACAGTAGATTGCAGCTTGGACCCTTTACAAAGCACTCTGACACAGTAGATTCCACCTTAGACCCTTCATTACAAAGCACAGTGACACAGTAGATTCCACCTTAGACCCTTCATTACAAAGCACTGTGACACAGTAGATACCATCTTAGACCCTTCATAACAAAGCACTCTGACACAGTAGATTCCACCTTAGACCCTTCATAACAAAGCACTCTGACACAGTAGATTGCAGCCTGGACCCTTTACAAAGCACTCTGACACAGTAGATTCCATCTTAGATTCTTTATTACAAAGCACTCTGACAAAGTAGATTCCACCTTAGACCCTTCATAACAAAGCACTCTGACACAGTAGATACCATCTTAGACCCTTCATAACAAAGCACTCTGACACAGTAGATTCCACCTTGGACCCTTTACAAAGCACTCTGACACAGTAGATTCCACCTTGGACCCTTTACAAAGCACTCTGACACAGTAGATTCCACCTTGGACCCTTTACAAAGCACTCTGACACAGTAGATACCATCTTAGACCCTTCATAACAAAGCACTCTGACACAGTAAATACCATCTTAGACCCTTCATAACAAAGCACTCTGACACAGTAGATTCCACCTTGGACCCTTTACAAAGCACTCTGACACAGTAGATTCCACCTTGGACCCTTTACAAAGCACTCTGACACAGTAGATTCCACCTTGGACCCTTCATTACAAAGCACAGTGACACAGTAGATTCCACCTTAGACCCTTCATTACAAAGCACTGTGACACAGTAGATACCATCTTAGACCCTTCATAACAAAGCACTCTGACACAGTAGATTCCACCTTGGACCCTTTACAAAGCACTCTGACACAGTAGATTCCACCTTAGACCCTTCATAACAAAGCACTCTGACACAGTTGATTGCAGCCTGGACCCTTTACAAAGCACTCTGACACAGTAGATTCCATCTTAGATTCTTTATTACAAAGCACTCTGACAAAGTAGATTCCACCTTAGACCCTTCATAACAAAGCACTCTGACACAGTAGATACCATCTTAGACCCTTCATAACAAAGCACTCTGACACAGTAGATTCCACCTTGGACCCTTTACAAAGCACTCTGACACAGTAGATTCCACCTTGGACCCTTTACAAAGCACTCTGACACAGTAGATTCCACCTTGGACCCTTTACAAAGCACTCTGACACAGTAGATACCATCTTAGACCCTTCATAACAAAGCACTCTGACACAGTAGATACCATCTTAGACCCTTCATAACAAAGCACTCTGACACAGTAGATTCCACCTTGGACCCTTTACAAAGCACTCTGACACAGTAGATTCCACCTTGGACCCTTTACAAAGCACTCTGACACAGTAGATTCCACCTTGGACCATTTACAAAGCACTCTGACACAGTAGATTCCACCTTAGACCCTTCATAACAAAGCACTCTGACACAGTAGATTCCACCTTAGACCCTTCATAACAAAGCACTCTGACACAGTAGATTCCACCTTGGACTCTTTACAAAGCACTCTGACACAGTAGATTCCACCTTAGACCCTTCATAACAAAGCACTCTGACACAGTAGATTGCAGCCTGGACCCTTTACAAAGCACTCTGACACAGTAGATTCCATCTTAGACCCTTCATAACAAAGCACTCTGACACAGTAGATTCCACCTTGGACTCTTTACAAAGCACTCTGACCCAGTAGATTCCACCTTAGACCCTTCATTACAAAGCACAGTGACACAGTAGATTCCACCTTAGACCCTTCATTACAAAGCACTGTGACACAGTAGATACCATCTTAGACCCTTCATAACAAAGCACTCTGACACAGTAGATTCCACCTTGGACCCTTTACAAAGCACTCTGACACAGTAGATTCCACCTTGGACCCTTTACAAAGCACTCTGACACAGTAGATTCCACCTTAGACCCTTCATAACAAAGCACTCTGACACAGTAGATTGCAGCCTGGACCCTTTACAAAGCACTCTGACACAGTAGATTCCATCTTAGATTCTTTATTACAAAGCACTCTGACAAAGTAGATTCCACCTTAGACCCTTCATAACAAAGCACTCTGACACAGTAGATACCATCTTAGACCCTTCATAACAAAGCACTCTGACACAGTAGATACCATCTTAGACCCTTCATAACAAAGCACTCTGACACAGTAGATTCCACCTTGGACCCTTTACAAAGCACTCTGACACAGTAGATTCCACCTTGGACCCTTTACAAAGCACTCTGACACAGTAGATTCCACCTTGGACCCTTTACAAAGCACTCTGACACAGTAGATTCCACCTTGGACCCTTTACAAAGCACTCTGACACAGTAGATTCCACCTTAGACCCTTCATAACAAAGCACTCTGACACAGTAGATTGCAGCCTGGACCCTTTACAAAGCACTCTGACACAGTAGATTCCACCTTAGACCCTTCATAACAAAGCACTGTGACACAGTAGATTGCAGCCTGGACCCTTTACAAAGCACTCTGACACAGTAGATTCCACCTTGGACCCTTTACAAAGCACTCTGACACAGTAGATTCCACCTTGGACCCTTTACAAAGCACTCTGACACAGTAGATACCATCTTAGACCCTTCATAACAAAGCACTCTGACACAGTAGATACCATCTTAGACCCTTCATAACAAAGCACTCTGACACAGTAGATTCCACCTTGGACCCTTTACAAAGCACTCTGACACAGTAGATTCCACCTTGGACCCTTTACAAAGCACTCTGACACAGTAGATTCCACCTTGGACCCTTTACAAAGCACTCTGACACAGTAGATTCCACCTTAGACCCTTCATAACAAAGCACTCTGACACAGTAGATTGCAGCCTGGACCCTTTACAAAGCACTCTGACACAGTAGATTCCACCTTAGACCCTTCATAACAAAGCACTCTGACACAGTAGATTGCAGCCTGGACCCTTTACAAAGCACTCTGACACAGTAGATTCCATCTTAGACCCTTCATAACAAAGCACTCTGACACAGTAGATTCCACCTTGGACTCTTTACAAAGCACTCTGACACAGTAGATTCCACCTTAGACCCTTCATAACAAAGCACTCTGACACAGTAGATTGCAGCCTGGACCCTTTACAAAGCACTCTGACACAATAGATTCCATCTTAGACCCTTCATAACAAAGCACTCTGACACAGTAGATTCCACCTTGGACTCTTTACAAAGCACTCTGACCCAGTAGATTCCACCTTAGACCCTTCATTACAAAGCACAGTGACACAGTAGATTCCACCTTAGACCCTTCATTACAAAGCACTGTGACACAGTAGATACCATCTTAGACCCTTCATAACAAAGCACTCTGACACAGTAGATTCCACCTTGGACCCTTTACAAAGCACTCTGACACAGTAGATTCCACCTTGGACCCTTTACAAAGCACTCTGACACAGTAGATTCCACCTTAGACCCTTCATAACAAAGCACTCTGACACAGTAGATTGCAGCCTGGACCCTTTACAAAGCACTCTGACACAGTAGATTCCATCTTAGATTCTTTATTGCAAAGCACTCTGACAAAGTAGATTCCACCTTAGACCCTTCATAACAAAGCACTCTGACACAGTAGATACCATCTTAGACCCTTCATAACAAAGCACTCTGACACAGTAGATACCATCTTAGACCCTTCATAACAAAGCACTCTGACACAGTAGATTCCACCTTGGACCCTTTACAAAGCACTCTGACACAGTAGATTCCACCTTGGACCCTTTACAAAGCACTCTGACACAGTAGATTCCACCTTAGACCCTTCATAACAAAGCACTCTGACACAGTAGATTGCAGCCTGGACCCTTTACAAAGCACTCTGACACAGTAGATTCCACCTTAGACCCTTCATAACAAAGCACTCTGACACAGTAGATTGCAGCCTGGACCCTTTACAAAGCACTCTGACACAGTAGATTCCATCTTAGACCCTTCATAACAAAGCACTCTGACACAGTAGATTCCACCTTGGACTCTTTACAAAGCACTCTGACACAGTAGATTCCACCTTAGACCCTTCATAACAAAGCACTCTGACACAGTAGATTCCACCTTGGACCCTTTACAAAGCACTCTGACACAGTAGATTCCACCTTAGACCCTTCATAACAAAGCACTCTGACACAGTAGATTCCACCTTGGACCCTTTACAAAGCACTCTGACACAGTAGATTCCACCTTAGACCCTTCATAACAAAGCACCCTGACACAGTAGATTCCACCTTGGACCCTTTACAAAGCACTCTGACACAGTAGATTCCACCTTAGACCCTTCATAACAAAGCACTCTGACACAGTAGATTCCACCTTGGACCCTTTACAAAGCACTCTGACACAGTAGATTCCACCTTAGACCCTTCATAACAAAGCACTCTGACACAGTAGATTCCACCTTGGACCCTTTACAAAGCACTCTGACACAGTAGATTCCACCTTAGACCCTTCATAACAAAGCACTCTGACACAGTAGATTCCACCTTGGACCCTTTACAAAGCACTCTGACACAGTAGATTCCACCTTAGACCCTTCATAACAAAGCACCCTGACACAGTAGATTCCACCTTGGACCCTTTACAAAGCACTCTGACACAGTAGATTCCACCTTAGACCCTTCATAACAAAGCACTCTGACACAGTAGATTCCACCTTGGACCCTTTACAAAGCACTCTGACACAGTAGATTCCACCTTAGACCCTTCATAACAAAGCACTCTGACACAGTAGATTCCACCTTGGACCCTTTACAAAGCACTCTGACACAGTAGATTCCACCTTGGACCCTTTACAAAGCACTCTGACACAGTAGATTCCACCTTGGACCCTTTACAAAGCACTCTGACACAGTAGATTCCACCTTGGACCCTTTACAAAGCACTCTGACACAGTAGATTCCACCTTAGACCCTTCATAACAAAGCACTCTGACACAGTAGATTGCAGCCTGGACCCTTTACAAAGCACTCTGACACAGTAGATTCCACCTTAGACCCTTCATAACAAAGCACTGTGACACAGTAGATTGCAGCCTGGACCCTTTACAAAGCACTCTGACACAGTAGATTCCACCTTGGACCCTTTACAAAGCACTCTGACACAGTAGATTCCACCTTGGACCCTTTACAAAGCACTCTGACACAGTAGATACCATCTTAGACCCTTCATAACAAAGCACTCTGACACAGTAGATACCATCTTAGACCCTTCATAACAAAGCACTCTGACACAGTAGATTCCACCTTGGACCCTTTACAAAGCACTCTGACACAGTAGATTCCACCTTGGACCCTTTACAAAGCACTCTGACACAGTAGATTCCACCTTGGACCCTTTACAAAGCACTCTGACACAGTAGATTCCACCTTAGACCCTTCATAACAAAGCACTCTGACACAGTAGATTGCAGCCTGGACCCTTTACAAAGCACTCTGACACAGTAGATTCCACCTTAGACCCTTCATAACAAAGCACTCTGACACAGTAGATTGCAGCCTGGACCCTTTACAAAGCACTCTGACACAGTAGATTCCATCTTAGACCCTTCATAACAAAGCACTCTGACACAGTAGATTCCACCTTGGACTCTTTACAAAGCACTCTGACACAGTAGATTCCACCTTAGACCCTTCATAACAAAGCACTCTGACACAGTAGATTGCAGCCTGGACCCTTTACAAAGCACTCTGACACAATAGATTCCATCTTAGACCCTTCATAACAAAGCACTCTGACACAGTAGATTCCACCTTGGACTCTTTACAAAGCACTCTGACCCAGTAGATTCCACCTTAGACCCTTCATTACAAAGCACAGTGACACAGTAGATTCCACCTTAGACCCTTCATTACAAAGCACTGTGACACAGTAGATACCATCTTAGACCCTTCATAACAAAGCACTCTGACACAGTAGATTCCACCTTGGACCCTTTACAAAGCACTCTGACACAGTAGATTCCACCTTGGACCCTTTACAAAGCACTCTGACACAGTAGATTCCACCTTAGACCCTTCATAACAAAGCACTCTGACACAGTAGATTGCAGCCTGGACCCTTTACAAAGCACTCTGACACAGTAGATTCCATCTTAGATTCTTTATTGCAAAGCACTCTGACAAAGTAGATTCCACCTTAGACCCTTCATAACAAAGCACTCTGACACAGTAGATACCATCTTAGACCCTTCATAACAAAGCACTCTGACACAGTAGATACCATCTTAGACCCTTCATAACAAAGCACTCTGACACAGTAGATTCCACCTTGGACCCTTTACAAAGCACTCTGACACAGTAGATTCCACCTTGGACCCTTTACAAAGCACTCTGACACAGTAGATTCCACCTTAGACCCTTCATAACAAAGCACTCTGACACAGTAGATTGCAGCCTGGACCCTTTACAAAGCACTCTGACACAGTAGATTCCACCTTAGACCCTTCATAACAAAGCACTCTGACACAGTAGATTGCAGCCTGGACCCTTTACAAAGCACTCTGACACAGTAGATTCCATCTTAGACCCTTCATAACAAAGCACTCTGACACAGTAGATTCCACCTTGGACTCTTTACAAAGCACTCTGACACAGTAGATTCCACCTTAGACCCTTCATAACAAAGCACTCTGACACAGTAGATTCCACCTTGGACCCTTTACAAAGCACTCTGACACAGTAGATTCCACCTTAGACCCTTCATAACAAAGCACTCTGACACAGTAGATTCCACCTTGGACCCTTTACAAAGCACTCTGACACAGTAGATTCCACCTTAGACCCTTCATAACAAAGCACCCTGACACAGTAGATTCCACCTTGGACCCTTTACAAAGCACTCTGACACAGTAGATTCCACCTTAGACCCTTCATAACAAAGCACTCTGACACAGTAGATTCCACCTTGGACCCTTTACAAAGCACTCTGACACAGTAGATTCCACCTTAGACCCTTCATAACAAAGCACTCTGACACAGTAGATTCCACCTTGGACCCTTTACAAAGCACTCTGACACAGTAGATTCCACCTTAGACCCTTCATAACAAAGCACTCTGACACAGTAGATTCCACCTTGGACCCTTTACAAAGCACTCTGACACAGTAGATTCCACCTTAGACCCTTCATAACAAAGCACCCTGACACAGTAGATTCCACCTTGGACCCTTTACAAAGCACTCTGACACAGTAGATTCCACCTTAGACCCTTCATAACAAAGCACTCTGACACAGTAGATTCCACCTTGGACCCTTTACAAAGCACTCTGACACAGTAGATTCCACCTTAGACCCTTCATAACAAAGCACTCTGACACAGTAGATTCCACCTTGGACCCTTTACAAAGCACTCTGACACAGTAGATTCCACCTTAGACCCTTCATTACAAAGCACTCTGACACAGTAGATACCATCTTAGACCCTTCATAACAGAGCACTCTGACACAGTAGATTCCACCTTGGACCCTTTACAAAGCACTCTGACACAGTAGATTCCACCTTAGACCCTTCATTACAAAGCACTCTGACATAGTAGATTCCACCTTAGACCCTTCATTACGAAGCACTGTGACACAGTAGATTGCAGCTTGGATCCTGTATTACGAAGCACTGTGGCACAGTAGATTCCACCTTAGACCCTTCATTACAAAGCACGGTGACACAGTAGATTGCCGCTTGGACCTTTTATTACAAAGCACTCTGACACAGTAGATTCCACCTTGGACCCTTTACAAAGCACTCTGACACAGTAGTTTCCACCTTAGACCCTTTATTACAAAGCACTCTGACACAGTAGATTCCACCTTAGACCCTTCATTACGAAGCACTGTGACACAGTAGATTGCAGCTTGGATCCTTTATTACGAAGCACTGTGACACAGTAGTTTCCACCTTAGACCCTTCATTACAAAGCACTGTGACACAGTAGATTCCACCTTAGACCCTACATTACAAAGCACTGTGACAAAGTAGATTCCACCTTAGACCCTTTATTACAAAGCACTCTGGCACAGTAGATTCCACCTTAGACCCTTCATTACAAAGTACGGTGACACAGTAGATTGCCGCTTGGACCTTTTATTACAAAGCACACTGACACAGTAGATTCCACCTTAGGCCTTTTATTACAAAGTACTCTGACACAGGAGATTGCAGATTAGACCCTTTATTACAAAGCACTCTGACACAGTAGATTGCAGCTTAGAACCTTTATTACAAAGCACTGTGACACAATAGATTGTAGCAAGGACACTTTATTACAAAGCACTGTGACACAGTAGATTGCAGCTTTGACCCTTTATTACAGAGCACTCTGACACAGTAGATACCACCTTAGACGCTTTATTACAAAGCCCTCTGACACAGAAGATTCCACCATAGACCCTTTATTACAAAACACTCTGACACAGTAGATTGCAGCTTAGACCCTTTATTACAGAGCACTCTGACACAGCAGATTCCCCCTTAGACCATTTATTACACAGCACTCTGACATAGTAGATTGTAGCCTGTACCCTCCATTACAAAGCACTCTGACACAGTAGATACCACCTTAGACCCTTTATTACACAGCACTCTGACACAGTAGATTGCAGCTTGGACCCTTTATTACACAGCACTCTGACACAGTAGATTCCACCTTAGACCCTTTATTACACAGCACTCTGACACAGTAGATTGCAGCTTGGACCCTTTATTACAAAGCACTCTGACACAGTAGATACCACCTTAGACCCTTTATTACACAGCATTACACAGCACTCTGACACAGCAGATTGCAGCCCTGGACCCTTTATTACAAAGCACTGTGACACAGTAGATTGCAGCCTGGCCCCTTATTACAAAGCACTCTGACACAGTAGATACCACCTTAGACCTTTTATTACAAAGCACTCTGACACAGTAGATTGCAGCTTGGACCCTTTATTACAAAGCACTCTGACACAGTAGATTGCAGCATGGCCCCTTATTACAAAGCACTCTGGCACAGTAGATACCACCTTAGACCCTTTATTACAAAGCACTCTGACACAGTAGATACCACCTTAGACCATTTATTACAAAGCACTCTGACACAGTAGATTGCAGCCTAGACCCTTTATTACAAAGCACTCTGGCACAGTAGATTCCACCTTAGACCCTTTATTACAAAGCACTGTGACACAGTAGATTGCAGCTTAGACCCTGTATTACAAAGCACTCTGACACAGTAGATTCCACCTTAGAACCTTTATTACACAGCACTCTGACACAGTGGACTGCAGCTCAGACCCTTTATTACAAAGCACTCTGACACAGTAGATTCCACCTTAGAACCTTTATTACACAGCACTCTGACCCAGTAGATTGCAGCTTAGACCCTTTATTACAAAGCACTCTGACACAGTAGATTGCAGCTTAGACCCTTTATTACAAAGCACTCTGACACAGTAGATTCCACCTTAGAACCTTTATTACACAGCACTCTGACACAGTAGATTGCAGCTTAGACCCTTTCTTACAAAGCACTCTGACACAGTAGATTGCAGCTGGGACCCTTTATTACAAAGCACTGTGACACAGTAGATTACAGCTTAGACCCTTTATTACAAATCACTCTGACACAGTAGATACCACCTTAGACCCTTTATTACACAGCACTCTGACACAGTTGATTGCAGCTTAGACCCTTTATTACAAAGCACTCTGACACAGTAGATTCCACCTTAGAACCTTTATTACACAGCACTCTGACACAGTAGATTGCAGCTTAGACCCTTTATTACAAAGCACTCTGACACAGTAGATTCCACCTTAGAACCTTTATTACAAAGCACTCTGACCCAGTAGATTGCAGCTTAGACCCTTTATTACAAAGCACTCCGACACAGTAGATTCCACCATAGAACCTTTATTACACAGCACTCTGACACAGCAGATTGCAGCCCTGGACCCTTTATTACAAAGCACTGTGACACAGTCGATTGCAGCCTAGCCCCTTATTACAAAGCACTCTGACACAGTAGATTGCAGCTGGGACCCTTTATTACAAAGCACTGTGGCACAGTAGATACCACCTTAGACCCTTTATTACACAGCACTCTGACACAGTAGATTGCAGCTTGGACCCTTTATTACAAAGCACTCTGACACAGTAGATACCACCTTAGACCCTTTATTACACAGCACTCTGACACAGCAGATTGCAGCCCTGGACCCTTTATTACAAAGCAATGTGACACAGTAGATTGCAGCCTAGCCCCTTATTACAAAGCACTCTAAAACAGTAGATACCACCTTAGACCCTTTATTACAAAGCACTCTGACACAGTAGATTCCACCTTAGAACCTTTATTACACAGCACTCTGACACAGTAGATTGCAGCTTAGACCCTTTATTACAAAGCACTCTGACACAGTAGATTCCACCTTAGAACCTTTATTACACAGCACTCTGACCCAGTAGATTGCAGCTTAGACCCTTTATTACAAAGCACTCTGACACAGTAGATTGCAGCTTAGACCCTTTATTACAAAGCACTCTGACACAGTAGATTGCAGCTTAGACCCTTTATTACAAAGCACTCTGACACAGTAGATTTCACCTTAGAACCTTTATTACACAGCACTCTGACACAGTAGATTGCAGCTTAGACCCTTTCTTACAAAGCACTCTGACACAGTAGATTGCAGCTGGGACCCTTTATTACAGAGCACTGTGACACAGTAGATTACAGCTTAGACCCTTTATTACAAATCACTCTGACACAGTAGATACCACCTTAGACCCTTTATTACACAGCACTCTGACACAGTAGATTGCAGCTTAGGCCCTTCATTACAAAGCACTGTGACACAGTAGATTGCAGCTTGGATCCTTTATTACGAAGCACTGTGACACAGTAGTTTCCACCTTTTACCCTTCATTACAAAGCACTGTGACGAAGTAGATTCCACCTTAGACCCTTCATTACAAAGGACTCTGACACAGTAGATTCCACCTTAGACCCTTCATTACAAATCACGGTGACACAGTAGATTGCCGCTTGGACCTTTTATTACAAAGCACTCTGACACAGTAGATTCTACCTTAGGCCTTTTATTACAAAGTACTCTGACACAGGAGATTGCAGATTAGACCCTTTATTACAAAGCACTCTAACACAGTATTGCAGCTTGGACCCTTTATTACACAGCACTCTGACACAGTAGATACCATCTTAGACCCTTCATAACAAAGCACTCTGACACAGTAGATACCATCTTAGACCCTTCATAACAAAGCACTCTGACACAGTAGATTCCACCGTAGACCCTTCATTACAAAGCACTTTGACACAGTAGATTCCACATTAGACCCTTCATTACGAAGCACGGTGACACAGTAGATTGCAGCTTGGATCCTTTATTACAAAGCACTGTGACACAGTAGATTGCAGCTTTGACCCTTCATTACAAAGCACTCTGGCACAGTAGATTCCACCTTAGACCCTTCATTACAAAGCACGGTGACACAGTAGATTGCCGCTTGGACCTTTTATTACAAAGCACTCTGACACAGTAGATTCCACCTTAGGCCTTTTATTACAAAGTACTCTGACACAGGAGATTGCAGATTAGACCCTTTATTACAAAGCACTCTAACACAGTAGATTGCAGCTTGGACCCTTTATTACAAAGCACTCTGACACAGTAGATTGCAGCTTAGACCCTTTATTACAAAGCACTCTGACACAGTAGATTCCACCATAGACCCTTCATTACGAAGCACTGTGACACAGTAGATTGCAGCTTGGATTCTTTATTACGAAGCACTGTGACACAGTAGTTTCCACCTTAGACCCTTCATTACAAAGCACTGTGACACAGTAGATTCCACCTTAGGCCCTTCATTACAAAGCACTGTGACAAAGTAGATTCCACCTTAGACCCTTCATTACAAAGCACTCTGGCACAGTAGATTCCACCTATGACCCTTTACAAAGCACTCTGACACAGTAGTTTCCACCTTAGACCCTTTATTACAAAGCACTCTGACACAGTAGATTCCACCTTAGACCCTTCATTACAAAGCACGGTGACACAGTAGATTGCCGCTTGGACCTTTTATTACAAAGCACTCTGACACAGTAGATTCCACCTATGACCCTTTACAAAGCACTCTGACACAGTAGTTTCCACCTTAGACCCTTTATTACAAAGCACTCTGACACAGTAGATACCACCTTAGACCATTTATTACAAAGCACTCTGACACAGTAGATTGCAGCCTGGACCCTTTATTACAAAGCACTCTGGCACAGTAGATTCCTCCTTAGACCCTTTATTACAAAGCACTCTGACACAGTAGATTGCAGCTTAGACCCTTTATTACAAAGCACTCTGACACAGTAGATTCCACCTTAGAACCTTTATTACACAGCACTCTGACACAGTAGATTGCAGCTTAGACCCTTTATTACAAAGCACTCTGACACAGTAGATTCCACCTTAGAACCTTTATTACACAGCACTCTGACCCAGTAGATTGCAGCTTAGACCCTTTATTACAAAGCACTCTGACACAGTAGATTGCAGCTTAGACCCTTTATTACAAAGCACTCTGACACAGTAGATTGCAGCTTAGACCCTTTATTACAAAGCACTCTGACACAGTAGATTTCACCTTAGAACCTTTATTACACAGCACTCTGACACAGTAGATTGCAGCTTAGACCCTTTCTTACAAAGCACTCTGACACAGTAGATTGCAGCTGGGACCCTTTATTACAGAGCACTGTGACACAGTAGATTACAGCTTAGACCCTTTATTACAAATCACTCTGACACAGTAGATACCACCTTAGACCCTTTATTACACAGCACTCTGACACAGTAGATTGCAGCTTAGGCCCTTCATTACAAAGCACTGTGACACAGTAGATTGCAGCTTGGATCCTTTATTACGAAGCACTGTGACACAGTAGTTTCCACCTTTTACCCTTCATTACAAAGCACTGTGACGAAGTAGATTCCACCTTAGACCCTTCATTACAAAGGACTCTGACACAGTAGATTCCACCTTAGACCCTTCATTACAAATCACGGTGACACAGTAGATTGCCGCTTGGACCTTTTATTACAAAGCACTCTGACACAGTAGATTCTACCTTAGGCCTTTTATTACAAAGTACTCTGACACAGGAGATTGCAGATTAGACCCTTTATTACAAAGCACTCTAACACAGTATTGCAGCTTGGACCCTTTATTACACAGCACTCTGACACAGTAGATACCATCTTAGACCCTTCATAACAAAGCACTCTGACACAGTAGATACCATCTTAGACCCTTCATAACAAAGCACTCTGACACAGTAGATTCCACCGTAGACCCTTCATTACAAAGCACTTTGACACAGTAGATTCCACATTAGACCCTTCATTACGAAGCACGGTGACACAGTAGATTGCAGCTTGGATCCTTTATTACAAAGCACTGTGACACAGTAGATTGCAGCTTTGACCCTTCATTACAAAGCACTCTGGCACAGTAGATTCCACCTTAGACCCTTCATTACAAAGCACGGTGACACAGTAGATTGCCGCTTGGACCTTTTATTACAAAGCACTCTGACACAGTAGATTCCACCTTAGGCCTTTTATTACAAAGTACTCTGACACAGGAGATTGCAGATTAGACCCTTTATTACAAAGCACTCTAACACAGTAGATTGCAGCTTGGACCCTTTATTACAAAGCACTCTGACACAGTAGATTGCAGCTTAGACCCTTTATTACAAAGCACTCTGACACAGTAGATTCCACCATAGACCCTTCATTACGAAGCACTGTGACACAGTAGATTGCAGCTTGGATTCTTTATTACGAAGCACTGTGACACAGTAGTTTCCACCTTAGACCCTTCATTACAAAGCACTGTGACACAGTAGATTCCACCTTAGGCCCTTCATTACAAAGCACTGTGACAAAGTAGATTCCACCTTAGACCCTTCATTACAAAGCACTCTGGCACAGTAGATTCCACCTATGACCCTTTACAAAGCACTCTGACACAGTAGTTTCCACCTTAGACCCTTTATTACAAAGCACTCTGACACAGTAGATTCCACCTTAGACCCTTCATTACAAAGCACGGTGACACAGTAGATTGCCGCTTGGACCTTTTATTACAAAGCACTCTGACACAGTAGATTCCACCTTAGACCCTTTATTACAAAGCACTCTGACACAGTAGATTCAACCTTAGACCCTTCATTACGAAGCACTGTGACACAGTAGTTTGCAGCTTGGATCCTTTATTACGAAGCACTGTGACACAGTAGTTTCCACCTTAGACCCTTCATTACAAAGCACTGTGACAAAGTAGATTCCACCTTAGACCCTTCATTACAGGCTGCAATCTCTGGCACAGTAGATTCCACCTTAGACCCTTCATTACCAAGCACGGTGACACAGTAGATTGCCGCTTGGACCTTTTATTACAAAGCACTCTGACACAGTAGATTCCACCTTAGGCCTTTTATTACAAAGTACTCTGACACAGGAGATTGCAGATTAGACCCTTTATTACAAAGCACTCTGACACAGTAGATTGCAGCTTAGACCCTTTATTACAAAGCACTGTGACACAATAGATTGTAGCAAGGACGCTTTATTACAAAGCCCTCTGACACAGAAGATTCCACATTAGACCCTTTATTACAAAGCACTCTGACACAGTGGATTGCAGCTTAGACCCTTTATTACAGAGCACTCTGACACAGCAGATTCCACCTTAGACCATTTATTACACAGCACTCTGACATAGTAGATTGTAGCCTGTACCCTTCATTACAAAGCACTCTGACACAGTAGATACCACCTTAGACCCTTTATTACACAGCACTCTGACACAGAAGATTGCAGCTTGGACCCTTTATTACACAGCACTCTGACACAGTAGATTCCACCTTAGACCCTTTATTACACAGCACTCTGACACAGTAGATTGCAGCCTGGACCCTTTATTACAGAGCACTCTGACACAGTAGATACCACCTTAGACCCTTTATTACACAGCACTCTGACACAGCAGATTGCAGCCCTGGACCCTTTATTACAAAGCACTGTGACACAGTAGATTGCAGCCTGGCCCCTTATTACACAGCACTCTGACACAGTAGATACCACCTTAGACCCTTTATTACAAAGCACTCTGACACAGTAGATTGCAGCTTGGACCCTTTATTACAAAGCACTCTGACACAGTAGATTGCAGCATGGCCCCTTATTACAAAGCACTCTGGCACAGTAGATACCACCTTAGACCCTTTATTACAAAGCACTCTGACACAGTAGATACCACCTTAGACCATTTATTACAAAGGACTCTGACACAGTAGATTGCAGCCTGGACCCTTTATTACAAAGCACTCTGGTACAGTAGATTCCACCTTAGATCCTTTATTACAAAGCACTCTGACACAGTAGATTGCAGCTTAGACCCTTTATTACAAAGCACTCTGACACAGTAGATTCCACCTTAGAACCTTTATTACAAAGCACTCTGACACAGTAGATTCCACCCTAGAACCTTTATTACACAGCACTCTGACACAGTAGATTGCAGCTTAGACCCTTTCTTACAAAGCACTCTGACACAGTAGATTGCAGCTGGGACCCTTTATTACAAAGCACTGTGACACAGTAGATTGCAGCTTAGACCCTTTATTACAAATCACTCTGACACAGTAGATACCACCTTAGACCCTTTATTACACAGCACTCTGACACAGTAGATTGCAGCTTAGACCCTTTATTACAAAGCACTCTGACACAGTAGATTCCACCTTAGAACCTTTATTACACAGCACTCTGACACAGTAGATTGCAGCTTAGACCCTTTATTACAAAGCACTCTGACACAGTAGATTCCACCTTAGAACCTTTATTACAAAGCACTCTGACCCAGTAGATTGCAGCTTAGACCCTTTATTACAAAGCACTCCGACACAGTAGATTCCACCTTAGAACCTTTATTACACAGAACTCTGACACAGTAGATTGCAGCTTAGACCCTTTCTTACAAAGCACTCTGACACAGTAGATTGCAGCTGGGACCCTTTATTACAAAGCACTGTGACACAGTAGATTCCACCTTAGACCCTTTATTACAAAGCACTCTGACACAGTAGATTGCAGCTTAGACCCTTTATTACACAGCACTGTTACACGGTAGATTGCAGCTTGGATCCTTTATTACAAAGCACTCTGACACAGTAGTTTCCACCTTAGACCCTTCATTACATAGCACTGTGACACAGTAGATTCCACCTTAGACCCTTCATTACAAAGCACTCTGACACAGTAGATTCAACCTTAGACCCTTCATTACGAAGCACTGTGACACAGTAGATTGCAGCTTGGATCCTTTATTACGAAGCACTGTGACACAGTAGATTCCACCTTAGGCCCTTCATTACAAAGCACTGTGACAAAGTAGATTCCACCTTAGACCCTTCATTACAAAGCACTCTGGCACAGTAGATTCCACCTTAGACCCTTCATTACAAAGCACGGTGACACAGTAGATTGCCGCTTGGACCTTTTATTACAAAGCACTCTGACACAGTAGATTCCACCTTAGGCCTTTTATTACAAAGTACTCTGACACAGGAGATTGCAGATTAGACCCTTTATTACAAAGCACTCTGACACAGTAGATTGCAGCTTAGACCCTTTATTACAAAGCACTGTGACACAATAGATTGTAGCAAGGACACTTTATTACAAAGCACTGTGACACAGTAGATTGCAGCTTTGACCCTTTATTACAAAGCACTCTGACACAGTAGATACCACCTTAGACGCTTTATTACAAAGCCCTCTGACACAGAAGATTCCACATTAGACCCTTTATTACAAAGCACTCTGACATAGTGGATTGCAGCTTAGACCCTTTATTACAGAGCACTCTGACACAGCAGATTCCACCTTAGACCATTTATTACACAGCACTCTGACATAGTATATTGTAGCTTGTACCCTTCATTACAAAGGGTGCACAGACATAATATCGACTCCAAAATATCGTTTGGACAGAATATCGAGGAAAAAATATCGTTTGGACAAAATATCGACTGGACAGAATATCGACTGCCAAAATATCGTTTTTAAGGTAAGTGCAGTAATATTGACTGTAAATAATATAGAAAGTGAAAATATGTAAGTATATACTATAGATAGTAAAAAAAATTGTTTTTATTTTTAGGTTTCAGGGTCAGTTTTGGGTTTTTGGGTAAAGGGGTATTTTTAGGGTTCAGGGTCAGTTTTCAGTTTTTGGGCAAAGGGGTATTTTTAGGGTTCAGGGTCAGTTTTCAGTTTTTGGGTAAAGGGGTATTTTTAGGGTTCAGGGTCAGTTTTCAGTTTTTGGGTAAGGGGTATTTTTAGGGTTCAGGGTCAGTTTTCAGTTTTTGGGTAAAGGGGTATTTTTAGGGTTCAGGGTCAGTTTTCAGTTTTTGGGTAAAGGGGTATTTTAGGGTTCAGGGTCAGTTTTCAGTTTTTGGGTATTATTTTATTATATTTTATTACTATATATATATGTTTAATAAATATGAAATAAAAAAATATTCATTTAACTTTCATTAATTATTTAATTATTATAAGTTAATTTAAGTAATTGTAAGTATATTTTAGTGAGTAATTATTAATATTAATTTAATTTAACACTGTTTTTAGTAAATATGATATTTTTTACAACTTTATTTTTGTAAACGATATTTTTAACTCGATATTTTTGTACTTACCTGTTTGTAGATAGAAACTCGATATTTTGACTGTCGATATTTTCTCAACGATATTTTTGATGGTCGATATTCTGTCCGTCGATATTCTTTCAGTGATCCATTATAAAGCACTCTGACACAGTAGATACCACCTTAGACCCTTTATTACACAGCACTCTGACAGAGTAGATTGCAGCTTGGACCCTTTATTACACAGCACTCTGACACAGTAGATTCCACCTTAGACCCTTTATTACACAGCACTCTGACACAGTAGATTGCAGCTTGGACCCTTTATTACAAAGCACTCTGACACAGTAGATACCACCTTAGACCCTTTATTAAACAGCACTCTGACACAGCAGATTGCAGCCCTGGACCCTTTATTACAAAGCACTGTGACACAGTAGATTGCAGCCTGGCCCCTTATTACAAAGCACTCTGACACAGTAGATACCACCTTAGACCCTTTATTACAAAGCACTCTGACACAGTAGATTGCAGCTTGGACCCTTTATTACAAAGCACTCTGACACAGTAGATTGCAGCATGGCCCCTTATTACAAAGCACTCCGGCACAGTAGATACCACCTTAGACCCTTTATTACAAAGCACTCTGACACAGTAGATTGCAGCCTGGACCCTTTATTACAAAGCACTCTGGCACAGTAGATTCCACCTTAGATCCTTTATTACAAAGCACTCTGACACAGTAGATTGCAGCTTAGACCCTTTATTACAAAGCACTCTGACACAGTAGGTTCCACCTTAGAACCTTTATTACACAGCAATCTGACACAGTAGATTGCAGCTTAGACCCTTTATTACAAAGCACTCTGACACAGTAGATTGCAGCTTAGACCCTTTATTACAAAGCACTCTGACACAGTAGATTGCAGCTTAGACCCTTTATTACAAAGCACTCTGACACAGTAGATTCCACCTTAGAACCTTTATTACACAGCACTCTGACACAGTAGATTGCAGCTTAGACCCTTTATTACAAAGCACTCTGACACAGTAGATTGCAGCTTAGACCCTTTATTACAAAGCACTCTGACACAGTAGATTGCAGCTTAGACCCTTTATTACAAAGCACTCTGACACAGTAGATTGCAGCTGGGACCCTTTATTACAAAGCACTCTGACACAGTAGATTGCAGCTGGGACCCTTTATTACAAAGCACTGTGACACAGTAGATTACAGGTTAGACCTTTTATTACAAATCACTCTGACACAGTAGATTGCAGCTTAGACCCTTTATTACAAAGCACTCTGACACAGTAGATTCCATCTTAGAACCTTTATTACACAGCACTCTGACACAGTAGATTGCAGCTTAGACCCTTTATTACAAAGCACTCTGACACAGTAGATTCCACCTTAGAACCTTTATTACAAAGCACTCTGACCCAGTAGATTGCAGCTTAGACCCTTTATTACAAAGCACTCCGACACAGTAGATTCTACCTTAGAACCTTTATTACACAGCACTCTGACACAGTAGATTGCAGCTTAGACCCTTTCTTACAAAGCACTCTGACACAGTAGATTGCAGCTGGGACCCTTTATTACAAAGCACTGTGACACAGTAGATTACAGGTTAGACCTTTTATTACAAATCACTCTGACACAGTAGATTGCAGCTTAGACCCTTTATTACAAAGCACTCTGACACAGTAGATTCCACCTTAGAACCTTTATTACACAGCACTCTGACACAGTAGATTGCAGCTTAGACCCTTTATTACAAAGCACTCTGACACAGTAGATTCCACCTTAGAACCTTTATTACAAAGCACTCTGACCCAGTAGATTGCAGCTTAGACCCTTTATTACACAGCACTCTGACACAGTAGATTGCAGCTTAGACCCTTTATTACAAAGCACTCTGACACATTAGATTCCACCTTAGAACCTTCATTACACAGCACTCTGACACAGTAGATGGCAGCTTAGACCCTTTATTACAAAGCACTCTGACACAGTAGATTCCACCTTAGAACCTTTATTACACAGCACTCTGACACAGTAGATTGCAGCTTAGACCCTTTATTACAAGGCACTCTGACACAGTAGATTCCACCTTAGAACCTTTATTACACAGCACTCTGACACAGTAGATTGCAGCTTAGACCCTTTCTTACAAAGCACTCTGACACAGTAGATTGCAGCTGGGACCCTTTATTACAAAGCACTGTGACACAGTAGATTCCACCTTAGACCCTTTATTACACAGCACTCTGACACAGTAGATTGCAGCTTGGACCCTTTATTACAAAGCACTGTGACACAGTAGATTGCAGCCTGGCCCCTTATTACAAAGCACTCTAACACAGTAGATACCACCTTAGACCCTTTATTACAAAGCACTCTGACACAGTAGATTGCAGCTTGGACCCTTTATTACAAAGCACTCTGACACAGTAGATTGCAGCATGGCCCCTTATTACAAAGCACTCTGGCACAGTAGATACCACCTTAGACCCTTTATTACAAAGCACTCTGATACAGTAGATACCACCTTAGACCATTTATTACAAAGCACTCTGACACAGTAGATTGCAGCCTGGACCCTTTATTACAAAGCACTCTGGCACAGTAGATTCCACCTTAGACCCTTTATTACAAAGCACTCTGACACAGTAGATTGCAGCTTAGACCCTTTATTACAAAGCACTCTGACACAGTAGATTCCACCTTAGAACGTTTATTACACAGACTCTGACACAGTAGATTGCAGCTTAGACCCTTTATTACAAAGCACTCTGACACAGTAGATTGCAGCTTAGACCCTTTATTACAAAGCACTCTGACACAGTAGATTCCACCTTGAACCTTTATTACACAGCACTCTGACACAGTAGATTGCAGCTTAGACCCTTTATTACAAAGCACTCTGACACAGTAGATTGCAACTTAGACCCTTTATTACAAAGCACTCTGACACAGTAGATTGCAGCTTAGACCCTTTATTACAAAGCACTCTGACACAGTAGATTCCACCTTAGAACCTTTATTACACAGCACTCTGACACAGTAGATTCCACCTTAGACCCTTTATTACAAAGCACTCTGACACAGTAGATTCCACCTTAGAACCTTTATTACACAGCACTCTGACACAGTAGATTGCAGCTTAGACCCTTTATTACAAAGCACTCTGACACAGTAGATTCCACCTTAGAACCTTTATTACAAAGCACTCTGACCCAGTAGATTGCAGCTTAGACCCTTTATTACAAAGCACTCTGGCACAGTAGATTCCACCTTAGAACCTTTATTACAAAGCACTCTGACACAGTAGATTGCTGCTTAGACCCTTTCTTACAAAGCACTCTGACACAGTAGATTGCAGCTGGGACCCTTTATTACAAAGCACTGTGACACAGTAGATTCCACCTTAGACCCTTTATTACAAAGCACTCTGACACAGTAGATTGCAGCTTAAACCCTTGATTACACATCACTGTTACACGGTATATTGCAGCTTTGATCCTTTATTACAAAGCACTCTGACACAGTAGATTGCAGCTTAGACCCTTTATTACACAGCACTCAGACACAATAGATTGCAGCCTGGCCCCTTTATTACAAAGCACTCTGACACAGTAGATTCCACCTTAGACCCATTATTACAAAGCACTCTGACACAGTAGATTGCAGCCTGGACCCTTTATTACAAAGCACTCTGACACAGTTGATTGCAGCTTAGACCCTTTATTACAAAGCACTCTGACACAGTATATTCCACCTTAGAACCTTTATTACACAGCACTCTGACACAGTAGATTGCAGCTTAGACCCTTTATTACATAGCACTCTGACACAGTAGATTCCACCTTAGAACCTTTATTACACAGCACTCTGACCCAGTAGATTGCAGCTTAGACCCTTTATTACAAAGCACTCTGACACAGTAGATTGCAGCTTAGACCCTTTATTACAAAGCACTCTGACACAGTAGATTGCAGCTTAGACCCTTTATTACACAGCACTCTGACCCAGTAGATTCCACCTTAGAACCTTTATTACACAGCACTCTGACACAGTAGATTGCAGCTGGGACCCTTTATTACAAAGCATTGTGACCCAGTAGATTACAGCTTAGACCCTTTATTACAAATCACTCTGACACAGTAGATACCACCTTAGACCCTTTATTACACAGCACTCTGACACAGTAGATTGCAGCTTAGACCCTTTATTACAAAGCACTCCGACACAGTAGATTCTACCTTAGAACCTTTATTACACAGCACTCTGACACAGTAGATTGCAGCTTAGACCCTTTCTTACAAAGCACTCTGACACAGTAGATTGCAGCTGGGACCCTTTATTACAAAGCACTGTGACACAGTAGATTACAGGTTAGACCTTTTATTACAAATCACTCTGACACAGTAGATTGCAGCTTAGACCCTTTATTACAAAGCACTCTGACACAGTAGATTCCACCTTAGAACCTTTATTACACAGCACTCTGACACAGTAGATTGCAGCTTAGACCCTTTATTACAAAGCACTCTGACACAGTAGATTCCACCTTAGAACCTTTATTACAAAGCACTCTGACCCAGTAGATTGCAGCTTAGACCCTTTATTACACAGCACTCTGACACAGTAGATTGCAGCTTAGACCCTTTATTACAAAGCACTCTGACACATTAGATTCCACCTTAGAACCTTCATTACACAGCACTCTGACACAGTAGATGGCAGCTTAGACCCTTTATTACAAAGCACTCTGACACAGTAGATTCCACCTTAGAACCTTTATTACACAGCACTCTGACACAGTAGATTGCAGCTTAGACCCTTTATTACAAAGCACTCTGACACAGTAGATTCCACCTTAGAACCTTTATTACACAGCACTCTGACACAGTAGATTGCAGCTTAGACCCTTTCTTACAAAGCACTCTGACACAGTAGATTGCAGCTGGGACCCTTTATTACAAAGCACTGTGATACAGTAGATTCCACCTTAGACCCTTTATTACACAGCACTCTGACACAGTAGATTGCAGCTTGGACCCTTTATTACAAAGCACTGTGACACAGTAGATTGCAGCCTGGCCCCTTATTACAAAGCACTCTAACACAGTAGATACCACCTTAGACCCTTTATTACAAAGCACTCTGACACAGTAGATTGCAGCTTGGACCCTTTATTACAAAGCACTCTGACACAGTAGATTGCAGCATGGCCCCTTATTACAAAGCACTCTGGCACAGTAGATACCACCTTAGACCCTTTATTACAAAGCACTCTGATACAGTAGATACCACCTTAGACCATTTATTACAAAGCACTCTGACACAGTAGATTGCAGCCTGGACCCTTTATTACAAAGCACTCTGGCACAGTAGATTCCACCTTAGACCCTTTATTACAAAGCACTCTGACACAGTAGATTGCAGCTTAGACCCTTTATTACAAAGCACTCTGACACAGTAGATTCCACCTTAGAACGTTTATTACACAGACTCTGACACAGTAGATTGCAGCTTAGACCCTTTATTACAAAGCACTCTGACACAGTAGATTGCAGCTTAGACCCTTTATTACAAAGCACTCTGACACAGTAGATTCCACCTTGAACCTTTATTACACAGCACTCTGACACAGTAGATTGCAGCTTAGACCCTTTATTACAAAGCACTCTGACACAGTAGATTGCAACTTAGACCCTTTATTACAAAGCACTCTGACACAGTAGATTGCAGCTTAGACCCTTTATTACAAAGCACTCTGACACAGTAGATTCCACCTTAGAACCTTTATTACACAGCACTCTGACACAGTAGATTCCACCTTAGACCCTTTATTACAAAGCACTCTGACACAGTAGATTCCACCTTAGAACCTTTATTACACAGCACTCTGACACAGTAGATTGCAGCTTAGACCCTTTATTACAAAGCACTCTGACACAGTAGATTCCACCTTAGAACCTTTATTACAAAGCACTCTGACCCAGTAGATTGCAGCTTAGACCCTTTATTACAAAGCACTCTGGCACAGTAGATTCCACCTTAGAACCTTTATTACAAAGCACTCTGACACAGTAGATTGCTGCTTAGACCCTTTCTTACAAAGCACTCTGACACAGTAGATTGCAGCTGGGACCCTTTATTACAAAGCACTGTGACACAGTAGATTCCACCTTAGACCCTTTATTACAAAGCACTCTGACACAGTAGATTGCAGCTTAAACCCTTGATTACACATCACTGTTACACGGTATATTGCAGCTTTGATCCTTTATTACAAAGCACTCTGACACAGTAGATTGCAGCTTAGACCCTTTATTACACAGCACTCAGACACAATAGATTGCAGCCTGGCCCCTTTATTACAAAGCACTCTGACACAGTAGATTCCACCTTAGACCCTTTATTACAAAGCACTCTGACACAGTAGATTGCAGCCTGGACCCTTTATTACAAAGCACTCTGACACAGTTGATTGCAGCTTAGACCCTTTATTACAAAGCACTCTGACACAGTATATTCCACCTTAGAACCTTTATTACACAGCACTCTGACACAGTAGATTGCAGCTTAGACCCTTTATTACATAGCACTCTGACACAGTAGATTCCACCTTAGAACCTTTATTACACAGCACTCTGACCCAGTAGATTGCAGCTTAGACCCTTTATTACAAAGCACTCTGACACAGTAGATTGCAGCTTAGACCCTTTATTACAAAGCACTCTGACACAGTAGATTGCAGCTTAGACCCTTTATTACACAGCACTCTGACCCAGTAGATTCCACCTTAGAACCTTTATTACACAGCACTCTGACACAGTAGATTGCAGCTGGGACCCTTTATTACAAAGCATTGTGACCCAGTAGATTACAGCTTAGACCCTTTATTACAAATCACTCTGACACAGTAGATACCACCTTAGACCCTTTATTACACAGCACTCTGACACAGTAGATTGCAGCTTAGACCCTTTATTACAAAGCACTCTGACACAGTAGATTCCACCTTAGAACCTTTATTACACAGCAATCTGACACAGTAGATTGCAGCTTAGACCCTTTATTACAAAGCACTCTGACACAGTAGATTCCACCTTAGAACCTTTATTACAAAGCACTCTGACACAGTAGATTGCAGCTTAGACCCTTTCTTACAAAGCACTCTGACACAGTAGATTCCACCTTAGAACCTTTATTACACAGCACTCTGACACAGTAGATTGCAGCATGGCCCCTTATTACAAAGCACTCTGGCACAGTAGATACCACCTTAGACCCTTTATTACAAAGCACTCTGACACAGTAGATTGCAGCCTGGACCCTTTATTACAAAGCACTCTGGCACAGTAGATTGCAGCTTAGACCCTTACTTACAAAGCACTCTGACACAGTAGATTGCAGCTTAGACCCTTTATTACAAAGCACTCTGACACAGTAGATTCCACCTTAGAACCTTTATTACACAGCACTCTGACACAGTAGATTGCAGCTTAGACCCTTTATTACAAAGCACTCTGACACAGTAGATTGCAGCTTAGACCCTTTATTACAAAGCACTCTGACACAGTAGATTGCAGCTTAGACCCTTTATTACAAAGCACTCTGACACAGTAGATTGCAGCTGGGACCCTTTATTACAAAGCACTCTGACACAGGAGATTGCAGCTGGGACCCTTTATTACAAAGCACTGTGACACAGTAGATTACAGGTTAGACCTTTTATTACAAATCACTCTGACACAGTAGATTGCAGCTTAGACCCTTTATTACAAAGCACTCTGACACAGTAGATTCCATCTTAGAACCTTTATTACACAGCACTCTGACACAGTAGATTGCAGCTTAGACCCTTTATTACAAAGCACTCTGACACAGTAGATTCCACCTTAGAACCTTTATTACAAAGCACTCTGACCCAGTAGATTGCAGCTTAGACCCTTTATTACAAAGCACTCCGACACAGTAGATTCTACCTTAGAACCTTTATTACACAGCACTCTGACACAGTAGATTGCAGCTTAGACCCTTTCTTACAAAGCACTCTGACACAGTAGATTGCAGCTGGGACCCTTTATTACAAAGCACTGTGACACAGTAGATTACAGGTTAGACCTTTTATAACAAATCACTCTGACACAGTAGATTGCAGCTTAGACCCTTTATTACAAAGCACTCTGACACAGTAGATTCCACCTTAGAACCTTTATTACACAGCACTCTGACACAGTAGATTGCAGCTTAGACCCTTTATTACAAAGCACTCTGACACAGTAGATTTCACCTTATAACCTTTATTACAAAGCACTCTGACCCAGTAGATTGCAGCTTAGACCCTTTACTACACAGCACTCTGACACAGTAGATTGCAGCTTAGACCCTTTATTACAAAGCACTCTGACACATTAGATTCCACCTTAGAACCTTTATTACACAGCACTCTGACACAGTAGATGGCAGCTTAGACCCTTTATTACAAAGCACTCTGACACAGTAGATTCCACCTTAGAACCTTTATTACACAGCACTCTGACACAGTAGATTGCAGCTTAGACCCTCTATTACAAAGCACTCTGACACAGTAGAATCCACCTTAGAACCTTTATTACACAGCACTCTGACACAGTAGATTGCAGCTTAGACCCTTTATTACAAAGCACTCTGACACAGTAGATTGCAGCTGGGACCCTTTATTACAAAGCACTGTGACACAGTAGATTCCACCTTAGACCCTTTATTACACAGCACTCTGACACAGTAGATTGCAGCTTGGACCCTTTATTACAAAGCACTGTGACACAGTAGATTGCAGCCTGGCCCCTTATTACAAAGCACTCTAACACAGTAGATACCACCTTAGACCCTTTATTACAAAGCACTCTGACACAGTAGATTGCAGCTTGGACCCTTTATTACAAAGCACTCTGACACAGTAGATTGCAGCATGGCCCCTTATTACAAAGCACTCTGGCACAGTAGATACCACCTTAGACCCTTTATTACAAAGCACTCTGATACAGTAGATACCACCTTAGACCATTTATTACAAAGCACTCTGACACAGTTGATTGCAGCCTGGACCCTTTATTACAAAGCACTCTGGCACAGTAGATTCCACCTTAGACCCTTTATTACAAAGCACTCTGACACAGTAGATTGCAGCTTAGACCCTTTATTACAAAGCACTCTGACACAGTAGATTCCACCTTAGAATGTTTATTACACAGACTCTGACACAGTAGATTGCAGCTTAGACCCTTTATTACAAAGCACTCTGACACAGTAGATTGCAGCTTAGACCCTTTATTACAAAGCACTCTGACACAGTAGATTCCACCTTGAACCTTTATTACAGAGCACTCTGACACAGTAGATTGCAGCTTAGACCCTTTATTACAAAGCACTCTGACACAGTAGATTGCAACTTAGACCCTTTATTACAAAGCACTCTGACACAGTAGATTGCAGCTTAGACCCTTTATTACAAAGCACTCTGACACAGTAGATTCCACCTTAGAACCTTTATTACACAGCACTCTGACACAGTAGATTCCACCTTAGACCCTTTATTACAAAGCACTCTGACACAGTAGATTCCACCTTAGAACCTTTATTACACAGCACTCTGACACAGTAGATTGCAGCTTAGACCCTTTATTACAAAGCACTCTGACACAGTAGATTCCACCTTAGAACCTTTATTACAAAGCACTCTGACCCAGTAGATTGCAGCTTAGACCCTTTATTACAAAGCACTCTGGCACAGTAGATTCCACCTTAGAACCTTTATTACAAAGCACTCTGACACAGTAGATTGCTGCTTAGACCCTTTCTTACAAAGCACTCTGACACAGTAGATTGCAGCTGGGACCCTTTATTACAAAGCACTGTGACACAGTAGATTCCACCTTAGACCCTTTATTACAAAGCACTCTGACACAGTAGATTGCAGCTTAGACCCTTGATTACACAGCACTGTTACACGGTAGATTGCAGCTTTGATCCTTTATTACAAAGCACTCTGACACAGTAGATTGCAGCTTAGACCCTTTATTACACAGCACTCAGACACAATAGATTGCAGCCTGGCCCCTTTATTACAAAGCACTCTGACACAGTAGATACCACCTTAGACGCTTTATTACAAAGCCCTCTGACACAGAAGATTCCACATTAGACCCTTTATTACAAAGCACTCTGACATAGTGGATTGCAGCTTAGACCCTTTATTACAGAGCACTCTGACACAGCAGATTCCACCTTAGACCATTTATTACACAGCACTCTGACATAGTATATTGTAGCTTGTACCCTTCATTACAAAGGGTGCACAGACATAATATCGACTCCAAAATATCGTTTGGACAGAATATTGAGGAAAAAATATCGTTTGGACAAAATATCGACTGGACAGAATATCGACTGCCAAAATATCGTTTTTAAGGTAAGTGCAGTAATATTGACTGTAAATAATATAGAAAGTGAAAATATGTAAGTATATACTATAGATAGTAAAAAAAATTGTTTTTATTTTTAGGTTTCAGGGTCAGTTTTGGGTTTTTGGGTAAAGGGGTATTTTTAGGGTTCAGGGTCAGTTTTCAGTTTTTGGGCAAAGGGGTATTTTTAGGGTTCAGGGTCAGTTTTCAGTTTTTGGGTAAAGGGGTATTTTTAGGGTTCAGGGTCAGTTTTCAGTTTTTGGGTAAGGGGTATTTTTAGGGTTCAGGGTCAGTTTTCAGTTTTTGGGTAAAGGGGTATTTTTAGGGTTCAGGGTCAGTTTTCAGTTTTTGGGTAAAGGGGTATTTTAGGGTTAAGGGTCAGTTTTCAGTTTTTGGGTATTATTTTATTATATTTTATTACTATATATATATGTTTAATAAATATGAAATAAAAAAATATTTATTTAACTTTCATTAATTATTTAATTATTATAAGTTAATTTAAGTAATTGTAAGTATATTTTAGTGAGTAATTATTAATATTAATTTAATTTAACACTGTTTTTAGTAAATATGATATTTTTTACAACTTTATTTTTGTAAACGATATTTTTAACTCGATATTTTTGTACTTACCTGTTTGTAGATAGAAACTCGATATTTTGACTGTCGATATTTTCTCAACGATATTTTTGATGGTCGATATTCTGTCCGTCGATATTCTTTCAGTGATCCATTATAAAGCACTCTGACACAGTAGATACCACCTTAGACCCTTTATTACACAGCACTCTGACAGAGTAGATTGCAGCTTGGACCCTTTATTACACAGCACTCTGACACAGTAGATTCCACCTTAGACCCTTTATTACACAGCACTCTGACACAGTAGATTGCAGCTTGGACCCTTTATTACAAAGCACTCTGACACAGTAGATACCACCTTAGACCCTTTATTAAACAGCACTCTGACACAGCAGATTGCAGCCCTGGACCCTTTATTACAAAGCACTGTGACACAGTAGATTGCAGCCTGGCCCCTTATTACAAAGCACTCTGACACAGTAGATACCACCTTAGACCCTTTATTACAAAGCACTCTGACACAGTAGATTGCAGCTTGGACCCTTTATTACAAAGCACTCTGACACAGTAGATTGCAGCATGGCCCCTTATTACAAAGCACTCTGGCACAGTAGATACCACCTTAGACCCTTTATTACAAAGCACTCTGACACAGTAGATTGCAGCCTGGACCCTTTATTACAAAGCACTCTGGCACAGTAGATTCCACCTTAGATCCTTTATTACAAAGCACTCTGACACAGTAGATTGCAGCTTAGACCCTTTATTACAAAGCACTCTGACACAGTAGGTTCCACCTTAGAACCTTTATTACACAGCAATCTGACACAGTAGATTGCAGCTTAGACCCTTTATTACAAAGCACTCTGACACAGTAGATTGCAGCTTAGACCCTTTATTACAAAGCACTCTGACACAGTAGATTGCAGCTGGGACCCTTTATTACAAAGCACTGTGACACAGTAGATTACAGGTTAGACCTTTTATTACAAATCACTCTGACACAGTAGATTGCAGCTTAGACCCTTTATTACAAAGCACTCTGACACAGTAGATTCCACCTTAGAACCTTTATTACACAGCGCTCTGACACAGTAGATTGCAGCTTAGACCCTTTATTACAAAGCACTCTGACACAGTAGATTCCACCTTAGAACCTTTATTACAAAGCACTCTGACCCAGTAGATTGCAGCTTAGACCCTTTATTACACAGCACTCTGACACAGTAGATTGCAGCTTAGACCCTTTATTACAAAGCACTCTGACACATTAGATTCCACCTTAGAACCTTCATTACACAGCACTCTGACACAGTAGATGGCAGCTTAGACCCTTTATTACAAAGCACTCTGACACAGTAGATTCCACCTTAGAACCTTTATTACACAGCACTCTGACACAGTAGATTGCAGCTTAGACCCTTTATTACAAAGCACTCTGACACAGTAGATTCCACCTTAGAACCTTTATTACACAGCACTCTGACACAGTAGATTGCAGCTTAGACCCTTTCTTACAAAGCACTCTGACACAGTAGATTGCAGCTGGGACCCTTTATTACAAAGCACTGTGACACAGTAGATTCCACCTTAGACCCTTTATTACACAGCACTCTGACACAGTAGATTGCAGCTTGGACCCTTTATTACAAAGCACTGTGACACAGTAGATTGCAGCCTGGCCCCTTATTACAAAGCACTCTAACACAGTAGATACCACCTTAGACCCTTTATTACAAAGCACTCTGACACAGTAGATTGCAGCTTGGACCCTTTATTACAAAGCACTCTGACACAGTAGATTGCAGCATGGCCCCTTATTACAAAGCACTCTGGCACAGTAGATACCACCTTAGACCCTTTATTACAAAGCACTCTGATACAGTAGATACCACCTTAGACCATTTATTACAAAGCACTCTGACACAGCTGCAGCCTGGACCCTTTATTACAAAGCACTCTGGCACAGTAGATTCCACCTTAGACCCTTTATTACAAAGCACTCTGACACAGTAGATTGCAGCTTAGACCCTTTATTACAAAGCACTCTGACACAGTAGATTCCACCTTAGAACGTTTATTACACAGACTCTGACACAGTAGATTGCAGCTTAGACCCTTTATTACAAAGCACTCTGACACAGTAGATTGCAGCTTAGACCCTTTATTACAAAGCACTCTGACACAGTAGATTCCACCTTGAACCTTTATTACACAGCACTCTGACACAGTAGATTGCAGCTTAGACCCTTTATTACAAAGCACTCTGACACAGTAGATTGCAACTTAGACCCTTTATTACAAAGCACTCTGACACAGTAGATTGCAGCTTAGACCCTTTATTACAAAGCACTCTGACACAGTAGATTCCACCTTAGAACCTTTATTACACAGCACTCTGACACAGTAGATTCCACCTTAGACCCTTTATTACAAAGCACTCTGACACAGTAGATTCCACCTTAGAACCTTTATTACACAGCACTCTGACACAGTAGATTGCAGCTTAGACCCTTTATTACAAAGCACTCTGACACAGTAGATTCCACCTTAGAACCTTTATTACAAAGCACTCTGACCCAGTAGATTGCAGCTTAGACCCTTTATTACAAAGCACTCTGGCACAGTAGATTCCACCTTAGAACCTTTATTACAAAGCACTCTGACACAGTAGATTGCTGCTTAGACCCTTTCTTACAAAGCACTCTGACACAGTAGATTGCAGCTGGGACCCTTTATTACAAAGCACTGTGACACAGTAGATTCCACCTTAGACCCTTTATTACAAAGCACTCTGACACAGTAGATTGCAGCTTAGACCCTTGATTACACAGCACTGTTACACGGTAGATTGCAGCTTTGATCCTTTATTACAAAGCACTCTGACACAGTAGATTGCAGCTGGGACCCTTTATTACACAGCACTCAGACACAATAGATTGCAGCCTGGCCCCTTTATTACAAATCACTCTGACACAGTAGATTCCACCTTAGACCCTTTATTACAAAGCACTCTGACACAGTAGATTGCAGCCTGGACCCTTTATTACAAAGCACTCTGACACAGTAGATTCCACCTTAGACCCTTTATTACAAAGTACTCTGACACAGTAGATTCCACCTTAGAACTTTTATTACAAAGCACTCTTACAGAGCCGATTGCAGATTGGACCCTTTATTACACAGCACTCTGACACAGTAGATTGCAGCTTAGACCCTTTATTACAAAGCACTCTGACACAGTTGATTGCAGCTTAGACCCTTTATTACAAAGCACTCTGACACAGTATATTCCACCTTAGAACCTTTATTACACAGCACTCTGACACAGTAGATTGCAGCTTAGACCCTTTAATACATAGCACTCTGACACAGTAGATTCCACCTTAGAACCTTTATTACACAGCACTCTGACCCAGTAGATTGCAGCTTAGACCCTTTATTACAAAGCACTCTGACACAGTAGATTGCAGCTTAGACCCTTTATTACAAAGCACTCTGACACAGTAGATTGAAGCTTAGACCCTTTATTACACAGCACTCTGACCCAGTAGATTCCACCTTAGAACCTTTATTACACAGCACTCTGACACAGTAGATTGCAGCTGGGACCCTTTATTACAAAGCATTGTGACCCAGTAGATTACAGCTTAGACCCTTTATTACAAATCACTCTGACACAGTAGATACCACCTTAGACCCTTTATTACACAGCACTCTGACACAGTAGATTGCAGCTTAGACCCTTTATTACAAAGCACTCTGACACAGTAGATTCCACCTTAGAACCTTTATTACACAGCAATCTGACACAGTAGATTGCAGCTTAGACCCTTTATTACAAAGCACTCTGACACAGTAGATTCCACCTTAGAACCTTTATTACAAAGCACTCTGACACAGTAGATTGCAGCTTAGACCCTTTCTTACAAAGCACTCTGACACTTTAGATTCCACCTTAGAACCTTTATTACACAGCACTCTGACACAGTAGATTGCAGCATGGCCCCTTATTACAAAGCACTCTGGCACAGTAGATACCACCTTAGACCCTTTATTACAAAGCACTCTGACACAGTAGATTGCAGCCTGGACCCTTTATTACAAAGCACTCTGGCACAGTAGATTCCACCTTAGATCCTTTATTACAAAGCACTCTGACACAGTAGATTGCAGCTTAGACCCTTTATTACAAAGCACTCTGACACAGTAGATTCCACCTTAGAACCTTTATTACACAGCAATCTGACACAGTAGATTGCAGCTTAGACCCTTTATTACAAAGCACTCTGACACAGTAGATTGCAGCTTAGACCCTTTATTACAAAGCACTCTGACACAGTAGATTGCAGCTTAGACCCTTTATTACAAAGCACTCTGACACAGTAGATTCCACCTTAGAACCTTTATTACACAGCACTCTGACACAGTAGATTGCAGCTTAGACCCTTTATTACAAAGCACTCTGACACAGTAGATTGCAGCTTAGACCCTTTATTACAAAGCACTCTGACACAGTAGATTGCAGCTTAGACCCTTTATTACAAAGCACTCTGACACAGTAGATTGCAGCTGGGACCCTTTATTACAAAGCACTCTGACACAGGAGATTGCAGCTGGGACCCTTTATTACAAAGCACTGTGACACAGTAGATTACAGGTTAGACCTTTTATTACAAATCACTCTGACACAGTAGATTGCAGCTTAGACCCTTTATTACAAAGCACTCTGACACAGTAGATTCCATCTTAGAACCTTTATTACACAGCACTCTGACACAGTAGATTGCAGCTTAGACCCTTTATTACAAAGCACTCTGACACAGTAGATTCCACCTTAGAACCTTTATTACAAAGCACTCTGACCCAGTAGATTGCAGCTTAGACCCTTTATTACAAAGCACTCCGACACAGTAGATTCTACCTTAGAACCTTTATTACACAGCACTCTGACACAGTAGATTGCAGCTTAGACCCTTTCTTACAAAGCACTCTGACACAGTAGATTGCAGCTTGGACCCTTTATTACAAAGCACTGTGACACAGTAGATTGCAGCCTGGCCCCTTATTACAAAGCACTCTAACACAGTAGATACCACCTTAGACCCTTTATTACAAAGCACTCTGACAGAGTAGATTGCAGCTTGGACCCTTTATTACAAAGCACTCTGACACAGTAGATTGCAGCATGGCCCCTTATTACAAAGCACTCTGGCACAGTAGATACCACCTTAGACCCTTTATTACAAAGCACTCTGATACAGTAGATACCACCTTAGACCATTTATTACAAAGCACTCTGACACAGTTGATTCCACCTTAGACCCTTTATTACAAAGCACTCTGACACAGTAGATTGCAGCTTAGACCCTTTATTACAAAGCACTCTGGCACAGTAGATTCCACCTTAGACCCTTTATTACAAAGCACTCTGACACAGTAGATTGCAGCTTAGACCCTTTATTACAAAGCACTCTGACACAGTAGATTCCACCTTAGAACGTTTATTACACAGACTCTGACACAGTAGATTGCAGCTTAGACCCTTTATTACAAAGCACTCTGACACAGTAGATTGCAGCTTAGACCCTTTATTACAAAGCACTCTGACACAGTAGATTCCACCTTGAACCTTTATTACACAGCACTCTGACACAGTAGATTGCAGCTTAGACCCTTTATTACAAAGCACTCTGACACAGTAGATTGCAACTTAGACCCTTTATTACAAAGCACTCTGACACAGTAGATTGCAGCTTAGACCCTTTATTACAAAGCACTCTGACACAGTAGATTCCACCTTAGAACCTTTATTACACAGCACTCTGACACAGTAGATTCCACCTTAGACCCTTTATTACAAAGCACTCTGACACAGTAGATTCCACCTTAGAACCTTTATTACACAGCACTCTGACACAGTAGATTGCAGCTTAGACCCTTTATTACAAAGCACTCTGACACAGTAGATTCCACCTTAGAACCTTTATTACAAAGCACTCTGACCCAGTAGATTGCAGCTTAGACCCTTTATTACAAAGCACTCTGGCACAGTAGATTCCACCTTAGAACCTTTATTACAAAGCACTCTGACACAGTAGATTGCTGCTTAGACCCTTTCTTACAAAGCACTCTGACACAGTAGATTGCAGCTGGGACCCTTTATTACAAAGCACTGTGACACAGTAGATTCCACCTTAGACCCTTTATTACAAAGCACTCTGACACAGTAGATTGCAGCTTAGACCCTTGATTACACAGCACTGTTACACGGTAGATTGCAGCTTTGATCCTTTATTACAAAGCACTCTGACACAGTAGATTGCAGCTTAGACCCTTTATTACACAGCACTCAGACACAATAGATTGCAGCCTGGCCCCTTTATTACAAAGCACTCTGACACAGTAGATTCCACCTTAGACCCTTTATTACAAAGCACTCTGACACAGTAGATTGCAGCCTGGACCCTTTATTACAAAGCACTCTGACACAGTAGATTCCACCTTAGACCCTTTATTACAAAGTACTCTGACACAGTAGATTCCACCTTAGAACTTTTATTACAAAGCACTCTTACAGAGCCGATTGCAGATTGGACCCTTTATTACACAGCACTCTGACACAGTAGATTGCAGCTTAGACCCTTTATTACAAAGCACTCTGACACAGTTGATTGCAGCTTAGACCCTTTATTACAAAGCACTCTGACACAGTATATTCCACCTTAGAACCTTTATTACACAGCACTCTGACACAGTAGATTGCAGCTTAGACCCTTTATTACATAGCACTCTGACACAGTAGATTCCACCTTAGAACCTTTATTACACAGCACTCTGACCCAGTAGATTGCAGCTTAGACCCTTTATTACAAAGCACTCTGACACAGTAGATTGCAGCTTAGACCCTTTATTACAAAGCACTCTGACACAGTAGATTGCAGCTTAGACCCTTTATTACACAGCACTCTGACCCAGTAGATTCCACCTTAGAACCTTTATTACACAGCACTCTGACACAGTAGATTGCAGCTGGGACCCTTTATTACAAAGCATTGTGACCCAGTAGATCACAGCTTAGACCCTTTATTACAAATCACTCTGACACAGTAGATACCACCTTAGACCCTTTATTACACAGCACTCTGACACAGTAGATTGCAGCTTAGACCCTTTATTACAAAGCACTCTGACACAGTAGATTCCACCTTAGAACCTTTATTACACAGCAATCTGACACAGTAGATTGCAGCTTAGACCCTTTATTACAAAGCACTCTGACACAGTAGATTCCACCTTAGAACCTTTATTACAAAGCACTCTGACACAGTAGATTGCAGCTTAGACCCTTTCTTACAAAGCACTCTGACACAGAAGATTCCACCTTAGAACCTTTATTACACAGCACTCTGACACAGTAGATTGCAGCTTGGACCCTTTATTACAAAGCACTGTGACACAGTAGATTGCAGCCTGGCCCCTTATTACAAAGCACTCTAACACAGTAGAAACCACCTTAGACCCTTTATTACAAAGCACTCTGACACAGTAGATTGCAGCTTGGACCCTTTATTACAAAGCACTCTGACACAGTAGATTGCAGCATGGCCCCTTATTACAAAGCACTCTGACACAGTAGATTGCAGCTTAGACCCTTTATTACAAAGCACTCTGACACAGTAGATTCCACCTTAGAACCTTTATTACACAGCACTCTGACCCAGTAGATTGCAGCTTAGACCCTTTATTACAAAGCACTCTGACACAGTAGATTGCAGCTTAGACCCTTTATTACATAGCACTCTGACACAGTAGATTGCAGCTTAGACCCTTTATTACAAAGCACTGTGACACAGTAGATTACAGCTTAGACCCTTTATTACAAATCACTCTGACACAGTAGATACCACCTTAGACCCTTTATTACACAGCACTCTGACACAGTAGATTGCAGCTTAGACCCTTTATTACAAAGCACTCTGACACAGTAGATTCCACCTTAGAACCTTTATTACACAGCACTCTGACACAGTAGATTCCACCTTAGACCCTTTATTACAAATCACTCTGACACAGTAGATACCACCTTAGACCCTTTATTACACAGCACTCTGACACAGTAGATTGCAGCTTAGACCCTTTATTACAAAGCACTCTGACACAGTAGATTCCACCTTAGAACCTTTATTACAAAGCACTCTGACCCAGTAGATTGCAGCTTAGACCCTTTATTACAAAGCACTCTGGCACAGTAGATTCCACCTTAGAACCTTTGTTACACAGAACTCTGACACAGTAGATTGCTGCTTAGACCCTTTCTTACAAAGCACTCTGACACAGTAGATTGCAGATGGGACCCTTTATTACAAAGCACTGTGACACAGTAGATTCCACCTTAGACCCTTTATTACAAAGCACTCTGACACAGTAGATTGCAGCTTAGACCCTTTATTACACAGCACTGTTACACGGTAGATTGCAGCTTGGATCCTTTATTACAAAGCACTCTGACACAGTAGATTGCAGCTGGGACCCTTTATTACAAAGCACTCTGGCACAGTAGATTCCACCTTAGACCCTTTATTACAAAGCACTCTGACACAGTAGATTGCAGCCTGGATCCTTTATTACAAAGCACTCTGACACAGTAGATTCCACCTTAGACCCTTTATTACAAAGTACTCTGACACAGTAGATTCCACCTTAGAACTTTTATTACAAAGCACTCTTACAGAGCCGATTGCAGATTGGACCCTTTATTACACAGCACTCTGACACAGTAGATTGCAGCTTAGACCCTTTATTACAAAGCACTGTGACACAGAAGATTGCAGCCTGGACCCTTTATTACAAAGCACTCTGGCACAGTAGATTCCACCTTAGAACTTTTATTACAATGCTTTGTAATAAGAGTGCTCTCTTACAGAGCCGATTGCAGCCTGGACCCTTTATTACAAATCACTGTGACACAGTAGATTCTACCTCAGACCCTTCATTACAAAGCACTCTGACCCAGTAGATTGCAGCTTAGACCCTTTATTACAAAGCACTCTGACACAGTAGATTCCACCTTAGAACCTTTATTACACAGCACTCTGACCCAGTAGATTGCAGCTTAGACCCTTTATTACAAAGCACTCTGACACAGTAGATTGCAGCTTAGACCCTTTATTACATAGCACTCTGACACAGTAGATTGCAGCTTAGACCCTTTATTACAAAGCACTGTGACACAGTAGATTACAGCTTAGACCCTTTATTACAAATCACTCTGACACAGTAGATACCACCTTAGACCCTTTATTACACAGCACTCTGACACAGTAGATTGCAGCTTAGACCCTTTATTACAAAGCACTCTGACACAGTAGATTCCACCTTAGAACCTTTATTACACAGCACTCTGACACAGTAGATTCCACCTTAGACCCTTTATTACAAATCACTCTGACACAGTAGATACCACCTTAGACCCTTTATTACACAGCACTCTGACACAGTAGATTGCAGCTTAGACCCTTTATTACAAAGCACTCTGACACAGTAGATTCCACCTTAGAACCTTTATTACAAAGCACTCTGACCCAGTAGATTGCAGCTTAGACCCTTTATTACAAAGCACTCTGGCACAGTAGATTCCACCTTAGAACCTTTGTTACACAGAACTCTGACACAGTAGATTGCTGCTTAGACCCTTTCTTACAAAGCACTCTGACACAGTAGATTGCAGATGGGACCCTTTATTACAAAGCACTGTGACACAGTAGATTCCACCTTAGACCCTTTATTACAAAGCACTCTGACACAGTAGATTGCAGCTTAGACCCTTTATTACACAGCACTGTTACACGGTAGATTGCAGCTTGGATCCTTTATTACAAAGCACTCTGACACAGTAGATTGCAGCTGGGACCCTTTATTACAAAGCACTCTGGCACAGTAGATTCCACCTTAGACCCTTTATTACAAAGCACTCTGACACAGTAGATTGCAGCCTGGACCCTTTATTACAAAGCACTCTGACACAGTAGATTCCACCTTAGACCCTTTATTACAAAGTACTCTGACACAGTAGATTCCACCTTAGAACTTTTATTACAAAGCACTCTTACAGAGCCGATTGCAGATTGGACCCTTTATTACACAGCACTCTGACACAGTAGATTGCAGCTTAGACCCTTTATTACAAAGCACTGTGACACAGAAGATTGCAGCCTGGACCCTTTATTACAAAGCACTCTGGCACAGTAGATTCCACCTTAGAACTTTTATTACAATGCTTTGTAATAAGAGTGCTCTCTTACAGAGCCGATTGCAGCCTGGACCCTTTATTACAAATCACTGTGACACAGTAGATTCTACCTCAGACCCTTCATTACAAAGCACTCTGACCCAGTAGATTGCAGCTTAGACCCTTTATTACAAAGCACTGTGACACAGTAGATTCCACCTTAGACCCTTTATTACAAATCACTGTGACACAGTAGATTCCACCTTAGACCCTTTATTACAAATCACTGTGACACAGTAGATTCCACCTTAGACCCTTTATTACAAAGCACTGTGACACAGTAGATTGCAGCTTGGATCCTTTATTACACAGCACTCTGACACAGTAGATACCACCTTAGACCCTTTATTACAAAGCACTCTGACACAGTAGATTGCAGCCTGGACCCTTTATTACAAAGCACTGTGACACAGTAGATTGCAGCCTGGACCCTTTATTACAAAGCACTCTGACCCAGTAGATTGCAGCTTAGACCCTTTATTACAGAACACTCTGACACAGTAGATTGCAGCCTGGACCCTTTATTACAAAGCACTCTGACACAGTAGATTGTAGCTTAGACCTTTTATTACAAAGCACTCTGACCCAGTAGATTGCAGCTTAGACCCTTTATTACAAAGCACTCTGGCACAGTAGATTGCAGCTTGGACCTTTTATTACAAAGCACTCTGACACAGTAGATCCACCTTGGAACCTTTATTAGGAAGCACTCTGACACAGTACATTGCAGCCTGGACCTTTTATTACAAAGCACTCTGACACAGTAGATACACCTTGGAACCTTTATTACAAAGCACTCTTGCACAGTAGATTGCAGCTTGGACCTTTTATTACAAAGCACTCAGACACAGTAGATTCAGTTTGTACCCTTTATTACAAAGCACTCTGGGTCAGTAGATTGTAGCTTCAACCCTTTATTACAAGGCACTGTAACACAGTAGATTGTAGCTTCAACCCTTTATTACAAAGCACTGTGACACAGTAGATTACAGCTTGTACCCTTTATTACAAAGCACTCTGACACATTAGATTCCACCTTAGAACCTTTATTACACAGCACGCTGACACAGTAGATGGCAGCTTAGACCCTTTATTACAAAGCACTCTGACACAGTAGATTCCACCTTAGAACCTTTATTACACAGCACTCTGACACAGTAGATTGCAGCTTAGACCCTTTATTACAAAGCACTCTGACACAGTAGATTCCACCTTAGAACCTTTATTACACAGCACTCTGACACAGTAGATTGCAGCTTAGACCCTTTCTTACAAAGCACTCTGACACAGTAGATTGCAGCTGGGACACTTTATTACAAAGCACTGTGACACAGTAGATTCCACCTTAGACCCTTTATTACACAGCACTCTGACACAGTAGATTGCAGCTTGGACCCTTTATTACAAAGCACTGTGACACAGTAGATTGCAGCCTGGCCCCTTATTACAAAGCACTCTAACACAGTAGATACCACCTTAGACCCTTTATTACAAAGCACTCTGACACAGTAGATTGCAGCTTGGACCCTTTATTACAAAGCACTCTGACACAGTAGATTGCAGCATGGCCCCTTATTACAAAGCACTCTGGCACAGTAGATACCACCTTAGACCCTTTATTACAAAGCACTCTGATACAGTAGATACCACCTTAGACCATTTATTACAAAGCACTCTGACACAGTAGATTGCAGCCTGGACCCTTTATTACAAAGCACTCTGGCACAGTAGATTCCACCTTAGACCCTTTATTACAAAGCACTCTGACACAGTAGATTGCAGCTTAGACCCTTTATTACAAAGCACTCTGACACAGTAGATTCCACCTTAGAACGTTTATTACACAGACTCTGACACAGTAGATTGCAGCTTAGACCCTTTATTACAAAGCACTCTGACACAGTAGATTGCAGCTTAGACCCTTTATTACAAAGCACTCTGACACAGTAGATTCCACCTTAGAACCTTTATTACACAGCACTCTGACACAGTAGATTGCAGCTTAGACCCTTTATTACAAAGCACTCTGACACAGTAGATTGCAACTTAGACCCTTTATTACAAAGCACTCTGACACAGTAGATTGCAGCTTAGACCCTTTATTACAAAGCACTCTGACACAGTAGATTCCACCTTAGAACCTTTATTACACAGCACTCTGACACAGTAGATTCCACCTTAGACCCTTTATTACAAAGCACTCTGACACAGTAGATTCCACCTTAGAACCTTTATTACACAGCACTCTGACACAGTAGATTGCAGCTTAGACCCTTTATTACAAAGCACTCTGACACAGTAGATTCCACCTTAGAACCTTTATTACAAAGCACTCTGACCCAGTAGATTGCAGCTTAGACCCTTTATTACAAAGCACTCTGGCACAGTAGATTCCACCTTAGAACCTTTATTACAAAGCACTCTGACACAGTAGATTGCTGCTTAGACCCTTTCTTACAAAGCACTCTGACACAGTAGATTGCAGCTGGGACCCTTTATTACAAAGCACTGTGACACAGTAGATTCCACCTTAGACCCTTTATTACAAAGCACTGTGACACAGTAGATTCCACCTTAGACCCTTGATTACACAGCACTGTTACACAGTAGATTGCAGCTTTGATCCTTTATTACAAAGCACTCTGACACAGTAGATTGCAGCTTAGACCCTTTATTACACAGCACTCAGACACAGTAGATTGCAGCCTGGCCCCTTTATTACAAAGCACTCTGACACAGTAGATTCCACCTTAGACCCTTTATTACAAAGTACTCTGACACAGTAGATTCCACCTTAGAACTTTTATTACAAAGCACTCTTACAGAGCCGATTGCAGATTGGACCCTTTATTACACAGCACTCTGACACAGTAGATTGCAGCTTAGACCCTTTATTACAAAGCACTCTGACACAGTTGATTGCAGCTTAGACCCTTTATTACAAAGCACTCTGACACAGTATATTCCACCTTAGAACCTTTATTACACAGCACTCTGACACAGTAGATTGCAGCTTAGACCCTTTATTACAAAGCACTCTGACACAGTAGATTCCACCTTAGAACCTTTATTACACAGCACTCTGACCCAGTAGATTGCAGCTTAGACCCTTTATTACAAAGCAGTCTGACACAGTAGATTGCAGCTTAGACCCTTTATTACAAAGCACTCTGACACAGTAGATTGCAGCTTAGACCCTTTATTACACAGCACTCTGACCCAGTAGATTCCACCTTAGAACCTTTATTACACAGCACTCTGACACAGTAGATTGCAGCTGGGACCCTTTATTACAAAGCACTGTGACACAGTAGATTACAGCTTAGACCCTTTATTACAAATCACTCTGACACAGTAGATACCACCTTAGACCCTTTATTACACAGCACTCTGACACAGTAGATTGCAGCTTAGACCCTTTATTACAAAGCACTCTGACACAGTAGATTCCACCTTAGAACCTTTATTACACAGCAATCTGACACAGTAGATTGCAACTTAGACCCTTTATTACAAAGCACTCTGACACAGTAGATTCCACCTTAGAACCTTTATTACAAAGCACTCTGACACAGTAGATTGCAGCTTAGACCCTTTCTTACAAAGCACTCTGACACAGTAGATTCCACCTTAGAACCTTTATTACACAGCACTCTGACACAGTAGATTGCAGCTTGGACCCTTTATTACAAAGCACTGTGACACAGTAGATTGCAGCCTGGCCCCTTATTACAAAGCACTCTAACACAGTAGAAACCACCTTAGACCCTTTATTACAAAGCACTCTGACACAGTAGATTGCAGCTTGGACCCTTTATTACAAAGCACTCTGACACAGTAGATTGCAGCATGGCCCCTTATTACAAAGCACTCTGGCACAGTAGATACCACCTTAGACCCTTTATTACAAAGCACTCTGATACAGTATATACCACCTTAGACCAATTATTACAAAGCACTCTGACACAGTAGTTTGCAGCCTGGACCCTTTATTACAAAGCACTCTGGCACAGTAGATTCCACCTTAGACCCTTTATTACAAAGCACTCTGACACAGTAGATTGCAGCTTAGACCCTTTATTACAAAGCACTCTAACACAGTAGATTCCACCTTAGAACCTTTATTACACAGCACTCTGACACAGTAGATTGCAGCTTAGACCCTTTATTACAAAGCACTCTGACACAGTAGATTCCACCTTAGAACCTTTATTACACAGCACTCTGACCCAGTAGATTGCAGCTTAGACCCTTTATTACAAAGCACTCTGACACAGTAGATTGCAGCTTAGACCCTTTATTACAAAGCACTCTGACACAGTAGATTGCAGCTTAGACCCTTTATTACAAAGCACTGTGACACAGTAGATTACAGCTTAGACCCTTTATTACAAATCACTCTGACACAGTAGATACCACCTTAGACCCTTTATTACACAGCACTCTGACACAGTAGATTGCAGCTTAGACCCTTTATTACAAAGCACTCTGACACAGTAGATTCCACCTTAGAACCTTTATTACACAGCACTCTGACACAGTAGATTCCACCTTAGACCCTTTATTACAAATCACTCTGACACAGTAGATACCACCTTAGACCCTTTATTACACAGCACTCTGACACAGTAGATTGCAGCTTAGACCCTTTATTACAAAGCACTCTGACACAGTAGATTCCACCTTAGAACCTTTATTACAAAGCACTCTGACCCAGTAGATTGCAGCTTAGACCCTTTATTACAAAGCACTCTGGCACAGTAGATTCCACCTTAGAACCTTTATTACACAGAACTCTGACACAGTAGATTGCTGCTTAGACCCTTTCTTACAAAGCACTCTGACACAGTAGATTGCAGATGGGACCCTTTATTACAAAGCACTGTGACACAGTAGATTCCACCTTAGACCCTTTATTACAAAGCACTCTGACACAGTAGATTGCAGCTTAGACCCTTTATTACACAGCACTGTTACACGGTAGATTGCAGCTTGGATCCTTTATTACAAAGCACTCTGACACAGTAGATTGCAGCTGGGACCCTTTATTACAAAGCACTCTGACACAGTAGATTCCACCTTAGACCCTTTATTACAAAGCACACTGACACAGTAGATTGCAGCCTGGACCCTTTATTACAAAGCACTCTGACACAGTAGATTCCACCTTAGACCCTTTATTACAAAGTACTCTGACACAGTAGATTCCACCTTAGAACTTTTATTACAAAGCACTCTTACAAAGCCGATTGCAGATTGGACCCTTTATTACACAGCACTCTGACACAGTAGATTGCAGCTTAGACCCTTTATTACAAAGCACTGTGACACAGAAGATTGCAGCCTGGACCCTTTATTACAAAGCACTCTGGCCCAGTAGATTCCACCTTAGAACTTTTATTACAAAGCACTCTTACAGAGCCGACTGCAGCCTGGACCCTTTATTACAAATCACTGTGACACAGTAGATTCCACCTCAGACCCTTCATTACAAAGCACTCTGACCCAGTAGATTCCACCTCAGACCCTTCATTACAAAGCACTCTAACACAGTAGATTCCACCTTAGACCCTTTATTACAAATCACTGTGACACAGTAGATTCCACCTTAGACCCTTTATTACAAATCACTGTGACACAGTAGATTCCACCTTAGACCCTTTATTACAAAGCACTGTGACACAGTAGATTGCAGCTTGGATCCTTTATTACACAGCACTCTGACACAGTAGATACCACCTTATACCCTTTATTACAAAGCACTCTGACACAGTAGATTGCAGCCTGGACCCTTTATTACAAAGCACTGTGACACAGTAGATTGCAGCCTGGACCCTTTATTACAAAGCACTCTGACACAGTAGATTGTAGCTTAGACCTTTTATTACAAAGCACTCTGACCCAGTAGATTGCAGCTTAGACCCTTTATTACAAAGCACTCTGGCACAGTAGATTGCAGCTTAGACCCTTTATTACAGAGCACTCTGACACAGTAGATTGCAGCCTGGACCCTTTATTACAAAGCACTCTGACACAGTAGATTGTAGCTTAGACCTTTTATTACAAAGCACTCTGACCCAGTAGATTGCAGCTTAGACCCTTTATTACAAAGCACTCTGGCACAGTAGATTGCAGCTTGGACCTTTTATTACAAAGCACTCTGACACAGTAGATCCACCTTGGAACCTTTATTAGGAAGCACTCTGACACAGTACATTGCAGCCTGGACCTTTTATTACAAAGCACTCTGACACAGTAGATACACCTTGGAACCTTTATTACGAAGTACTCTGACACAGTAGATTGCAGCTTGGACCTTTTATTACAAAGCACTCTTGCACAGTAGATTGCAGCTTGGACCTTTTATTACAAAGCACTCAGACACAGTAGATTCAGTTTGTACCCTTTATTACAAAGCACTCTGGGACAGTAGATTGTAGCTTCAACCCTTTATTACAAGGCACTGTGACACAGTAGATTGTAGCTTCAACCCTTTATTACAAAGCACTGTGACACAGTAGATTACAGCTTGTACCCTTTATTACAAAGCACTCTGACACAGTAGATTGCAGCCTGGACCCTTTATTACAAAGCACTCTGACACAGTAGATTGCAGCTTAGACCCTTTACAACAAAGCACTGTGACACAGTAGATTGCACCTTGAACCCTTTATTACAAAGCACTCTGTAGCAGTGGATTGCAGCTTAGAACCTTTACTACAAAGCGCTCTGACACAGCAGATTGCAGCTTGGACCCTTTATTACAACGCACTCTAACACACAGCAGATTGCAGCCTGGACCTTTTATTACAAAACACTCTGACACTGTAGGTTGCGGCTTGGACCCTTTACTATAAAGCGCTATGACACAGTAGATTGCAGCTTGGACCCTTTATTACAAAGCACTGCGACACAGTAGATTGTCACTTGGACCCATTATTACAAAGCACTGCAACACATTCGATAACAGCTTGGACCCTTTATTACAAAGCACTCTGGGACAGTAGATTGCAGCTGGGACCCTTTATTACAACGCACTCTGGAACAGTAGAATGCACCTTGAACCCGTTACTACTAAGCACTGTCCACTCCAAAAACAAACTCCACTCTGGTTTTTCTGATCAATTGGTACTTATTAAATAGAGGTACTGGATGGCTAGGGTATACAGCTAAGCCAGGCAGAACCACACCACTCTAGAGTTAGGGAATAACCACTGCTCACCCCCTTGGTAGCTTAGAAGAACAATCAGTCATATGCTAGAGGCAATATGTAAAGCTTTTGTGAAACACACACACACAAACACCAGCGACAAATTTGGCACACCACAATAGAGACTCCACACATGGTTATATAAAAATGTCCGTGGTATTGTACATAAAACGCTTTAGACCATAATCACATAAAATACTGGGCACTCATCACTTGTCATGACATCACATATGCCATACTTCACTTTGCCAACAGGCAGTGGTCATAACGAAACAGTTAGTACACTCACGTAAATGCTTGTAGAATGCACACATTCTAGTAGAAACACCAACAATGACACAATAAGTGCACCTTTTTGTGGTAATAAACCTTACTGGGACCCTGCAAGGCAAAAAGATATATATATCACAGTATCGGCATGAGTGGCAACACATTACACTGTCAACAAAATAGGGATTCTCAATGCAATGCCACCCTATGCAAACCCTGAAAAATGCAAGCCTTTGAACGACGTCCGTGATTACATCAGTGCATAGACAGCAGTCAGTGAGGTACTCGTGCTCCTAACTAGTCTCCTTGGTCAGTTAGGTGCCTCACATGCGGCAACTCTGAATCGGGGGCGCTTACTGGGCTTGCCCCGCAATGTTAACCAAAAATGCCAGGCAACTATTTGAATTTTAACGTATTTATAGAGCGCACTTATACCGGGACGGTTTCATGGCGCTAGGCAGCGGTGAACCAGTAGAATCAGAGTCGGAGGCTAGGCTGCTAGGGATCTGGAAAACAGGAGGGTCTTGAGATGTTTACGGAATTCCACATAGGAAGTGGAGGCTCTGAGGGCAAACGGGAGGGAGTTCCAAAAAGATGGAGCTAGGACCGCAAATCGCGACCCCCCCGGACCTCTTCTTCCTGAAGCGGGGAACTGTCAGGAGGGCCTGGTGGGAGGAGCGGAGCTCTCTGGCCGGAAGGTAGGGTGATATGACATCGCAAAGGAAGACAGGGGCAGTCCCTGACCTAGCCTGATAAGTCATGCAGCCCAACTTAAAAAGAGCCCTCTCCTTCACCGGGAGCCAGTGCAAAGATTGCAACAAAGGGGTGGCATGGTGAAATTTCGGGAGTCCGTAAATCAAGCGGGCAGCCTGGTTTTGTATCTGTTGAAGCCGATGGATCAGGTAGTCTGGGGCGCCATTATAGACCACATTCCCATAGTCCAGGCGCGAAAGCACCATGGCCATGAGGATGAGCTTAAGGGCGGGAACGGAAAAAAAACGGGAAACCTTGCGAACAGTACGAAGGGAAAAGAAACAGGAGGACACCACTGAGTGAACCTGTGTGTGAAGAGAGAGCTGGGAATTGATAAAGATGCCCAGGGTTTTGACCTTAGGGACCGGGGAAGGGGGGGGACCAAGTGAGTGGGGCAAAAAGGACGGGGACCAAGGGCTGCACCCACTCCCAGTCAAAACCAGTTCGGTCTTGTTGGGGTTTAGTTTGAGGTGATTGCAATTCATCCAATCTTGGATGAAAAGCATCACCTTCTGGAAATTCTGGGCAGAGGAGGGAGAGTGGGAGAGGTTAAAAATAAGTTGGAGGTCATCGGCGTAATTGAACACCGAGACCTCCATCTGCTGTAAAGAAAAAATGAGGGGTGAGATGTATAAATTAAATAACAAGGGGGACAGAGAGGAGCCCTGGGGAACGCCGCATGTCACTCTACGAGGAGGGGCAGCAAAGTCGGCCAGATGGACAGCCTGCTCCCTGTCCGTTAGAAAGGACCGGAGCCAGGCGTGGGCCATGCCCCCGATGCCCGCCGCCTCGACACGGGTCAGAAGAATGTCATGATCCACTGTGTCGAACGCGGCGGACAGATCTAAGAGGACCAGGGCCTGGGGGAGGCAGATGTCAATGCCCTCCCTCAGTTTGTCCATCACCGAAACTACCACCTTCTCGGTTGAGTGCAGCGGACGAAAACCTGCCTGACAAGAGGAAAGGCGGCCAGTAGACTCCACAAAGGAACTCAAAGTCCTGGTAACATGAGCCTCTGAGACCTTCGCCAAGTAAGGGAGAAGGGAGATGGGGCGATAATTAGCGGGCAAAGATGGGTCGGCACCTGCCTTTTAAAATGGGAATAATAACTGCTGATTTGTGGGCGTTTGGGACGATGCCAGTTGTAAGGGAGTGATTAATTAATGTGAGTGGAGGGGAGTAACAGCTGGAGAAGATCTCTTTTAGGGCAAAAGCCGGGCCGATGTCCTGGGGTGAGCCCGATTTTACCCGGGCCAGCAAGGGGAGGAGGGTTTCTCGTGTCAAAGGGGGAATCTGAGTGAGAAGTGGGGCAGCGGGGGGCAAGTGAGCAGTGATCGATATCGGAAGTGAGGGAGGGATATTGGCCTTAATGAGAGCCACCTTCTCAATAAAAAAGGAGTTAAGGGAATTGCAAAGTGATTGAGACGGAGGGATTTTGGAGATCACCCTGTCGGAGGCAGCGAGCTCGTGTACCGTGGCGAATATTTCCTTAGATTGATTTTCCGCTGCCAGGATTCTACCGGAAAAGTACTCAGTTTTTGCTTTTAGTATGTCCCTTTTATATTCATTGAGTACCAGGCAGTACTTTGCTTTAAGAAGGGGACAGTAGGTGCGTCGCCATGCTCGTTCTTCTCTACGCGCTGCCAACTTCTTGTCCTTCAGAAGAGGGGAGAACCATCTGTTGGCAGCGTGGGCACGTTTAATTGCCACTTTCTTAAGGGGAACAATGCTGTTACGTGCCTTTAGCAGCCAGTTGTTGATGGCTGTGAGCTGAGTGGGGAGGGATAGATCACTGAGCTCAGGGCAGGATGCCGCAAGGGAAGAACAGACGTCGGGAAGGTCAGCCTTGCCCCACTTTCTAACCCAGATGTTTTTGGGCAAAGGGGGTTTTGGCGGACATCCAAGGTTCAGTGCAAAAGAAATAAGGGAATGGTCTGACCAGGGACAAGGCGAGATGGTGGGAGGGTTGGTTAGGATGTTAAGGGTCCATATTTGGTCAAGCTGATGACCTTGGATGTGGGTAGGTGTAGCAAGCTGGGGAAGGAAATTGAGGCTAGTAAGCAGGGCTGTGAACTCCTTGGATCTGGCGTCCTCGGCCGGATCATTCGGCCAATAGTTTAAATCCCCGAGAACCAGGACTGCCGAATTGTTCACTACTAAGGTGGCCAGAAGGTCCTCAATGGAAGTGAGGAATTGGGGGGTGGAATGTGGGGGGCGATAAATAAGTACGCAGGTCAGGGGGACCCCGAATGAAGTAGAACGGACTACTAGACAGTCCACAGCGGGAATGGAAGGGGAGGGAAGTGTCTGGAAGTGAAAATCAGAACGGGTAATCAGAGCGACGCCTCCTCCTGTCTTTCCCCCAGGGCGATCCATTCTAATGGCCGAGTAGGTTGGGGGCAGCATGGCTAAAAGGCTCGGAAGAGAATCATCCCTAAACCAAGTTTCTGTAAGAAACAATAGGTCGGGTTGACGAGACAGACCACAGACAAGTGGCGCAGCTTACGAATCGCATTGAGCTATAGTTAAGGCTCGCTCACTCTGCTCAAAACAACGGTGTAGCCGTACCTCCATACCACCAGTGCCTGCAACACCCCCAACAGGACGTAAAACATCCGTATACTTGTGCTGAGGAAGCGCGTGGCTTCGATAGAGGGATGGGGGAAGGAACTAAAACACTCCTCTGTCAGGATGACTGACTTCCAACGTTTGCGCCTCTCCATCTACTTGGAGCGAAAGTCACAAGGGTATTTCTCCATGCACCAAAACGTTCCTGTGGTGAGAGAGCGTCCTAGCTTCTCTCTGCACTAGGTGCAAAGCTGCAACTTTCTCCCTTGTATGCCGCTGGCTATAGCAGTTTGCTAGGCAACAACTAGCACTCCAGCGGTGCTTGATACATGACGAGCTGCTGCCCTTAATGCCTCCCTCTTTCCTGGGTGGGGCTCAGCCCAGAACTCAGGCAACCAGTGACATAGCAGGCACCACCCAAAATTAATGGCACCCAGGAGAGCGCAAAACACCCTCCACTGGGGTGAAGGCCATGACTTTTCTGAGTTGGGGATAGCGCGCTGCACTCCCACACGCGCTCAGTGCCCCCGGTTGCCCCAGCTTGAAGAATAGAGCGCCAACCATACGCTCTTCAGCACAATCTACCTAGGAGAATAAAGCGCTCACTGCGCTGATACATGCAGCTGAACTTGGAAGGGGGAAAGTGCTTCACACACACCTTCATGCTAAAGCTCTCTCACCAGCTGCTCCTTTTACAGGCAAAGTCATGAAGTCCCAGCTGGAGAGAATACAACCAGAAGCATTCCACAGCACTCACTTCATGTTGAGCTCCTTTGAGAACGCTGGGGGCACACAGGTTAAAGAAAGCAGGCAGCAGGCCGGCACACAGGGTCCGTGGGGCAAAGATGCAGTTCTTTCGGCAGGTCAGCACAACAAGGCAATGTGAAAGTGGCAGTACCCTGACAGCACAGAAATTCTCTGGTGCAGAATGTAGCGCCAGCAGCATCTGGTTACAATTCCCATGCAGTGTCTCCCTTCATGGGGTCACAGACACTGTACTTATAGTTTGAAATTCTTTGTTCTGGGGGGCACTTCAAACACAGTTTAGAAGTGCACAGAACCCCATTCACATCTCAAGCCCTGGCCCCAGACACACGGAAGAGGCGGGGAGACAACATTGTAGAAGCCAGGCACAGCTCTATTAAGGTGTAGGTCGGTCGACCTCGGAGCTGGAGAACCAGGTACGAGTCTCGTCAGGGACGCACAACATCCTGTGAGTCTGGGCAAATTACTTAATCTCCCCATGCCTAACTAAAATGAATGTGTACTCATGGCAGGGTCAAGATAGATGCCGATTCCACCGAGACAGTCATCATTGCAGTCATGGACACACTTCGAGGAAACGCCAACAAAGGGATACCACAGGCCCTGGTCCTTCTTAACCTCTCAGCCACGTTTGACACGGTCGATCATAACATCCTCCTGGACCGTGTCAAACAAGCCGGCGTCTGCAACTCGGCCTATAATTGGATCAGATCCTTCCTCAGTGACCGCATACAAGCGGTCCGTTTAGCTCCCTTTAATGCTCCTAGGCTCCCCACTTCCTGCGGGGTTCCTCAGGGATCTTCATTGTCCCTCCCTACTGTTCAATCTGTATCTCTCTCCCCTGATCCGGTCCCTGAAGGAATTCAAGGCCACCACGTTCAACTACGCTGATGACCTTCAATTGATCTTCACTGTAGACAACTCCCCTGAATCCATCCGGGAGTTCCTGGGCACTCTGCTTCACATCCATCATTGGATGGATCTCAACCATCTAAAACGTAACCCCGGTAAAACTTAGCTAGTCCTCTTCGGTAAAGGTAAGACACTCTGGGGCCCCCACTACTGGCCCCCAGAACTCGGCCCCGCTCCGACCCCCTCTTCCTCTGCTAAAAGCCTAGGAGTCATCATCGACAAGGATCTCTCCCTAAAAGCCCAAATTGGCGCGGTCGCGTCCTCCTGTTTCTTTCAGCTACGTAAGCTCAGGGAGATCAGTCGGATGCTCACTCATTCAGCCCTGACCCAAGTGGTAATTGTCCTGGTACTATCTCACCTGGACTATGCTAACTCCATCTACTTAGGCCTCCCACTCTGCCTCACTGAGCATATCCAACTGGTCCAGAACCAGGCTGCTAGACTGAGCAATCGGCAATCTCGCTGGCAGTCTGTCAGGCCTTTGTTGAAAAATCTGCACTGGCTCCCCATCCCCCAATGAATTGCCTTCAAGACGGCCTGCATTATTTTTAAATCCATCCATGGCCATAGCCCCCAATTCATCAGCAACCTCCTAGCCAGGTACATCCCCTTCCGCAACCTCCGCTCCGCCAACCTTCATCTATTGACCACCCCCTCCTTCAAACTCCATCGCCAAGGAGACCGCAGGTTCGCGACTTTGGCACCCAGACTTTGGAATTCCCTCCCTCTGCAGATTCGGTCCTGCAATAAACTTCCAGATTTTAGAAAACTGCTAAAAACATGGCTATTCACACAGGCCCACGTATAGTCCTCTGCTGGCCCCGACACCCACTTGACTCAGCGCCATGAAACCTTATGGTGTACGTGCGCTTTATAAAATACTATTAACATAACATAACATAACATAAATAAAATTAATGATCATCATGAAGACTAGGCATGTGATCATTTGGTAAAAAGTTTATAAAGTAAGGCTGAGAATTGTGTTCCCAATAGGATGGGAATTTAGAGTCCCTTTACCTCTAAAAAGTTTGAGACTGATCCCTCCCAACCACCTCCTGTTTCTGGCGAGATTTTTGAGACTCAGCATAACAGTAATATGGAACTACTGAGATTTTTTTTTTTTATCAAGTACAAAAGGATTTAAGAGGTGGTGATAGAACAAAAAATGTAAGGATCCTACACTCAAGGTACATTTTAGAACTATGTACCAAGTTCTCAAGGATTCAACAATGAGGAAGAACTGTGGGTACATGGTATTTAAAGGAAGTGGTTGGATGAGTATTTTCTAAGTTTGGAGTACTTTTGGAAAATATAGTTTGGTGTAAAGATGGGGCGAGTCATTAATCATGGGACACAAATCATAAGATGTAAGATGAGTCCACATAGCCAGAATGGGGAAAAGATGATAAGAAATGACTACAGTTCCTAGTGCCCATATTTACTATCAATCATGTTATGTTATCCAACAATCAAGGTGTAGCATTGGCAAGAAAATGGATAAGGCAAGGTATCTGGAAGAAGAAATATGAGTAGCCATTGGCCATTCAGGGAATAATAATGTGATGTAACATCATATAACATATGTAGATGCTGAATAAAATGTTAAGAGGAAAGGAGCAGCCACTGCCCGTTCAGGAAGCAAGAATGTGATGTTTCTAGATGCACACCTTCTCATGAGTTAGATGAGTATCACAGATATTGAGTATGGGCACAATTGTGACGTTATATAAACACGTGAGAACACACTGCCCATTCCAGGCTTGATTGTCAATGTGTAATGTTTTATCATTTGGCAAGGAACATATAGAATTTTGAGGTTCCTACCGAACACAATTTATTGTATGATTTAATACAGAGTTCAGATAGGTAACAACCTGATGAATTGAATTGATGAAAAAAAACAATACATGTGATTGATTATGCTTGTTTACGCAAGGCAATATGTGGTACATTTGTTCGAACATTTTAGATGTTAAGTCTATGTACCAAAATGGCCACCACAAAAACAATATAATCGATGTTGTGAGCAAACCTTTTTCTATGTTTACAATTTGTCGAACTACCAATGAAATTAAAGTTTATTTAAGTGTTGCAATGATGTCAGTTGCACTAATATTGAGAAAAGCGACATAGCCGAAACACGTCTGTTCGGTGCGTTATCGTTGGGCAAAAAGCATATTGCAGAAAATTCCAAGGGTGTACTTCAATCGTTCTGACCGTGATCAATCTCTGGACAGTTAAGCAGATATATATATATAAATATATATATATGTGCACGTGTGTGATTGTGTACATTTATATGTGTATATATACATACGTGTGTGTGTGTGTGTGCATGTACACATATTTAGTTATTTGTGTCTTTCATTTATTTGATGAAAATCGTAATGTTTTAAAGGCTGGTAGTCACAAGTCCATGATGGCTGGTGTGCAGTTGTATCTGTAATTGTTTGAGTTCAAAGCAACACACTAGTAAATTGTATAATAAAATGTTGTTGTTTTTTCCAGAAAAATGAAAAAATTGATTCGGTATATTAAATCAAAGAGGCAAAGCTACCTAGACAAGGAAGAGAACATGAAAAAGAAACAACAGTATGAAATGGACTATGACTTGGAGCCTTTTGCTGGTTTGACTCCTGAATACATGGAAATGAGTGAGTGAGTTTTATTGTCTGTTAGCAATAAGTCAACATCATGCTCAAAATGGGAGGTTGAATGTCATGGTCTGTTAGGTAATACAATGTACATGTTTAGGTGGGGCATACAAATGAGGTGTTCTCAATTGTTGATAGAGCACTATCTGATGTTTTTAAGATCAAGGATTCATTTCTGCTCTAAGCATTGAAGCCACACATGTGAATTGCATATAGGCCTATAAGGACTCTTGTAAGAGCAGCCAATGTTAGAGAGATTGCAATGGTTTTCTAAATCTAGGCACAAGTATGTGAATAAACTTTCTACTAAAAAGTCATCAAAATTTAATGACCATTAGTAGTACCTGGCTTCTTATGAAAACATACCATGGGTTATATTGGACTAGCCGAGACGCAGTTCTAGGGAGGGCATTGCTAGCTGGCTGTCTAGGAGGACAGCCGTTTGTAGGATCAGGCTAGCCTAGAGAGCATACATTGGGGCCAAATCACTATTAGATGTGAAAGGCAACATTTTGTTTGGCAAAGGGTGGAAACATTCTTGAACCGTCTTTGTATGGGAACTGTGGATCTGCTCTACGGGGTGCTCAGTGAACATGGTTGAAAACTTTAAAGATTGAATTTAACATCTAAGTATTCAGTGGATTGATTCCCTTCGCACTCCTTTTGGCCTGATACTTTCAATTGTTAGTTTAATGTTTGTCACAATGCAACTAGAAGATTGGGACACCATATCAGAAGCTACTGCACTTGAAGTACAGATTGTGCGTACACCCACTGCTGTGATGCTGATAAAAGACGGGCTACCAGCCTTCACATTCTCCCCTGGCTACTAGCATGGCTAGGCATCACGTATAGGTTGGTCAATGGGCAAGTGCTGACCAGGGTAATCCGGCATGCTAACCATAGTCATGGACCATTAGTGTAACGCTTATTACCTGTGCCCAAGACATGCCATCCGATACTGTGTATAGTACTATTATTGGAGTCTGTTCCAAGAACCTGAAAGTCTCTGCAAATGATAGATGTGCCTCAAATCTCTATCAGTTCAAGCACTATTGCAAGTCTGACTATTCCTGATATTTACTTTGCCTTTACATTTCCAGATTTTTTTAATATTATGTGAGTCTCTTGTCACCGATTTTGTAACTTTAAGTAAAGTATTTAAAAACAAGAAAGATGGAGCACACGGACAAACACTAAGATAGCCTCAACCTCATTTCGAAAGTAATGGAGGTAGGGACTTTATATTGAACATATAGTAAATAATGTTAAAATACATTAGTATTATGACTTTTAAAAAAAAAGTATATATACGTTTATTTCAATGTTTAGAAAATTATATGTGAATACAAAATAAATTTTTTCTGATAAAATATATTATATTAATTTAATAAATGTTACTTTAATTCTAAAAATAAATTACTTCAATGGATAGCATTTTTTAGACCTTTTTATATTTAGGTAGGGTATTTTAAATAAATATTTAAAGAAACATTTTCAAATTAACAATATTAAAAATATATATATTAAATGAATATTTAATTCAAAATTATGTAAATAGCACTGTAGCATTATTTTAAAATATCTGTTCCATGTTTAAGTCAGATATATAAAATGAATTTACATTAATATTTCGCATAAAAATATTGTAACTATTTTTTTTTTTATTTAAAAACTTTTAAGATTTTGCCTATATTGTACCTTAGACAGATCTCTGGCACAGTGGTGGAGAGCCCTGCCTCCATGTTCAGTGTTACTAGTAGTAACTTTTCCCTATTATCTGAATTTTGAAAGAATTGAATTAAGTATTATGGATGAGGGTGGTGTAGCTATGATAATGATAAATAGGTATGTATGCTAGATTTGCAAGGCAAGTGGACAATAAAGTGTGCTCAAACCATATCTAGTTTTGCAGTGCAAGGTCGGCAGTTTTGAGGTTTTGTGTAAACATAAGATACAGTGTGTGCCCAGCTGTGTGTGCAGGGTCACATACCACTTGGTTGAAACCAACGTCTTTATTGTTAAGGAGATTGAAATCGGGTTTCGCTTGCAGAAAAAAAGTCCTACATAATAATACTTTTGTTTGCTACGGTCTGCAGCTGAAGAAAAGTTCAAGCAATTCATCTAGGAAGATAGGATTGTATTCAGACTAGCAGTAGATATCTGCTGTGATGAAAGAGTAGTAGTTAACTGTGCAGTAGGACACTATGCACGCGGAGGAAGAACTTCAGTGATGGAAGTGATTTCTTCTTTCCGAACCCTGTTCTAGTGATGCCAGTTACAAAGCATTTGGATTCTCATAGGAAGTGATGATGTCAAGGGTAGTATGGTTATCTTGGGATAACCATATACTCATTATTCCAAGTGTAAGTTCAATGAGGCGGCTTTAGGTGTGAAGAGGCACATCATTTAGACAGGGTGGCTGTCGGGTGTTCAATAATGTGGGGCCTGGTTGGGGGTGAAGAAACTAGTTGGATAATAGGTGGAAGCCTGTCTGAGGTTGCAGGACACAGCACTGGGAAGTTGGTGGATGGATTTGACCTCGAAAGTGTGAGTGAGGTTTGGTACAGTTGTGATAGGCCATGGTGGTGCTCTAGGCACAGGTAAGTGTGGTAAGTGGCAGAAGAATTGATCTGTTGTGTAATGGGCGTAGATCCAACATTATTCGATTCTGACTTTTTAAGACTGTGGAAGAGCTCTTCGTAAGGCCCACAGTCTCCTATTCTTGTCTTGAATAATCCTGGTGACAGACATTCAAATAATCAGGGTATTGTATTGTATTGTATTGTAATTGCATTTATATAGCGCTTACTGGTAATGACGCAATACAATAAATTATTTTTTGCAGAACATTGTGCCTACAACTAGGAAGTCACAATATGAGAATGGAGGGAAGGACAAACAATAGATTATATTGTTATGAAGGGGACATGGATGCATTAAACAGTTCACTGCAGATTTAGTGGGAATGGCAGTAGTAAATGTATTCAGAACAGGCACATAAAAAGTACAGACTAACAAAAGCATAGTTTAAAAAAGGGGACAGTACCTGATGATGTTGTAATGATCTCTACTATTGTTGCTTTGAAAGACTTGCTACAGCCAGCCAGGCAGGAGAAATGGCTGCCATCGCTCTGGGCCTTGGGCTTGGTGGGGATTTTGAGGAATCTGTTAGCATCGCCAAATGGCACCGAACAGCTGGTGTACCTTTTGAGGTTAAAAGGAAAGAGTTAATGATATAGAAAACTTGTTAGACAAAGTATAATGATGTGAATTGTGTTATTGTGCTCACCAGGAGACCCTAGAAAGATCACAGCTCAAGTAGGAGTCTTGTTGTGTCTGTTTTGAGTCATGAGAGTTGGAGGGATGAGTTTGTCTCATCAGTCGTCTGTAATTGTCTGACTGTGTATTTGCAAAGACCCTCTATCACAAATAAAGTTATGTCCTCTTGTTTCAGTTATCCAGTTTGGGTTTGTGACGCTGTTTGTGGCCTCTTTTCCACTTGCACCCTTGTTTGCACTTTTGAACAACATCATTGAAATCCGCCTGGACGCAAAGAAATTCATCACAGAGCTGAAGAGGCCAGTTGCAGTCCGAGCAAAAGATATTGGTAAGTAGGTAGACACCACAGGGTTGTAAATAGATAACGGCCCGTGTAGGGTTATTGCTGTGAGCTCTGACCCTTCCGGTATTTGGAGAACCAGGCTGGAAGTAGAGCTGCTGAGATGCAAAGCTTTGTAATATTTACAATATTTCATTCTTCCAGTGAAAGCTGGGGTTGTAGAATACTCTCTTTTCTAAGCATGTGTGAGATGACTGCAATACTGGGATTCACCCTGTAAAAGAAGACGATTGTCCAGTGCTTAATTTGTGCAGGCGGTTGCGGATGGTGGTCATGACCACTCATTTTTTGGGAGATGAACATATACGTTATGTCCAAAAGCAATAGCGAAAAAGGCATGAAAGGGAGAACAAAGGTGGAAGAGTAGGATAAGAAAACATTAAGACAGGAGAAAGCTTGGATGGACAAGAATCTGGTAGAATGAGTTAAAGAGACAGGAAGTATAGGGTGGTGGAAGAAATAAACAAGATGCTGTATCAAAGCAAAGCAGCCTTGGTATCCGGCAAACCCGTAATTCAGCAACACGTTTTGTGTTCCTAAGAAAAGTTGTTGGTTCCTAAATTCATGTTTGTACAAGGTAATTACTTAGGTCGTGTTTCTGTCATTCGCTACACCCCACTGTGGGATGGTGTGTCCAGGAGTGAGGGCTTTAGCTGTGGCTTCTTTACAGTTATAATTCAGAGTGGTGTGAAATGGCAGCACCCTCATCTACCTCTCTGGCCCAGAGAAAAGCGGATATCTCTGTTGGGTTCTGACATGGGATACCGAAAAGCCTAGGGTGGGTCGCCTATCACCACCTACGTGGACGGCTCTGTGAGTAATGGTTGTACTTCCACTGGAAACGTTTTAAGGTTTGGGCAAAGTGGGCAATTGCCCACTCCCCCCACCTTCTTAGGGGCCCCACAAGAAATTGTACTTTCCGTATATGACCTCTGTCTATTTTAATTATAATTTGTTCCATACAGGGGCCACAAAAATATGTTTTGCCAGCCCCACTCCCTAAATTCTCTAAGATGACACTGACAACCAGCTCTCTGCATGTCACATGATAACATTCCTCTACGTCAGTTCACATTCTCCAGATGTGGACATTGAATCTCCTAAGTTGACCCAGTCATTGTGGTGGAGGTATTACCCGATTCTGTTGAATACTACTGTATCGCAGACTTTTCAGTAGGCTGCTCTCCGAATCTGCACCTACTGAATGTATCCACTCATGAAGTAGGGAAATAGAGTTCCCCAACTTTAATTTTGTAGCAGTCCGGTTATCACATGCACTACTCCAGGTTGTTTTTAGGCTACGAATTACATCGATTTAACCCCTTCGCTGCGGCAGCAATTCCGCCGCAGCGCTAGGGGGGAGGGGGGCCGAGCGGCGCTCGCATGCTCATGACGGAGCCGCTCGGTCATGAGCCTCGGTTGAGCTGTGCTCATGATGGAGCGGTTCCGTCATGGCCCCGCCCGCTCAATGGAACGTCCAGCGCAGGCGCAGAATTCGCACCGCGCAGGCGCGCCGAGCGGGCCACGACGGAACTGCTCCGTCATGAGCACAGCTCAACCGAGGCTCATGACGGAGCGGCTCCGTCATGAGCATGGTAGCGGTTAAGATGAAAAACTTGTTCACACACAACATTTTAATCAATCACAATCTGCTTAGACAATAGTCTGAATGAAAAACAAAAAGGGCTACTGTTAGATGCAGATTTAACACAGAACCTGACAATATGGCATGAGTATCCAGCACACTTTCATGTGCCCGCCATTGCGCGACTCTGATCCATCCACCCCAGACAACTCCTTCAAAATTAGGAATATTAAATAACAAGCATTCTTTTCATTAGAAAGCAAATCAAAATTCAACACCATGTGCTTTCCAATGCTCCTTATATAGTGTTAAACCTACTTGCATGGAACGCTTTCGAGGAGATGTTTCTCTCGGTTTTTAAGTCCTCAGACCATGTCCCAGACCTACAACTTACTTACCTTGCTTATGCTGGTCTGTGATGTTTTTGGAAGTACGCCTTGGTCTGCTAAGCTCTCTAGTCATTATGACCCCTATCTTATGGTTATCATTCCTAATTCACCAATGATGGACTGCACTCTATAGAGCTCAATACAGGCATTGGGCCTTCACAAGTATTTTGTATTGAAAAAAGTCTTGCTATCTTTTCCCTTCTGGGAGAGGGAATGGGCCTAGAAGTTCTTGTCCTTGAGTGGCGTAGTCCTTGGTAACTAGAATATTTCAAGCAGTTCTGATTCACGTATCCACGCCCCCATGCCTCTAATACTAGTGACATGGGTTTTTCTGCAAAGTGCTATCCTTTATTAAGTTCCATCATGGAGCATACTCGTTAGTTTTCTACTCCATTTCAGAAAGGTGCTTATAAGCATCCCTTTGAGGCGACCACATCTGTCCACTATCTTTAAGAAAACCTCCTGATTCCCCTTCTCTTGCTATAGCCATAGCTTGGATCATTCCCCTCAACCTTGAAGGTTGAGGGGAATGATCCAAGCTATGGCTATAGCAAGAGAAGGGGAATCAGGAGGTGAACCTTGTACAGGAAAGTCTGCTCCTAAATAATTCTAATACATCCATAAGTATAGAAAATTGTGGGTGGTCATGTAATACCTTGAATGATTTCCATTCCTTGAAATCTCAGTAACATTTCCAATACATACATGTGTATAGGAAACTGACGGGTAGTCTTGTAGTGCCTTGAGTTATTTCTATTTCTTCATATACGGATGACATCCAACTTTATCTTAAGTTTGCAACCGAGGTTTATATTAGCCTGGAAAGATGATAGAACATTGGATTGTAGCTGTAAGCGTTTTGCCTTAGTGGGGCAGGATAATTTGTCTAATTATTCATTTCCCTTTTATCTGTTTCTGGAATTACTCACACGAATTTCTGATTTGCATTTTCTGTAGATTCGAAATTGCTAGAGTGTGTTTCCATGGGAAAAGCAAGCCAGAAGAAATTGTACAAGAAATTTAAAATACCAGGGTATAATTGAATTTTGCCTCTGGAGTGCTTGCTTTTTACGGAAACGTTTTGTTTCTGTCCTTTTGAAGCAATTTTGCGCCCGCACCTGGTGGTGCCCTCAGTCTGACCACAAGGATGTGGCCGCTAATCGGTGGTCTTGGTTACTATGATGATGCCACATTCCGAGATAAGTGTGACAACATCATAGTAGCTAAGAGTACCCATTTGACTCATTATACTCAGCTTTTAATGCTACAACACAAACCATTCCTTACGTACTGTACCAATATTGGTGGGTATTTTAAAATGCGCGTTATGACTGCTCTATTCCACAATCCATCTAGGGGTGGATGCCAGAAAATTTGATCATTTTATCCAATACTGATCCCTATCTATTGGTTGCCAGTGGACACCAGATTCAGTTTAGTAAAGGTTATTTACCCTGAAGTTGCCTTATTTTATAGAAATCAACTCACTGTGCCTCAAACTGGTGCGAGCTGCGCTGTGCCAAGAGACAGGAATAAGATCTGTGCTTAGTTTGATATTCCAAAAGGATGGACTGCTCAAACATTAACACAGGCATTCTGTTTTTACGCAGATTGAAGAATACCTTACCAAAGGGAATTCATCTCCCTCTCTGATGGTATTTGCATAGATTTAAAAACATATGTCTCCCCCAAATAGGAAAAGTAGGTCTTGATTCGCAGATTGTTCTTTTAGTTGGTTGAGATGAATCTCCTGAGCAGGATTAGTGATGCTGTTCATTACAGTGGACAGATGTCTATTACTTTAACATGTTTTAGAATATGCTACTAAATTGCTCCCTTACAGTATGTTTTAGTAGGAGATGTTGGCATTTTATAATTGAATGCTCTCCCAAATAAAAAATGTTATTTTAAATGTAATAAGTTATATTTTTTGTTAAGCACTTTTAGAACTCCACATACCACTTGTGGCTACTGCAGTGCTATACTCCCTGCTCAGGAGGATATAAACACAGTAGAAAAAAGTGCTAAAGAAAACGTTGGGATAACCAAGCAAGCAGAAACAAATAGTGCGTTTTGGCATAAGCAAAGTAATACTCTTTCACGTACTCTATATGTCTTTGTGACATAACCTCTAACCCGCTAAAATGAGAATAATCAAAGAATTTTAATATGCAATCAATATAAATAAAATAAAGTGCACTCTTTGTACTTTTACTGCTTGGGAGTTGGCCGTTTTTAAGCTGATTCACAAGGGCATGTTAGCGCATGTAAAGGAGTGTTCCTTCCTTCCAGTGAGCCTAAATGCTTTTGTGAATCACCCCCTACGCTGTTTCCTGAGGCACATCCCTAAGGGTGGCTTGTTGAACTCTTTGGGTTTTGTCTGCTAGCTGCCTGGGGCTGGTGCCAGGGAGATTAGGCATTTGGAGTGCTGTTTTTCTAGAAATTATCTCGGAGTTAAGCTTGTCTCCTAAGTAAGATTACTCCTTCCGGGTCAGTAATGAAGGATGACTATAGCTAGACAGGCAGATTATATAGTTGATGTGCCCCCATTAATGCAGTCCCTAACACTAACTCTTCCAGGCAAATCTTTGTCTATAAAACACGTGTTCTTTCAGAAAGTACTGAAGTTTGAAAAGGTGTGGATGCAATGCCTATGCAAACAACCCTTCCCAGGAAACTCAAGAGATCTCATCAGACAATGTTGGATACTTTCTTGGCTTCCTGCTACTCATTTGGAAAATCAGTTTTTACCTCTTGATGAAAAGGCCGAGCTCAGCCTCAAAACCCTAAGTCATAAGTTGAACAGTCTCTGTCATTTGTTTCTAAGGGAATGACCTGGTGGAACTTTTCCACTCCTCCAAATTGCTCCCATGGACCTTCTCTGGATTTTGGTTACTGATACTGGGCAGCCATAATTCCTGCCCTGGTCTTTGTTCTGTATGGTTTTCTACCTTTTTGGGGGAGAAAACCAAAGAAAAGTTTCCCTTTTCTCTCTGCTGTTGGTAGGTGATGGGAGAACAACTGAATTTTACTTTGTTTGGAACGGGCGATTGTTAAAAAAGGCACAATCCAGGGCTATACCGACTACCCCAAGTAACTAATGATAGGGGAGTGACTTTTTGCAACAGTATTGCAATAATTGATATCCCTTTAATAGAAGGATGAAGTGTACAAGTGCTTACAAGGTCTAGGTCTTCTTTGTGTATGTAGGTGATGGGTGAAGACAAGTGGTGTTCGGAGAGCGGGTTGGAGTTGTAGATGTTCGGGCCGGCTTTACCAGTCTGGGGGAGCTTTGTGTGCTCCCCTAGACTGCTCCAGGGATTTAGTGGGGCCAGGCTGTGCAGCAGGTTCTGGTGTCTCCTGGCCTGGAAGTATCAGGCCTGCAGTTTGATGATCAAATAAGTTTTCGCTGGAAACTCTTGATATTGCGAATAGCGGCATTTTAGTAAAATTTTGCCCTGAGCTATCACTTCAGGTGATATTCCACCACCTATGTGATGGACCACAGTAATTGTTTGCCTTTTCACAGCCCACCGTGAGGGGGCTTGTGCTATGAAACCACAGAGGCTTGTGTTCTGACACACACCAGTTATTGCCATCATATACCGGAAACTCCTACCAAATACTGCACATGCACACACGCGCATTTATACAGACATACAAATGCAGATCTATACTCCAGACACACACACTTTTTAAAGCACCACGTCAGGTGCTCAAGTTGTTAAACCCCTACTTTCCCTTACCTCTCCTAGCCTTGTACTGGGCACAGTACTGATAAAAGTCTTTGCCTGCTGATGCTCCTGTGTGTGATGTCCGCCCATCAGAGTGTGGGCCAGGAACCTTCATCTTATATCATGTCCACATAGGGTTGTCTGTAGCATGGACTCGGGAAGAAAATAACTCTCCTTCTGGTCTTGAGGTCAGGCAGCATCAATACCAGCTGTAGGTGGGTTTTATGGCGGAATACAGGTATCGGCAGCAGCGAAGTACCACCCCTCTGCGTTGCAAGTGGGTAACGTTACTTTCCTGATGTAGAAGTATAGATTTTGTGCAGGTGATGAACACTTTGCGGGCCATTGTCCTTGTCTATAACAATTTCATTTTCTTTTTTAGGTATTTGGTACAATATCTTACGAGGAATAGGAAAGCTGGCTGTCATTATAAATGTAAGAGTTTCCTGAATATTTTTTGAAATAGCAATTTTTATACTTGTCTTTTTTTAATGGATATGGGTTAAGCTATGTATTGTTAATGGTGTGGGTGAATGAGTAATTCAGTGTGTGACCGAATGTAGGTTTTGTATTGTTTTGTGGTACTGTAAATATATTAGTGTGGACAAATGTGGTGGCATTCGTAAAACTATATTATATTATCAGGTACAGTAAACAAGTTAATTATTTACATTCTCATAACAAGCAGTGGCTATCTTAAATCAGCTTTTTTTATGGAATATCCAGACTAAAAGTTGGACCTGTGTCTTTTGCAAATTCATTCAGTACTTGTTCCGGCGACAGGTCTCCCAATATCATATATTGTTTTAATTGAAGTGCAAAGTGTAGTGAACTGGCCGCCTCTGGACCCAGGGGGTGCATGGGAGGCCTCACGTGCGGCAAGGTGTAGTCAGCGCTCTGGGAGTGGCGATCTGTATGTCAGGTTCTTCAATAAGCCAGATAGACCGCCATTATCAGACTGCCGCAGGCCACCCACCAGACCAGGATATAACTCTTAATCTGGCAGGCGGTGACACCTTGGCTTTGGAAGTACTGCAGCAGGCACTGTCCAGTGTAGGACCGCCAAACCTGTAATCTGGCTCATCGTCTTGCGCAGGAAGTGTGCAAATTTGTAGTTGAATACTGATTATCTGGTCTGTAATTCATGAGAAATATTGTGCCTTTTTCAGACAGAATAATTCATGTAGTTGCTGCTCTCTGGGGCGAAGAGCACATCCATAACCACAAGTAAATGCTCAAACAAGTATAGTTCTTCTGTTTTCAGTAACAGCAAAATGATGGAGGTTTTCGGCCACTGAACAATACACTAATCTTGAAACAATTTTCATGAACACAACGGAACCAACAGCTCAGTTGCCCTAACTCTAGGATTAGTTGAAACACATCCACTAAAATAGCCACCCACATACATTGTGAATGCTCACTCATGCCAGCACCTGGACTGACCTAGAAAAGTACAGTAATGTACTGTACAAGTGAAGCACCAAGAAGAACCTGAAACTGTGTTCTTGACCATTCAGCTGATGAATCAGTCCACATAGAGGATCCACAAACCTACACTCCCACTAAGGTGCCGCACCCAAGGAGACAACCACAAACACTCTTCAACCATCAGACAGTAGCTCGCATGACTAGCCCCATCTCAGAACACACCTGAAGGGATAATCCAAAATGCAGCACAACAGCAGATGCAACTCAGTGGAGATGGGTTGTCCAGTGTCACCTCATTGGAAGATCATGGGTGGGCAAACCCAACCGCTGGTTTATCCAAAGAAAACCTAAGAGGATGTCATGGCAGACATCTGCATGGCTAGGGGGAAGCCTCATTTCTCTGCAACAATGCGAGTTCTCTGTCTTGAAAGAGGTTTCCTCTCTGTACTATGTCTACATTGGTATATCCCGCTCTCTCCCTTGCCGGATTTGTGGAATGTTTAATCGATTGTTAGTGTCCCGTGCGGTTGTGCTGAACCGAGTTCTGGCTGCCAGTTAAGGTTAGACACAGCAAGACGAGATTGTGTTTTGGGCCACTCCCCCATTTTGGGCATGGAACACCACTCTCTGTGGTAGGAACAAAAAGGGACTAGGCCGGAAGGTTGGGGCTCACCCTTCTGTCCTGCACAGTTGTAAGGAGGGAACATCAGTGAATAACATGCATGCCTCTACCAAGCATGTGTTTACCCTGTGGAAATGACAGCTTCCTGCAGGAAAGTTGCCCAAAACCGCCTAACTACAAACCAAGCCCTCTGTCTGTGAAATATATGAAACACTGCATAGCAATATTTGCATTTTATATTTTATGTTTTAAGGTACCACCATATCACACGTATTTATTCCTACATGGCTACAATTTCATGAACACGCATGGCCATGATCGAATTCTTATTACCTGTATTTCTAATCAATAAAATAAGATATTTACCACTTCTGTAATGGTAAAATGATACTGCGGAAGACGTTCAGTCTCTTATTTTAAGTTTTTATCATAAATTATAACAGTGGTGCACTGTAAGAGCCAGACTGTCCTAAAAGAATTCCAGACTCCCTAAAAAGCCTGAGGCAGATCTACAATAAAGTGACGCATCTGTAGAGATGCGTCACTTTCCCTGAACCACCCTGGGAATCCCTTGTGCCACCATGGGCACCGTTGCACAAGGATTGACAGAAACGTCTGAAATTCTGACGCATCATTTTGGGGAAAATGTCATGTGTCGCAAGCACGACGCAACTCCAGCATTGAATTTGGAGGCCTATTCCCACTACACTGCGTAACTCCTAACACCTGCTGCAAGCAGGTGTAAGGTTTTGACGTAGCGGCGCCCTAGAAGTGACACAGTGAAATCTTGCTACACATTTACAAGGCTTTCCTGCGTATGAACGCCCAGCCTGCATACATTATACCTGACACAGATATAATGTGACACAGAGCTTTACAACAGGATCCAACTCCCTAGATGTGTCTTGTTGTAAATTAGCTGCATTTTTCAAGCTGCCTCTGCGTCACAAAAGTGACGCAACGGCGGCGCAAAAGTGTTGCAAGGGGCTGGTAAACCTGCCCCCTATTGCTTCTGTAAGTCCAGTGTGGCGGGAGAAGTGCCATTCAGTGATGTCTTTGCAAGTCTCCGTTTGACATCTGCCTGACTCGCACCAACCCTACCGGCCACCGACCTCCTCGCGGATTACCCTCTCTGTATAGGCCGTAGTGTGTATTCGCAAATTTATCATCCTGGGCTTTGATTCCTTATTATTGTACCGCACTATTATTTTCCATTTAATGACTGGACAACGTATGTACAGAATCCGAAATTAGTGATACAAAAAAGGAGGGACTTCAGTCACGTGACTGATTCAGCCTTTCATCGTTTTGTGTAGATAAAAGGAGTAAAACTTCCATGACCTATTATACAAACACCACAATGTAACTCAGGCTTGTGGGTACCAGAAAAACACTAAAGTATTGTTGTGATAAATGTTATTATCGTTATGAAATGTTAATTTCCATATGGATATTGTTGTTACTCCATATCACGGTTCACTAGAGCTACACAGTGCATTGGCGTAAACAGCTCGTGCCCGCAGAGTGCCCCTGCGTTCACACCTCCAGTTGTCTCTCTGCCTTCACACCTCCTTCTGGCATGGAAAGAGTTATTTCTTCGAAAAGTGCTAATTTGCTGCGCGCGTGCCTGGGAGCGCTGATTAGCGCGTGCAGGATTGTCTGGGGAGCTGTGATAAGTGGCGCCCGGGGAGCCTCCCTGCTGTTTGCCACTTCGTGATCTCGTGCCAGCACCGGGCTCCTCCAGTTGTGAACGCGAAAAACACAGCAGCGCTCCACCTGTTACCATTAGGGCTCATTATAGGGGGGGAGCCCACTCCGGGGTGTGGCCTGAACAGCAGGAGCCACCGGGAGGGCACAGCAGCTGCCATCTGCTGCACGTGCAGCACAGAGAAGGGTAGCGCCTCGTTACTTTTGTGGTGAGCTGCCAAGACCAGTGACAGCAGGAGGGGTCCGAGCTTTACGATACAAAACCTAGTTGACATCACCATATAATGATTTTCTTTTGTATTGTTTGTATTTTTATAAAAACTATAAATAAAATAAATAAATAAATAAAAAAGTGTTAACAATTTCTTTAAACAACGCATGAGATGCTGAGAAAATATATTCAGGCCTAGTTTTTGTTCTGGGATAGCAGCTGGTGGGTAATTGTCAAGCGCTTCTTTGAGGATGCTGGGCACATTATCAGACATGAGACAGTGAGACAGTGATGCAAGAGCACTTCTCACAAGCACTTAGTCCAGCAGGGATCATAAGGGAAAGCATAAGACCAGCCGACTCCACAGCAAAATAAAAGGGGTAGACCTGCCACCAGGGAGGCACCATCCTGTCCGTGAAAGGAGCAGCCACACCCTAGCCACAATCCCAGCGGGGTGCCAATAAAGTGTGGGCCAAACAATGGAATTGGAACATTAAACAACAAAAGAAGCTGACTAAATTCTCCAGAAAAGGAAACACTACAGTTACCTTAGACACAGAAGGTGGCTAGGAGAGTTCAGACCAAACACAGGAACCAGTACCATACAGCCCTAAAAAAAACCTAGGAAGGGGATGGGGTGCACATAATGGTAAAAGAAAGCAGGTGACAAGCCCAGCATGGACCTAGGAAGCTACACAAAGTAGGTAACACTATCCATAACATGCAGAAAAGACCCAGACGGGAGCTCCCATCCAGACACAGAAGGCGCAATGTGACTAGCTTTCCAACAGACAAAAGAGAAGGTTTCTGGGTAGAGGTGTACATTATAGGCATCCCTGGAGGGGACAGATTAAAAAAAAAATTATATTCGAAGGAGGTTACCACTCTCCAGACTTGGACAAGGAAGTGAAGAGAAGGAAATGATTTTCCTGAGGAGGGGCCATAGCTTCTTTGTAGAAGAAGCTAGTAAGATTGCAGAGTACGCTTCTTTGCCTACTGCTGACATCTGTGTGTCACCTACAATTTCTAGAATTAAATTCGAGTCAGTCCATCTCAGGTGGATGTGAATAATGTTTATCTGGTTGATAGGAACATTTGTTATCTTAGAGTCTAGTTGCAGCAGTGTATTAGCACTGTATTGAATCAATCAATCAATCAATATTTGTTAAACGTGACTGCTCACCTGTGAGGGTCGATAGGTGCTGGGTGCGGGGTGAGGGGGGCTGCAGGTGCGACTGGGCGCTGAGGTTCATTCAAAGAGCCAGGTCTTGAGATCCTTCCTGAATTGGGTAAGCGATAGGGACATCCTGAGGTGGAGAGGCAGGTTGTTCCAGGTTCTGGCGGCGTGGTAGGAAAAGGATCTTACTCCAATCCTGATCTTGTGGATCCGAGGTGCGGTGGCAAGGGCCAGATAGGTGGTTGGATGCGTGGAATGAGAGGCAGTGGTTCAGGTATACTGGCCCGGCATCGAGGAGGGCTTTGTAGGTGTGTGTGTGGAGCTTGAACGTGACTCTTGTTGACTGAGAGCCAATGAGTTCTCGCAGGTGTTCGGAGATGTGGCTATGGCGTGGGATGTTGAGGACCGGTATGGCTGCGACGTTCTGAACGTTCTGTTGTTTCTTGAGGAGTTTCTGCGGGGCGCCTCCTTAGAGTGTGTTGCCGTAATCGAATCTGCTGCTGATGAGTGTGCGGGCAACCGTCTTTCTGGCCTCAGTGGGGATCCATCTGAAGGTCTTTCAAAGGAGGCAAAGCGTGTGGAAGCATGATGAGGAGACGGCATTGAACTGGCGGTTCATAGTGAGCGCTAAGTCCAGTATGATGCAGAGGTTTTGTGTTTTGTCGCTGGGCGTTTAGAGGGGAGTTCCTAACGCTGCTGGCCACCAGGAGTCTTCCTAAGCAGAGGTGTTGGTTCCCAGGATGAGTACAGCAGTTTTGTCTGAGTTGAGCTAGAGGGAGTTGTCTCTCATCCAAGTGGCGATGCCCTTCATCCCGTCGTGGAAGTTGTTTCCGGTAATTGTGGGCTCGTTGGTGAGGGAGACAATATTGAGTCCGTTATTCCTGATTATAGCTGGAAGCGGAGCCTTGTAGACGTTAAAGAGGGTGGGACTCAGAGAAGAGCCCTGGAGGACTCCATAGCCAATATCTATGGGTTCTGAGATGAACGGTGGCAGTCTGACTCGCTGTGTTCTACCGGTGAGGAATAAACGGATCCAGTCCAGTGCTTTGTCGCAGTTGCCAGTGTTGTGGGGTCTCGTACCTAGGGTGTGGTAGGAGATAGTGTTGAAGACAGCCGAGAGGTCCAGGAGAATGAGGGCAGCTGTTTTTCCCTGGTCAAGGAGGGAGCGGATGTCGTCAGTGGAGGCTGGGAGAGCGGTCTCGGTGCTATGGTTGCCTTGGAAGCCGGATAGAGAGGGGTTTAGGATGTGGATGGCTGTAATGAACTCAGAGTTGGGCTTTGAAGGACTGCTCAATGACCTTGGCTGGAAAGGGTAGCAGGGAGATGGGTCTGAAATTCTTGAGGTATGTCAGGTCAGCGGATGGTCTCATCAGCGGGGGTTAATCTTGGCATGTTTCCAGTCATCGGAGAAGATGGCGGTCTCAATGGAGCAGTTGATGGTGCAGTGTAGCATGGGTGCGATGGAGGTGGTGGCTCTGTGGAATATGTGGTGTGGGCAGGGGTCTGAGGATGCTCCGGAGTGAATGCTTTTCATGTTCTTGAGAGTGTCATCCATGGTGAGCGGGGTCTAATTGAGCAGGATCTGTTGGAGGGGTGGCGTCGTCAAATGTAGTGGTGGCAGGAGTGATGGGCTGGTCTTGCTGTCATAGCTGTCGTTAATCTGCTTGACCTTGTGGTGGTTGAAGTAGGTGCTGATCTTGTTGCAGAGGTCTTGCGATGTTGGGACTTCCGTGGTCTCGCTGTTGGGAGTGGAGAAGTCCTGGACAATGGCGAAGAATTCCTTGCTGTTGTGTACGTAGCCATTTATTCTGTCTTTGATAACTGTTTTCTTTGTAAAGTAAAGTAAAAGTCCACATTTGTAAAGCGCACAATTACCCGTAAGGGTCTCTAGGCGCTGGGGGCCGTCGGGAAGATTAAGCGAGCTATTGCCCAGAGTCACATGGTGCTGGGCTAACCTGCCGCCGGAGCCGGGGATCGAACCGTGGTCCCTAGATTCCAGCGTCAGTCGCCCTGGCCGCGGCGCCACACCGCTCCCTTATTGTAATTTTGAGGAGGAGGTGGTATGTGGTAACAGCTGCTTTGAAGGCTGCATGGGCTTCCGGGGTTTTGTTGTTTTGATGTCCTTCATCTGTTCTCGAGCCGTCTACAGATGTGTCTGGACTCGCGGAGGGTGGCTGTGAATCCACTTGTTTTCTTGGGATGTTGCTAGCCAGGTGCAGTCTTTAGGGGTGCCAGCACATCAGAACAGTTTGAGATCCATCGGTGGAAGTTGGGTGCTGAGGTATTGGCGTCTGTGGTTGTCGGCGCTGTGGTTGTGCTGAGAGAGGCGTAGAGTTGTTCTTCTGTGTAAGATGCAGCTAAATCGGTCGTGTGCAGGAGCGGTAGGACCTGGAGTGCGTAGGTGGTAGAGGTTACAGCTACAGTTTTGGCAGGAGAGAGGTCCTTGGCCTTGTTTCGGAGATGCAAGGTGGCAGGCAACATGGCATCCTGTGTTGAGAGCAAGGAGGGTGCTGACATCGTATAAATGGTAGGTCCAAGGACCAAGGTCCGTGGCAGTGGGCATGGTCCAGGTGCGTATGAGGGCAGACGGGCTTAACTTTGGCAAATGAAAAGCATCACCTTTAATTTGTGTTGGTCCAATAAATCTTTCCCCAGTTCTGCAGAATCTATGGATGAGAAATATATCATCTCATTCAAATAAAAATAGGCTTGGGCAAAATGTACACTATTGTGACAAAATATTATGGTTTTTCTATAATGGACACTGCCCACTTCATGTTCTTTTGTGGCTTTTTTAAGGTTATACGGACAAAATTTATTGTACCCCTTCTGAAGGATAAAGGGTTTAAACAAGTGAAACCTGCGCTATTATATCTCCAACTGTTGACAAATACGTGGGAAATTTTTAATGTTGCTACTTTTTTAAATATAGTAATGAGACTGAGGAAAAATGTAGTTAGTCTCAGATAACATTCTTTTTATAGTACCAATTTCTGAACTTTTAAATTGAGATGAAATGTCCAGGGTTTTAAACTTATTCATGAAAATGTTATTTAGATCATAATGTCTCTGTTACATTTCTTTGTTTATTTGATGTGTTGTTATCTTTGTTAACCATATTGCATCTGAATGTTCTTTTCCTTTTTGGACCCATGTATACTTTTGTGGTTTTTGTTATGAACCGAATAAAGTATTTTGACTGACTGACTGACAAAATTTGCAAAACTCATGACAATATCATAGTAAGTGTCATGGAACTTTTTACAGTAAGACTTCACTTGCGTTCAAACATCTTAATAGATAGTAGTTGGATATTTGTTTGGACAGAAAATGTCTTCGCTAAGGGGCATTTTCTGATGGAACCAGTCTAGTGCCGATATCTTTCAAGACTTTTTATGCAAGGTATTAAATTGCTTAAAAATAGGTATACAAGCAGGCAAACAATATTTCACTATGAAACTATTTTGTGAAATTTTCACGAAATTCTCTGCAATTTCACTGTTAAACACAATTTAGAACACCCTTATGAAACTTCACTAACATTTGGCTTGACTGTTGGTATATCAAACCTAGAAATTTGCATTCAGAGAGGGAGACTGGCCCGTGCAGCTGGGACCTAGGAGAGAAGGAATGGTAAAGGTTTTTTGTTTTACATTTTTTAGTTCACACCCATTTTCAAATCTTTCTAGCGTCACTGGGATTGACTGGTAGTGATACATGGAAATGTTCAATCCCACAGATCTTTATGTGAAGACTGAGATAAGTAACTGATAACCAGACAAGCTGTCACCTACATGTCTTTGTCTCTTTCTCCACACACACTTGCATGAAGTTAAGGTGCTTAGGCTCTGCATTAGTTGGAGTAGGCACTCGATTGAGAGCACTGGGTCTGCAATACTATACAATAATGAGCTTGCCAATCTGCTCAGAAGGATGAGACTGAAGTTCCAGCTTTATGCATACTAATTCTAGCTGGATGATATGCAAGTGTAGCATTAATGTTGTGTTTAGATTTATTTACGAAGGCAAAATATAGCAATTGTAGCAGGGAATTGGCTGGGTGAGTATGATGGGATTTGCAGAGGATCCAAGCACCCCCCACACACATACCCACCCACACACCCGCCCAAGACTACATAATTTAAGCCTAGCGGGGACTGCACAAACAGATGTTGGTGTGTCTCTGTTGTTTGGGTTTAACGCACGACTCCTAGGTCTACGATGACTTCATCCAGATGAATCCATAGGCCATCTTCCCTTTTTAATGTGTGTCCCTTGACCAAGCTTCAGGTTCAGCACCAACATTGGTGCCTAATTCGGTTTCAGTACCGAACTCTGAGCCAGTTCCACAGTTTTTGACATGGGCACCGATGCCACCTGGCTGTGGGAAACTGGGTTCTTGTTTTAGTAACCCTACACACATTTTTTGTCTGGTATAGGGTGCAGCTTTGACTGAGGTGTACTGGGTCCCTGCTAACCAGGTTCACAGTACCAGTATTCTTTCCCTAAAACTGTACCCCAATTGGCACAACTATAGCAACCCCTATAATACCCTAGTAAATGCAACCCTGGTACCTAGGGCTTTGGGACTGAAGAGGGTGTTCTAGGGCTGCAGCACAAATTGTGGCACCCTAGGGACCCCTCACCAACACAAACTGCCATTGCAGGCTGTGTGTCATAGTGCAGAGTAAACATGGCATACGCCCACAGGCTCTACATGAGGTATAGGTAAGTCACCCGTACTGCAGGCCTTACTGCCCTAAGGCAGGGTGCACTATATCACATGTGTGGAGATATCTGCCTGAGCAGATATGATCCCCACAGGAGAGTCATATAGAGTACATGGGCTGGACACCAGTCATTACCAGTTTCCCAACATCATGATGGCTTGACTGTACCCATGGGATGCTTGGTAACAACCATCTCGTCTTAATTAATCCACACTGATGCTAGTGTTGAATTTTTTAATAATTGGACACAGGGGACACCTTATAGGTTCGCCTGAAAATCTACTAAATACTAGTGTGGTCTCTGACTAGTCTTAGCCAGCCTGACACCAGCAGCCATGTTTCTCAACTCATGGGGTGAGAGCCTTCATTCTCAGCGGCCATGAACACCGCCTGCTGTAGGCAGAGCTATGTCACACCTCTTCCAGGCCATAATGGCATTCCAAGAAGGGAAGCTTTAAAGGCCCTTGCCTTTGAAATGCAACCCAGGCATCTGTAGATAGTGGAGGATGCCAACCCCTGTGCTGTAACACAATTGGCTGGAGGACAGGCGGAAAAATTTGTTAGATTAGGAGGTGGGCCTACATTCAGCCATCACCACCCTTAAGGTGGGGTAGGTGATGAGGACTTCCCATAGGTAGAGGTCACATAGTGTGCAGACCCCCTAAAGGTAGGTAGACCATTGGCTAACACATTTCCCCCTGTAACGACCCTAAATTTAGTATTTAAGTGGCACATCTGGACCCTGAACTTTAGATTCCTAATGACATAAGAAGAATTACAGAAGAGCCGAAAAAGCAGAGAAGAAGCCGCTGACTTGGCCCCAGCCCAGCCGGCCTGATTGCATCCCTCATTAAGTACTGCACCAAAGTCGACTTCTGCTGCAGCTGTGATTCCAAAAGCCTGGTTGGACGGCCTGTCTTCGAAAAAAAACACTAGTCTCCAGTAGAATATGGAGCTGCCCCCAATGCATGCTGCAGGCACCTAAGAACCGCTGCAAGGCCTCCGTACTTCACCAGAAAGCACCAATGCACCCATCGCTCCAAGCCCAAGTTGAAGGCTACCAATGGTGCTAGTGTGGTCCCTTAGTCCAGCAGAGACATAGTGTACCTTGGACTTGCCACTGTAAACTTCCTGACGCCACCTGCAGCCTCATTGTACAGCCTCTCCTCAAATGCGACCACTCCTGGTGACAAAAACCTGGCACCGAAGGACACCTTTGCACCAGTCGCCCATGGGCCCTGTAGAAGGTGCCTCCACATCCTTTGACATCACAAGGGTAGAGCCCTCTTGCTGGTGCACCTCTGCACCCAGACGCCCCAGAGCCTCCCGTAGTGTACTGTTGATGCTGGCTTGACCCTTTACCCATACTCACCTTAAGTCCAGAAGGTTGGTCCCATAAGTCGCTGCGTGTGTTTTTCCTGCATAGCTTTACATTACGCGGAAGGCTTTTAATTCAAGTATCAAAAAACACTAACAATCTCCCGATGCTGAAAAACACACTTCTTCACCCGGACACCCCAGTGCCACTCAAGGTTTCCTGTTGGTCCTGCCTTGGACCTTGCCCCATACTCACCTAAAGTCCTAGGGAAGGGTCCCGTTAGTTGTTGTTAAGTGACCGTATGCAGCATATGTTTTATACATAGCTTACATCTTTGTAAAGTTTTTTAATGCCAATTAAAAGTATCAAACAGCTGTTTACTTCAAAACTGCTATTTTAAAAAATACTTGCTTGTGAATGAAGTTCTTGGTAAAAAAAAATCATATAAAAATCAGTTCTTTTTTGCAAATTGGTCTCTGATTTGTTCTTGTGTGTCTCATTTATTGCCTCTGTGAGTACAAATGCTTTGCACTACCCTCTGCTAAGCCTAACTGCTCGCTCACACTACCACAAATAGAGCATTAGTATTATCTGCTATTACCTCTGTATACCAAGGAGGGACAAACTGGGCTCTCTGCGCAGTGTACTTCATTTTAGTGCACTATATTGAGAGACAGCTTATTACGTTGGTCGAATTAGGAGCAGCAACACATCAGGGTCACCTCACTGCCCACACAACAGACCTCTTAGTCCTTTTGAGATCAGGGCCATTGGCCCAACAGACAATGTCCAGGCCATCAGCGGCAGCCTGTGTTCCAAGGCCCTGCCCATCCAGCAACGACCTCAATAACCTCATGAGTGCACCCCACCCTTCATGCCACACTGCCATCTCGTAAGAGGCAGAGTCAGCAAATTCCTTTCAGGGTGGCACAGCATTACATCCAAAAGGTGGAACCTTGAATTTTCCAACAGAGATACGCCCTATCATTGCTTTTTGACCCAACAAACCTGCCACCTACAACACAAAGCAAACACTAGGAGATGAGGGACGAAGCACTGAAACTTTTCAGACACTCCCAGTCACAGTTCTGGGTTGAATCGATCCTCGTGCTTTAGCTCACTTCGCCACCCCAGTCCAGACCCAGCCATATGCAAATCAGTCTTGACCCTGTCCCTCACGTTAACAGTCCAGCTGGAACTGCCAAGCCAGGTCTTCCCTGGATCTTAAACAAGCATCCTGGGACCAGTTTTGGGGTAGCTTGAATCCAGTGGCAAAGTGAGCACAGCACCCACGTCTGGGCATACCCTGCCGACTACGGGCTCTTTCTGATGGGTGCTCTATTTAACTGCAGATTTCACACTGCCCTACCACCACCCCGGTGTACGGAATGGCCTTATATACGTATAAAAAGAACTCAGTTCAGGAATCTGCAAACTGGTTCTCATAATTCACTGACGGTCGCTACGTCTGACGGCGTGGACGAGTCATGAAAGAACTCACGTCTGTAGACTTGGGTAGCACTTACATGCGGCTACACTCGTCACCCCTTGAGTGGAACAGCATCAGGGCGGAGTCAGACAGCACTGCTTTTGAATTTTCCGGATCAAGTCTGGTGTTCGGTGATATTCACAATGTGAGGAATCTGTGGTTAGATAGAATATTCCCCAGAAAAAGCATACTGTTGGTAAACAATTTGTACTTTAGGGTGGCACAACCATAAGCATTGGAGTGAGGGATCTAAGGCTGGTCACACACTGCATTGCTCGGCTGTAATTTCAATATCTGTCGATTCACATGCATTTTGCGGGTATCGCTCTCTTTTAATTTCTATCCAAATGTCTGAGACACAAATTGCACTTGATTTTAATGGGGTCACTCTCTTTTCAAACCTATATCACGCTCCAAAGCAGTGTTCATTCTCCATTAATCATAATGGCAGAACCCTATTAAATGCTTGACTTCAGCTGCAATCAAAAGGTTGACAGGTATGAATTTCTTTCCACCTGATTCTTGAAAATGAATTTTATTAGTGACATGGGAGCTGCAAAGAACAGTATAAGTGAGGGGACATAAGGCCACAGTAGTGCAATTAATTAGTTATGGAAATAGAAGATGATTTAAAAGATATATATATTTTTTAATGCGTGAGACTCTATTAAAGAAATTTGATCTTTACGGATTGCCAAAACTGAGTCCGTTTTGGGGATTATAAATTAAATATAGTAAGGGGAATTTTATAAATTAAATATAGTAAGGGGAATTTCATATGTCTCTACAACCAAGTGGTAGTTGATACTTGGCAACTCACATTTCCAATCTTGGCACAGTACAGTCAATACTTCAAAGTCTCGATGTTGTGCAAATCCCTGAGCCTTTGGGATGTCTCATTCAGAAAAAGTTCTTCGATGTTAGTAAAGCTGCACCCCTAAAAAACAAGGTGATGTATTCATACTCTGCCTACTGCTAAAGATGGTATGGGTACCTCTCGGAGATAGTGTCACAAAAACTACAATCTTTAATATGGTATAATTCTCACACTATTCAGGGAAGTGGCACATTGGCACTTACACAGCGTACACCTCAATGCTTCGACCTTACTGAAACACTTTCGTGGCCCAGTCATACTACCATGTTCACCTCACTCTCATATATGGGAACTGCATAGCACTATGAATTTGACACAATCTTTTGTGAAAGTGACACAATCCTTTTTTTGTGAACTCAAGGAGACCAGGCCTTACCGATTAATAGGACAAACATTGTTACTGCAACAGTCACATGGTGCAACATTGGTGTCTTCAAGATGAGTAGAGGAGGTGGAAAGAGCAGATGCCTAAACAATAGTTGCACCGAGTGGCAAAACAATAGCCACACATGCGTCACTGCTACACACTAACTCATGAGCCTCAATGATAAATCAGAGGCACTAGATCTTACTTCTAAACATGCCAAGGGCACAAGCCACACTGCTACACATCAACCTAAACATGCCAAGAGCACAAGCCTCACTGCTACATACCAACCCATGGGCTACGTTGATAAATAAAAGGAACTAGACCTCACCGCTAAACACACCAAGAGCACAAGACTCACTGCTACACACCAACCCACAGTCCTCATTGATAAATAAAAGGAACTAGACCTCACCGCTAAACACGCCAAGAGCACAAGCCTCACTGCTACACACCAACCCACAGTCCTCATTGATAAATAAAAGGAACTAGACCTCACCTCTAAACACGCCAAGAGCACATGCCTCACTGCAACATACCAACCCATGGGCTACGTTGATAAATAAAAGGAACTAGACCTCACTGCCAAACACGCCAAGAGCACACACACCAACCCACAGTCCTCTTTGATAAATAAAAGGAACTAGACCTCACCGCTAAACACGCCAAGAGCACAAGCCTCACTGCTACACACCAACCCATGGGCTACTTTGATGAACAAAAGGAACTAGACCTCACCGCTAATCACGCCAAGAGCACAAGCCTCACTGCTACACACCAACCCACAGTCCTCATTGATAAATAAAAGGAACTAGACCTCACCGCTAAACACGCCAAGAGCACAAGCATCACTGCTACACACCAACCCACAGTCCTCATTGATAAATAAAAGGAACTAGACCTCACCTCTAAACACGTCAAGAGCACAAGCCTCACTGCTACATACCAACCCATGGGCTACGTTGATAAATAAAAGGAACTAGACCTCACTGCCAAACACGCCAAGAGCACAAGCCTCACTGCTACACACCAACCCACAGTCCTCGTTGATAAATAAAAAGAACTAGACCTCACCGCTAAACACGCCAAGAGCACAGGCCGCACTGCTACACACTCACTCATTAGCCTCATTGGTAAATGAGAGGAACTAGACCTTACCGATAAACACGCCAAGAGCATAAGCCTCATTGCTACACACCAACCCACAGACTTTGCGTTGATAAATAAAAAGAACTAGACCTCACTGCTAAACATGCCTAGAGCACAAGCCTCACTGCTACAGACTCACTCATTAGCCTCATTGGTAAATCAGAAGAACTAGAGCTCACCGCTAAACACGCCAAGAGCACAAGCCTCACTGCTACACACCAACCCACAGGCCTCATTGATGAATAAAAGGAACTAGAGCTCACCGCTAAACACGCCAAGAGCACAAGCCTCACTGCTACACACCTACCCACGGGCCACGTTGATAAATAAAAGGAACTAGACCTCACTGCTAAACACGCCAAGAGCACAAGCCTCACTGCTACACACCAACCCACGGGCCTCGTTGATAAATAAAAGGAACTAGACCTCACCGCTTAACACGCCAAGAGCACAGGCCGCACTGCTACACATTCACTCATTATCCTCATTGGTAAATAAAAGGAACTAGACCTCACCGCTAAACACGCCAAGAGCACAAGCCTCACTGCTACACACCAACCCACGGGCCTCGTTGATAAATAAAAGGAACTAGACCTCACCGCTAAACACGCCAAGAGCACAAGCCTCAACGCTGCCCACCAACCCACAGTCCTCGTAGCTCGAGCTGCTAAAAGAATGGCACTTTCAAACACACACACACACACACACACACTTCTCTGCTAAACTCTCTAGTGATGTTCAGATAATTGTCTGGCAACAGCTGCACCGGCAATCCGGACCATAAAAAGTGCAGCATAGAGCAAAGCTGACCTACCAGCCATCTGCTACCCATGCTTTGGTCAGATGTACACTGAGGTACATCAGATTTGTTGAAGAATTTCTAGTGGGGAAGAGGATGCAACAGGGGGCAGGGAGACAGGCAGGGGTAGAGGTGAAATGGAGAAGAAAAATACAGGGAGAGAGAGTTATTTAGAGCTGCTCAGGGAGTAGTGGAAGGGAGACACGGATAACAAAGATAGGTTGGGGGTAACTGCACTGGGACTGCTGAGAGGAAACTTGAGATTATTGCAGAGGAAGAACTTAGAACTAAAGAAGGAGAGGTGAGAATGAGTAGGAAGGTCTGCAGACAGGTAATGGAAAAGATAGTATTGGAGCAGGAACAGAGTTGAGAAGGAGAAGTGAGAGATGAAAAAGGAGGGGGGGAATGAGAGTGGCAGACACAGTAGTGAGATGAGGATGAAAATGGATGTTTCAGTTAGAAAAAAATAGTATTTTATATCGAAATGAACAGCTTCCAGTTTCAGGGAGATGAGTGAGATGGAAGGAAAAGCTTTAGGGTGACGGCAAGAAAGAGTTGATGTAGGAGAGATCACAGAGAATAGAATGCTCAAGCAGAGCCGTTAGAGTTTGCAAGAAAGCTTTAGGAGAAGAGGCAAGAAATGTGGAGGTAGCTTCTATAATTGAAGTGTAAAAAATGCTGACTGAGAAACAAGCATCAGGAGGAAGGCTAGAAGGAAGGAGAAAGCTGTAGGTTGGGAGGTGAAAGTCAAACATGGGGTGACGAAGATAGTCACTGAGGAGTCATGTAGTGCCTAGAGTCCCAAGTGAGGTCTGAGCCGCTGGCATGGAGTAGCATGGCGTGTGTAACTGTAACAGTTGTTGGAAGTTAATACTCTGAAGTATTGAGGGCCTTTTTGTGTTACTAAATGAGGAATATACGATATTACATTGCGGTGTTCACACTGCGATACCTCTACAACTCAGGCATTACAACCCAAGTTGTAACAACGCCTTGCGCTGGAGAGCGCTAGACTTTGGAATAGTATGGTTTACTATCCCAACTCCAGCCTACGTAACAGTAGGGAAGATGTTGGAATAGTAAATCAAACTATTCCTTGGCTAAGAGCGCCATCCAGCGCATCCATTGTAATGACTTGCGTTGTAATGCCCGCGTTGTAAAAGGTGTTGCGGTGTGTACACCGCCATGTAACCAATGTTTCCCCTAAATGAGTAATTGTTCAAGCAATTGCATTCAGCGGTAGTGGGTGCAGGGATAGTTTAGGCAAGGCTAAGCAGTAGCAGCTCACCCTGGCAAGAGCCAACATTAATGTACCACTCTACATGCCAGAATCAACAGGAGGCCGAAATGTCACTACGCCTAGGGCACAATTGGTGATGGTCTGAGCAAGGAGACCAATAGCAAGGAGAAAGATGCCTATGGCTGGTAGCAGGGAATGAGTTCCTGGGAAATCAGTAAGACAATGCCTCTGAGAGTGCTGTCTACCTGGAGAGAAATGAGGTGAGCCAAGATAACCATAACATTGGTCCCTGGCCCATACACTAATCCCTACATTACCTCCACCTTCATGGCATATTAATTACAAATATAGACAACTTGTGAAACAGCGCAGATAGCGCACTGTCAGGAATGGAGCTAGGACTTTTAATGCTACAGGCAAAATGCAGGACTTTTTTAACACGAGATGTGTGATTAGGTAAAAGAAATTAAGCAGAATTGGTAGTGCATAATTTGGGAATTTTCTTGCATTTTACATGACTTTTGTGAATTCACTCAAAATAATTAAAACCTGCCAAGACACACCCACCATAAATTTAAACCAAACTGGCCTTTTGATGTAATTTGGTGCTAGCACTAGATGGCACCCTAACACCATTCCTCATCCTATGGAAGTAATAGACCTAAATACAGTGCTTAGTTTCCCCAATATTACAAACAATGCCAGTAACCGTGCCAAATCTGGGCAGTCATATACTCCTCTTAAAAAGCACCCAGACAATATGTCATAGTTTGCGATGGAGGGTAACTTTTTACCCTCCCGAGTATGCTGAAGGGGCACTTTTATTTTAATGCCCAAGCCTGTTTCTGGCTGTTGCAGAGCCCCATTTCCTTTGTGCCAGATACAACCATAATGTCATTAGGTCCACAACAAAATATCCAGTACCTGCTTTAATGTACTAGAAGACTGGATTATGGCAGTGCCCTCTGCATTATGACAACATGGTAATTCATTTGAATACTAGAAACAATTTAAAGTGCAGCCATAGGGCTATTAAATGAAACTCTTAGATGTGAGCATATTTCACATGTGCTTTGACATCTGCCTTGGGTGCACTTGACAGCCAGAAGAATTTACGTTTCTATGTATTGCTCATTGGATATTTCCTTCGCCCCTGCATCAGCAACAGTTGTCTCTCTAAGTAATTCCTTCCACAGGTATGTAATCTTTGCATTTACTGCATGCTGAAGACCGAAATAATTTGGCCTCTAATAGGACTTTTCCTACAATCCATAACTACATACTGCCTGACAACCTTTGTATCTTGTTGCCTCAGTGTCAATGCTAGTGGAGGGTTTCTGTTTTGTAGCGGTGCAAATCAGGTCTCACTGTTCCCATAGCCAATAGTAGTTCATTCATCAACGATGAAACTCTGAGCACCCCTGGTCACCTGTATTATTTCACTATTAATGTACCAAATAAGTAATCTATTACGCAGATTATTTACCAAGTATAAATGTATTTCATTTCTTATTTCTCTCTTTTTTATAACAATTTTAATTATACAATGCTTAATTTCCTTTGCTATTCAGTTTCCTTTCTAGACATCTTTACACAATTATAAATTGCTTAGGCAACTCCTAACCTCCTTACCCCATTCATACCAAGCACTCGGACTCACTCTCACACACGCTCAAACATAATGATTTATGTATTTCATATATCCATGATCCCAATATGTGTGTTGTATGTTATAACCAAAATTCACACATGTTTAGGTCTTTTCTGAAAAACCAAACAAGGCAATTCATCAGCTTCTAAAAAAACAAAAGTTTGAGAGTGCCGGTTACAATACACATCTATAGCATATAAGCAAAACCCCGATTTCTACAGTGGGTGCATTGTGCCTATTAGTTGTTTTCTTAGATTTTCCCAAAGTACAGTAGAATTTTTAGAAGACACCAATTTGGTACAACCATTCTTAAAAGTGAGTACCATGTTCACTTCATATTGGGTGGTGAGGCTATTTTCAACCTTGGAAGTAAAGAATTTAAGAAAAACCATTGTAAAAAACAAACAAAAAAACACAGTACCCACAACTGCAAAACCTTTGAAATATTTACGCAGGCAGCAGTGTTGCCTAGATTTGATTAAATACTGACATTATATTCCATATAATTCACACCAAGCATTGGTCCAAATGGGTATGGGATCCTATTGATTTGTGTAATCTGACATAATGTTGATAGTATATCATTTGTTGATGCATAAGCGGTATTCTTATTTTGTTTTATAGCTGTCTAGTTTGTCTTCTACTTGTGTCTGATTTATCCATATCCAGGACATGCAAGTCTATTGTTAGCACTCATTACCTATATACAATTTCTTGATCAGGCCTACACACTGTCTAGGAAGGCAATGACCAACATTTCCCTAAATTGTGCATGTTTTCCTAGTAATTAAATTGAATTCTTTGAACATTGTATTTGTTAATGTTGTGTTCTATTGTTTTGATTAATCAATTGCTTGGAAGTTAACATGGCTGGCATGATGATTTATAGCATTGAAACCTATATTGGTTGGATGATGATCATGTGTGTTGAGTAGTGTTGGTTGGGGATTTGTGGGTTTTCATGTCTCTTAACACTGCACTCATGCTGTTTACTGTCACGGTTCAGGCATTTGTGATCTCATTCACATCTGACTTCATCCCACGCCTCGTGTACCTGTACATGTACAGTGCAGACGGCACCATGCATGGCTTTGTGAACCATACCCTCTCGTATTTTAACGTCAGTGATTTCCAGCCGGGAACGGATCCCATTAACCTGGAAGAGATTGGCTACAATGTGGAGATGTGCAGGTAGATCATTTCTTAGAATTGACGTAACATTTTCTTGTGTGTCCTTTTTGTTGTATGTTTCATTTAACGTTTTGGAGCACCATCCAAAGTTCTTCCAACAAGCTTCAATTTTCCAAAAGAAAGTTTTTGTGGTAATGTAAATAGATTCCAATCTCAGACATTAACATAAATATTAGTGTATTGATACTCAGTCTTACAAATGCATTTGTTTTTTTGTTGATGTTAATCATGGATACATATCACTGCCAACGATGATTTAACAAGTGATGGGTGTAGACTTTGAATGTGTGGCTTCCCTATGAATGCTGACTGTTTAGCAGCTTGGTAAAAAAACCTTATGCCATACTATTGATGGTAACCCACATACTGCAGACTCACACTCTCCTGATACCTCAGTAGTACATTAAAGTACTTTCATGTTGAGAACAGGTATGCATGGATTTGTAAGGAGATACTGACTAGCGTAATTAAGCGAGTCATAGGTACATGCATGCGCACATGTGCCAGTGACCCTTCTCAAACTCAAACACACCAACAAGACATAATAAAACTAGTATGTTAATTAAACATAAGCTAACCTAAATATCAAATTATACCCACATTTTGGTTGGCAGTGTTGCGTTGAGTCAAAACTATCCAATTTTATAAAAACACTAATATATTGGGAGTACATTTAACAGAGGTTAAAGGTATAATTCAACATAGTCAACAAAAAGTGTTGAATTATTTCTTTAACCTCTGTTGAGTGTGCTCACAATATAATTGAGTTCTGATGAGATTGAAGAACTTGGACTCAATGTAATACTCCACACCAAAAAGAAGGTATCCTTTTGATATTGATCGTAGCTTTAGATCAGCCAAAGATTTCTAGTCCCTGATAGGAGAGGTCCTTCAAGTGAGTTTTGTACCTTACAGGTAGAACCATGATTCACAAGGGTAAAAGATATATCAGATTGTCAGGATACCCAGTGTCTATGTAATAGATTACAGTTTATAATTATTTTAGGTAAAGACGTCACTTGAGCATAGCTAGAAAACCTTGCATGACTCTGGGCTCGCAGAATAAAGTTGGACACCTATGTTTCTATTTAAGGTCTGAAATCATTTCAGTGAAACATCCACTAAGTGGCATTTTGTAAGCAGCCATGATTCGGAAAACCTCCAAGTGCTGAAAGTAATTTTTCCAATGGCCAATCACTCTTACATATTGCAGCAGCAGGTTAAGAGCTGCAAACTTTTCGCATCTTGAATCTTTTAGAGGGGCAGGAGCGCACCTTTCGCTTACGTCTTAAAATTGTAATGTGTCTGTGTATGATCTGTTTTTAAAAGTACCCACAATTGTTGCACATTAAACCCTCACCTCGCACCACACTTTTGTACTGGGAAAGACGTAGGGCAACTCTCAGGTCCACTGCGGTCTGCTTTAGGCAGCCGCTTGAGTGGAGAGAGGCTGCTGAGGAGGGAAGGGGAATCTGGACTGCGGCGGCCATCTTAGCGGTTAGCACTCTAGTTGCTAACCTTGGGGGCATAAAAGGCAGGCTTGCTCGGACGCGCAGCTGTTAAGATACATGTTGCGGCGGCAGGTTAAGAACTGTGAACCATTAGCATCTTGAATATTTTAGAGGGGCAGGAGCGCACCTTATGCTTCCGTCTTAAAATTGCACTGTGTCTGTGTTTGATCTGTTTTTAAAAGTACCTACCATTGTTGCACATTAAACCATCACCTCTCACCACACTTTTGTACTGGGAAAGACGTAGGGCAACTCTCCGGTGCACCATGTCTGCTTTAGGCAGCAGTTTGAGTGGAGAGAGGCTGCTGAGGAGGGAAGGGAAATCCGGACTGCGGCGGCCATCTTAGCGGTTAGCGCTCTAGTGGCTAACCTTGGGGGCATAAAAGGCAGGCTTGCTCGGACGCGCAGCTGGCAAGATACATGCTGCGGTGGCAGGTTAAGAACTATGAACTTTTAGCATCTTGAATCTTTTACTGGATACAGTGCTGATGGATGGTATGGACCTGCTCGTGTTTCGGCTTTACCTTCATGGCAGAGCCAATGGGAAGGGTGCAGTAGTGTATCACCCCCCAGGAGAAAAAAAAAAAAATTCTGCACCCTTCTACTGGAGTTCCTTGCCCGTTATATTTCACAATATGAGCCTTTTTTTCTGGCGGGCGATTTTAATCACCATTTAGACGAGCCTGAAAACTTAGACACTAAGGGTCTGCTATCCACAATGGAATCCTTAGGGCTCTCATAGAAGATTCATAAGCCCACGCACAAATCAGGACACATCCTGGATAATATCTTTGCCAACTATGGCCTATTAACAGATCCCCCTTGGGTACTGACTTGGACTTACCACTGTGCCGTCACTTATACTTGGAAGGCAACAGGCAGTGGCAACAAGCCCCATGGGAGTGTGATCCCACGGAAAGCATGGAGGAAAGTAACCCGGGACTCGTTTAGTCAAGTTTTTAAGCCCCCTTCTTTTGAGAAAGTCGAGACTAGTGACATGGCCTTAGACCAATGGGAGACCTCTATTGTAGACACATTTAAACATTATTGCACCTCTTAGAGCAATACGAACAAGGGATAGAGAGAACTCAGCCACTTGGTACTCCGAGACTTTTAAAAAGGAAAAAGCCCACTGCAGAGGGAAAGAAAGGAAATTGAGAAAACCCAAACGGTGGGAGGATAAACAGGCTTTTTCAGCGGCGCATAAAGTCTATTTAAAAAATTGCAATACGGCAAGGAAAGATCATTTAGGGTTGCAAATACGTGAGGCGAACAACTCCTCCAAGAAGCTCTTTAAAATACTTAAGGAGCTCACAAACCCCATAGTAAACACACTATCAATAGATACCCCTACTCAAACATTGTGTAATGATCTAGCAAACTATTTTAAGTAAAGATTAGACAAGCTTTATTGCTCTTTAGAAGGAGGAAAGATATCTAGCGGGTCATCCCATTTGGGGAGATATCCCACATTACCTAGATTAGACTCCTTCGCAACCATTACAATAGAGCAAGTGGAGAATCTGTTGGCACAAACTAAATCAGGTGCTCCAACAGATCCAGTGTTACCATTTAAGATGGCTGAATAAGCTACGATCCTAGCTCCCTCTCTAACTAAGGTCTGTAATACCTCCCTGGATACAGCCTCTTTCCCAAGAAATTGGAAAAAGGCACATGTAAAAAGTGCTGGCAGACCCAATGGAGCTGCAAAATTACAGGGCAATCTCCCTTCTCCCGAGTAGTTCAAAGGTCTTGGAGACTTTGGTAAATAAACAACTGAGGCTATATTTGGAACAGCATAGTTGACTCTATCCCTCGCAATCAGGTTTCCACCCAGCCCATAGCACAGAGGCGGCATTAGTGTAGGTCACCGATACCATCAGGATGTTACTTGACAGAGGGGCCCCCACTATGCTTGTGCTTTTAAATCTTTCGGCTGCCTTCGACACCATCTCCCACCGTGTCATGTTGGACAGACTGCGGGAGATAGGTGTCGGAGGTGCTGCCTGGGCCTGGATACAGAGTTTTTTGAACAACAGTACTCAATGTGTGCAATTAGACACATTTGTCTCTCAGACCTTGACAGTAGACAAGGGTGTTCCACAGGGCTCAATTTTAAGCCCCACTCTACTTAACATCTATGTGGCTACCTTGGCTTCCATCATTAGACCCTGTGGATTTGAGACAATCTCGTATGCAGAGATAAATCATGCTCAGACGAAAGCCAAGTTTGAGTCCTGTATGTTTCAAATTGCTGTTTGGATGAATCAGAACTTCCTGCAGTTAAACTTCAATAAAACGGAGATCCTCCTATCTGGGAAAGCAACAGAGATATGGTCTGCAGATTATTGGCCATCAGAACTAGGGTAGGCACCAAATCCTAAAACACATGCACGGAACCTGGGCATATGGATCGATAATAAAATCTCGATGGAGGAGCATGTAAAAGCAGTATCAGGAACCTGCTTTGGCATCTTTCGAATGCTAAGAAAAATCTTCCCATGGCTCCCTATGAGCGATAGAAAAACCTTAGTAGAAGCTCTATTAGTCAGCAGACTATGGCAATGCTCTTCTGACAGGCATTAGAGAAAATCTTGCAGCAAGGCTACAGGTGGTGCAAAATACTGCTGCACGGTTGGTTCTTAACAAACCATGGCGTACTCCATCTAGCCTTCTTTTGCAACAGCTGCACTGGTTACCTGTAAAGAAGAGTGCATTGTTCAAGCTACTGGTAATGGTGTTTAGAGTGCGACTGGGGATCGGCCCCCTCTATCTAAGGAGAAAGAATACAGCCTATACCCCTGCGCGTGTTTTGAGATCCAGTAGTCGAAACCTACTCCGTCCATGCAAGATTAAGAAAACAAAAATGGGAGGACGAGCATTTACCTATCTAGCCCCTCTCCATTGGTATCGCTTGCCGGACAAGCTGCGTGAATGCCCCACCCTCAAACATCTTAAGAAGTTACTAAAAACCTGGTTGTTTTAAAGTCGTAACTCCTGGATTTGCCGACTGCATTTTGCTGCCAAAAGCGTCGCATGATCCCTCTGGGGATGATTCGTTTGCGGGATATATGTTTTAAAATAAATAAAATACATTTTGCTTGAAGAGCAGTTTACCAAATCCTTGTCTCAGCAAAGACTTGTCTTTGGTTCCCAACAAGTCTCTGTAATAAAACAGAACACTTTTGTTTGCAATTATAAAACAAATAGATACATAACTTATATAACAAAAAAACAACGAATAATTGTTATGCACTGACATTTACATGTTACTATCATAGGCTTTTCCATTCCTCCTGCACCTTTCCACCAGGGCCGGACTGGGAACCAAAACCGGCCCGGCAAAGGGCTTGGCCGGCCCCCACTCCCCACTCGGAGGGTGTTGGGGGTGCCGCCGAGCTCTTTGCCGGGGCCGGTTTTCGGGCGATTTTGGTACAGGGCTGATTTTGCAGCTATGCTGCAAAAACGGCCCTGTAACAAAATCTCCCCCCAGGGGCCCAAAACCGGCCCCCACCCGTGCGGCGCACCGGGGGATTGCCGGTGCCCGCTATGGCCAGTCCGGGCCTGCTTTCCACTCAGGTTAGAACTTGTATTTGGAACTAGATACATGTTTTCTCGAAATGTAGTATATAAATGTGCATTGCCCCATTGTCCATCAAGTGTGTCTCTGCTTTATAAAATATTAGAAATACATTACTTATAAATACATTCTGGATCATGAACAGAAAATTTAATTGTTCCTGTTTAGAATTAGGAATAAAGCGTGGACATGGAGCAAAGTAAAATTTCACTGTAAATTGGTGCTTAGAAAGTTATCCAACAGAAATCGTCATGGGCAAGGAAATGCCACAGTCGCAGAATAATCCCTCATTATATGAGTGAGCTCCATTTAAATGTATGGTATCTAAATGTAATATGTGTGGCTATTGTGAAAATCAGTCCTAGTTATGCCCATCCTGAAAAGCAACTTTACACTTCTTAAATGCTCTATATTTGTAGATACTGGAAAAATAAGTTGGTTAAAACTAAGCTAAAAAGATAATAGGTAGGGGCCTCACTGACTTTTTGTAAAACCGTCTTTAAAAAGAAGAAACCATACAGGGACACCCCTTTTCCAGCAATCATCTCAAGAGGAAAGGATAACCCCACATCACAGCATCTGCCTTTATAGGAAGCAACCGCACATATGTTTGCCACAACAATCTTTGAGGGGAAGCCATCAGACAAGTAGAATTCATGTCCAAGGTAGCATCGTGTTAGAAAGTGTCATCACCACTTTTCCCAGATCCCTCTTTACAGGAAGAGACGTCCCCTTATTTCCGATCATCTCTTTAGAAAGTGACATCACTGATATTCCACCAGAAACGTCCTGCCTATTCCCCTATTTCAGTCAACTTCTCATGGTGTCCCACAACCTGGCCATGCCCAGCTAAGGTCTACCATAGAATTGGTTGTCTCCATTATGGGCATGTTGAGGAAGGAAGAGAATGAAAGCATCTGTTCCATATCATCTTCAACCTCTACAACCAACTGCTTGGAAATCTACTTGTTGCCAACAGAATAATGACCCATCAATAATGCAACACAACAACAAAATTTGTGGCTCCTCTCGTTGTTTGTTAGTCTGTTGTTTGTTAGTCTGTTGCTCTTTGACTAGGTTTCTAGTCTACAAATACCTACACAGACATATATACATTCATGACAACACTATGTTTAACTCCTGAATTACTCGATCGTTTGTAACAACCATATTTAGATTTTGAAATACAACTAAATTGAAACTTACCGAAATCCCATCTGGTATAAAACTATATAGCCAGATTCACAAAGGGGCTCGGCACTCGTGGTGGCAGGCAATGATGCGAGACCTCCGCCACGAGTTTGTAGACCCTTTGTGAGTCGGGCCCAGTAGTAAAGCAATAGCAGAGCCTTTCCAATGCATTAAATTGACAATATAAGGTGTATTAACACTTGACATCTTTCTTTAGTGTATGTTAAATGTGCTAATATTCCAGGTTCTCATTTTACTTCAAAATCTCAATGTATTTCAAAATCGCAGCTTATGATTGGGGAGTAGATATTTGGTACTCTTGTTTCCAACTACGCGCCTTTAAGCCACATTTAATTCAAAATTGCAAAAAACACAGTTGATGGACAGAATGTAGAACAATGTCATACATTCACCCCAGTACAAGGATCTGGGCCTAAATCCATCGTTTTTTTGCACTCCACACCACCCTGGGTTAGACACTGGCTATATGCAAATCAGCTCTGACCCTGTGCCTCATGGGAACAGTCCAGTCCGAACTACCAAGCCATGTCTTTCCCAGACCGGAATCAAGCATCCAAGGACCGGTTTCTGGCTATCAGCCTTCATCAGTCTGGATAGCTTGACTCCAGTGGTGTGGAGAGCCTGGGACTCACGTCTGAGCATCCCCAGCACACTCGGGGTGAAAATTGCAAAAAACACAGTTGATGGACAGAATGTAGAACAATGTCATACATTCACCCCAGTACAAGGATATGGGCTTAAATCCATCGTTTTTTTGCACTCCACACCACCCTGGGTTAGACACTGGCTATATGCAAATCAGCTCTGACCCTGTGCCTCATGGGAACAGTCCAGTCCGAACTACCAAGCCATGTCTTTCCCAGACCGGAATCAAGCATCCAAGGACCGGTTTCTGGCTATCAGCCTTCATCAGCCTGGATAGCTTGACTCCAGTGGTGTGGAGAGCCTGGGACTCACGTCTGAGCATCCCCAGCACACTCGGGGTGAAAATTGCAAAAAACACAGTTGATGGACAGATTGTAGAACAATGTCATACATTCACCCCAGTACAAGGTTCTGGGCCTAAATCCATCGTTTCTTTTGCACTCCACACCACCCTGGGTTAGACACTGGCTATATGCAAATCAGCTCTGACCCTGTGCCTCATGGGAACAGTCCAGTCCGAACTACCAAGCCATGTCTTTCCCAGACCGGAATCAAGCATCCAAGGACCGGTTTCTGGCTATCAGCCTTCATCAGCCTGGAAAGCTTGACTCCAGTGGTGTGGAGAGCCTGGGACTCACGTCTGAGCATCCCCAGCACACTCGGGGTGAAAATTGCAAAAAACACAGTTGATGGACAGAATGTAGAACAATGTCATACATTCACCCCAGTACAAGGATCTGGGCCTAAATCCATCGTTTTTTTTTGCACTCCACACCACCCTGGGTTAGACACTGGCTATATGCAAATCAGCTCTGACCCTGTGCCTCATGGGAACAGTCCAGTCCGAACTACCAAGCCATGTCTTTCCCAGACCGGAATCAAGCATCCAAGGACCGGTTTCTGGCTATCAGCCTTCATCAGCCTGGATAGCTTGACTCCAGTGGTGTGGAGAGCCTGGGACTCACGTCTGAGCATCCCCAGCACACTCGGGGTGAAAATTGCAAAAAACACAGTTGATGGACAGAATGTAGAACAATGTCATACATTCACCCCAGTACAAGGATCTGGGCCTAAATCCATCGTTTTTTTGCACTCCACACCACCCTGGGTTAGACACTGGCTATATGCAAATCAGCTCTGACCCTGTGCCTCATGGGAACAGTCCAGTCCGAACTACCAAGCCATGTCTTTCCCAGACAGGAATCAAGCATCCAAGGACCGGTTTCTGGCTATCAGCCTTCATCAGCCTGGATAGCTTGACTCCAGTGGTGTGGAGAGCCTGGGACTCACGTCTGAGCATCCCCAGCACACTCGGGGTGAAAATTGCAAAAAACACAGTTGATGGACAGAATGTAGAACAATGTCATACATTCACCCCAGTACAAGGATCTGGGCCTAAATCCATCGTTTTTTTTGCACTCCACACCACCCTGGGTTAGACACTGGCTATATGCAAATCAGCTCTGACCCTGTGCCTCATGGGAACAGTCCAGTCCGAACTACCAAGCCATGTCTTTCCCAGACCGGAATCAAGCATCCAAGGACCGGTTTCTGGCTATCAGCCTTCATCAGCCTGGATAGCTTGACTCCAGTGGTGTGGAGAGCCTGGGACTCACGTCTGAGCATCCCCAGCACACTCGGGGTGAAAATTGCAAAAAACACAGTTGATGGACAGAATGTAGAACAATGTCATACATTCACCCCAGTACAAGGATCTGGGCCTAAATCCATCGTTTTTTTTGCACTCCACACCACCCTGGGTTAGACACTGGCTATATGCAAATCAGCTCTGACCCTGTGCCTCATGGGAACAGTCCAGTCCGAACTACCAAGCCATGTCTTTCCCAGACCGGAATCAAGCATCCAAGGACCGGTTTCTGGCTATCAGCCTTCATCAGCCTGGATAGCTTGACTCCAGTGGTGTGGAGAGCCTGGGACTCACGTCTGAGCATCCCCAGCACACTCGGGGTGAAAATTGCAAAAAACACAGTTGATGCACAGAATGTAGAACAATGTCATACATTCACCCCAGTACAAGGATCTAGGCCTAAATCCATCGTTTTTTTGCACTCCACACCAAGAATGGTGATGGATTAAACCCAGATCAGTTGACTGGGGGTGAGTGTTTGATTTGCTCAAACGCTCCGTCCATCATCCCCTTTTGTATCGCTTTGTTCGCCCTAAGTGTGGCAGGGTATGCTCAGACGTGAGTCCCTTGCTCACTTGGCCACTGGATTCAAGATAGCCTGGCTGATGAGGATTATGAATCCGAAACCGGTCCCAGGATGCTTGTTTCCGGTCCATGGAAGACATGGCTTGGCAGTTTGGGCTGTACTGTTCCCATGAGGCACAGGGTCAGAATGATTTGCATATGGCCATGTTTGAAATGGGGTGGCTGAGTGGGCTAAAGAATGGTGATGGATTAAACCCAGATCAGTTGACTGGGGGTGAGTGTTTGATTTGCTCAAACGCTCCGTCCATCATCCCCTTTTGTATCGCTTTGTTCGACCTAAGTGTGGCAGGGTATGCTCAGACGTGAGTCCCTTGCTCACTTGGCCACTGGATTCAAGATAGCCTGGCTGATGAGCATTATGAATCCGAAACCGGTCCCAGGATGCTTGTTTCCGGTCCATGGAAGACATGGCTTGGCAGTTCGGGCTGTACTGTTCCCATGAGGCACAGGGTCAGACTGATTTGCATATGGCCATGTTTGAAATGGGGTGGCTGAGTGGGCTAAAGAATGGTGATGGATTAAACCCAGATCAGTTGACTGGGGGTGAGTGTTTGATTTGCTCAAACGCTCCGTCCATCATCCCCTTTTGTATCGCTTTGTTCGCCCTAAGTGTGGCAGGGTATGCTCAGACGTGAGTCCCTTGCTCACTTGGCCACTGGATTCAAGATAGCCTGGCTGATGAGGATTATGAATCCGAAACCGGTCCCAGGATGCTTGTTTCCGGTCCATGGAAGACATGGCTTGGCAGTACGGGCTGTACTGTTCCCATGAGGCACAGGGTCAGACTGATTTGCATATGGCCATGTTTGAAATGGGGTGGCTGAGTGGGCTAAAGAATGGTGCTGGATTAAACCCAGATCAGTTGACTGGGGGTGAGTGTTTGATTTGCTCAAACGCTCCGTCCATCATCCCCTTTTGTATCGCTTTGTTTGCCCTAAGTGTGGCAGGGTATGCTCAGACGTCAATCAATCAATCAATCAGGAGTTTGTTAAAGCGCGACTACTCACCCGTAAGGGTCTCAAGGCGCTAGGGGTGGGGGGGGTTGGGGGGTGCAGGTTCCATTCCATCAAGGAGGGGGTCTGTCGAAGAGCCAGGTTTTGAGGTTTCTTGCGAAGATGGGGAGCGATGTTGTCTGTCTGAGGTGGAGCGGAAGGGCGTTCCATGCTTTGGCCGCGAGGAAGGAGAAGGAGCGGCCTCCCGATCTGGTCTTTCTGGTGCGGGGGACCACAGCGTAGGAAAGCTGGGCTGATCGTAGGGTCCTTTGGGGTGCGTGGAATTTGAGTCGGCTGTTCAGGTATGCTGGTCCGGTGCCGTGGAGGGCCTTGTGTGCGTGGGTGAGCATCTGAAAGGTGATTCTCGCCTCGACGGGGAGCCAGTGGAGTGTGCGCAGGTGCTGGGAGATGTGGCAGTGTTTTGGCAGGTTGAGGACCAGTCTTGCGGCGGCGTTTTGGATGTTCTGTAGCTTGCGGATGAGGTTTTTGTTTATTCCGGCGTAGAGTGCGTTGCCGTAGTCGAGTCTGCTGGTGACCAGGGCGTGAGTGACTGTCTTTCGGTGTTCGAGGGGGATCCATTTGAAGTTCTTACGAAGGAGGCGGAGGGTGTGGAAGCAGGAAGATGAGACAGAGTTGATCTGGCGGTCCATTTTGAGCTCGGAGTCCAGGATGATTCCCAGGTTGCGTGCGTGGTCTGTGGGGGTTGGCGGGTTTCCGAGGGCGGTGGGCCACCAGGTGTCACTCCAGGCGCCGGGGTTTGGGCCCATGATGAGTACTTCTGTTTTGTTGGTGTTTAGTTGTAGGCAGCTGTTTTTCATCCATTTGGCGACGGCTTCCATGCCTTCTCGAAAGTTGCGTCTGGCGGTGTTGGGCTCGTTGGATAGGGAGAGGATGAGCTGGGTGTCGTCTGCATATGAGACGATGTTGAGTCCGTAGGTTCTGACGATGGGGGCAAGTGGAGCCATGTAGACGAAGAAGAGCGTCGGGCTGAGGGAGGAGCCCTGGGGGACTCCGCAGGTGATAGGTGTGGGGTCCGAGAGGAAAGGGGGGAGTCTGACCCGCTGCGTCCTGCTGGAGAGGAAGGAGCAGATCCAGTCGAGGGCCTTGTCCTGGATTCCTGCATCGTAGAGTCCCTTGCTCACTTGGCCACTGGATTCAAGATAGCCTGGCTGATGAGGATTATGAATCCGAAACCGGTCCCAGGATGCTTGTTTCCGGTCCATGGAAGACATGGCTTGGCAGTTCGGGCTGTACTGTTCCCATGAGGCACAGGGTCAGACTGATTTGCATATGGCCATGTTTGAAATGGGGTGGCTGAGTGGGCTAAAGAATGGTGATGGATTAAACCCAGATCAGTTGACTGGGGGTGAGTGTTTGATTTGCTCAAACGCTCCGTCCATCATCCCCTTTTGTATCGCTTTGTTCGCCCTAAGTGTGGCAGGGTATGCTCAGACGTGAGTCCCTTGCTCACTTGGCCACTGGATTCAAGATAACCTGGCTGATGAGGATTATGAATCCGAAACCGGTCCCAGGATGCTTGTTTCCGGTCCATGGAAGACATGGCTTGGCAGTTCGGGCTGTACTGTTCCCATGAGGCACAGGGTCAGACTGATTTGCATATGGCCATGTTTGAAATGGGGTGGCTGAGTGGGCTAAAGAACGGTGATGGATTAAACCCAGATCAGTTGACTGGGGGTGAGTGTTTGATTTGCTCAAACGCTCCGTCCATCATCCCCTTTTGTATCGCTTTGTTCGCCCTAAGTGTGGCAGGGTATGCTCAGACGTGAGTCCCTTGCTCACTTGGCCACTGGATTCAAGATAGCCTGGCTGATGAGGATTATGAATCCGAAACTGGTCCCAGGATGCTTGTTTCCGGTCCATGGAAGACATGGCTTGGCAGTTCGGGCTGTACTGTTCCCATGAGGCACCGGGTCAGACTGATTTGCATATGGCCATGTTTGAAATGGGGTGGCTGAGTGGGCTAAAGAATGGTGATGGATTAAACCCAGATCAGTTGACTGGGGGTGAGTGTTTGATTTGCTCAAACGCTCCGTCCATCATGCCCTTTTGTATCGCTTTGTTCGCCCTAAGTGTGGCAGGGTATGCTCAGACGTGAGTCCCTTGCTCACTTGGCCACTGGATTCAAGATAGCCTGGCTGATGAGGATTATGAATCCGAAACCGGTCCCAGGATGCTTGTTTCCGGTCCATGGAAGACATGGCTTGGCAGTTCGGGCTGTACAGTTCCCATGAGGCACAGGGTCAGACTGATTTGCATATGGCCATGTTTGAAATGGGGTGGCTGAGTGGGCTAAAGAATGGTGATGGATTAAACCCAGATCAGTTGACTGGGGTGAGTGTTTGATTTGCTCAAACGCTCCGTCCATCATCCCCTTTTGTATCGCTTTGTTTGCCCTAAGTGTGGCAGGGTATGCTCAGACGTGAGTCCCTTGCTCACTTGGCCACTGGATTCAAGATAGCCTGGCTGATGAGGATTATGAATCCGAAACCGGTCCCAGGATGCTTGTTTCCGGTCCATGGAAGACATGGCTTGGCAGTTCGGGCTGTACTGTTCCCATGAGGCACAGGGTCAGACTGATTTGCATATGGCCATGTTTCAAATGGGGTGGCTGAGTGGGCTAAAGAATGGTGATGGATTAAACCCAGATCAGTTGACTGGGGGTGAATGTTTGATTTGCTCAAACGCTCCGTCCATCATCCCCTTTTGTATCGCTTTGTTCGCCCTAAGTGTGGCAGGGTATGCTCAGACGTGAGTCCCTTGCTCACTTGGCCACTGGATTCAAGATAGCCTGGCTGATGAGGATTATGAATCCGAAACCGGTCCCAGGATGCTTGTTTCCGGTCCATGGAAGACATGGCTTGGCAGTTTGGGCTGTACTGTTCCCATGAGGCACAGGGTCAGACTGATTTGCATATGGCCATGTTTGAAATGGGGTGGCTGAGTGGGCTAAAGAATGGTGATGGATTAAACCCAGATCAGTTGACTGGGGGTGAGTGTTTGATTTGCTCAAACGCTCCGTCCATCATCCCCTTTTGTATCGCTTTGTTCGCCCTAAGTGTGGCAGGGTATGCTCAGACGTGAGTCCCTTGCTCACTTGGCCACTGGATTCAAGATAGCCTGGCTGATGAGCATTATGAATCCGAAACCGGTCCCAGGATGCTTGTTTCCGGTCCATGGAAGACATGGCTTGGCAGTTCGGGCTGTACTGTTCCCATGAGGCACAGGGTCAGACTGATTTGCATATGGCCATGTTTGAAATGGGGTGGCTGAGTGGGCTAAAGAATGGTGATGGATTAAACCCAGATCAGTTGACTGGGGGTGAGTGTTTGATTTGCTCAAACGCTCCGTCCATCATCCCCTTTTGTATCGCTTTGTTCGCCCTAAGTGTGGCAGGGTATGCTCAGACGTGAGTCCCTTGCTCACTTGGCCACTGGATTCAAGATAGCCTGGCTGATGAGGATTATGAATCCGAAACCGGTCCCAGGATGCTTGTTTCCGGTCCATGGAAGACATGGCTTGGCAGTACGGGCTGTACTGTTCCCATGAGGCACAGGGTCAGACTGATTTGCATATGGCCATGTTTGAAATGGGGTGGCTGAGTGGGCTAAAGAATGGTGCTGGATTAAACCCAGATCAGTTGACTGGGGGTGAGTGTTTGATTTGCTCAAACGCTCCGTCCATCATCCCCTTTTGTATCGCTTTGTTTGCCCTAAGTGTGGCAGGGTATGCTCAGACGTCAATCAATCAATCAATCAGGAGTTTGTTAAAGCGCGACTACTCACCCGTAAGGGTCTCAAGGCGCTAGGGGTGGGGGGGGTTGGGGGGTGCAGGTTCCATTCCATCAAGGAGGGGGTCTGTCGAAGAGCCAGGTTTTGAGGTTTCTTGCGAAGATGGGGAGCGATGTTGTCTGTCTGAGGTGGAGCGGAAGGGCGTTCCATGCTTTGGCCGCGAGGAAGGAGAAGGAGCGGCCTCCCGATCTGGTCTTTCTGGTGCGGGGGACCACAGCGTAGGAAAGCTGGGCTGATCGTAGGGTCCTTTGGGGTGCGTGGAATTTGAGTCGGCTGTTCAGGTATGCTGGTCCGGTGCCGTGGAGGGCCTTGTGTGCGTGGGTGAGCATCTGAAAGGTGATTCTCGCCTCGACGGGGAGCCAGTGGAGTGTGCGCAGGTGCTGGGAGATGTGGCAGTGTTTTGGCAGGTTGAGGACCAGTCTTGCGGCGGCGTTTTGGATGTTCTGTAGCTTGCGGATGAGGTTTTTGTTTATTCCGGCGTAGAGTGCGTTGCCGTAGTCGAGTCTGCTGGTGACCAGGGCGTGAGTGACTGTCTTTCGGTGTTCGAGGGGGATCCATTTGAAGTTCTTACGAAGGAGGCGGAGGGTGTGGAAGCAGGAAGATGAGACAGAGTTGATCTGGCGGTCCATTTTGAGCTCGGAGTCCAGGATGATTCCCAGGTTGCGTGCGTGGTCTGTGGGGGTTGGCGGGTTTCCGAGGGCGGTGGGCCACCAGGTGTCACTCCAGGCGCCGGGGTTTGGGCCCATGATGAGTACTTCTGTTTTGTTGGTGTTTAGTTGTAGGCAGCTGTTTTTCATCCATTTGGCGACGGCTTCCATGCCTTCTCGAAAGTTGCGTCTGGCGGTGTTGGGCTCGTTGGATAGGGAGAGGATGAGCTGGGTGTCGTCTGCATATGAGACGATGTTGAGTCCGTAGGTTCTGACGATGGGGGCAAGTGGAGCCATGTAGACGTTGAAGAGCGTCGGGCTGAGGGAGGAGCCCTGGGGGACTCCGCAGGTGATAGGTGTGGGGTCCGAGAGGAAAGGGGGGAGTCTGACCCGCTGCGTCCTGCTGGAGAGGAAGGAGCAGATCCAGTCGAGGGCCTTGTCCTGGATTCCTGCATCGTAGAGTCCCTTGCTCACTTGGCCACTGGATTCAAGATAGCCTGGCTGATGAGGATTATGAATCCGAAACCGGTCCCAGGATGCTTGTTTCCGGTCCATGGAAGACATGGCTTGGCAGTTCGGGCTGTACTGTTCCCATGAGGCACAGGGTCAGACTGATTTGCATATGGCCATGTTTGAAATGGGGTGGCTGAGTGGGCTAAAGAATGGTGATGGATTAAACCCAGATCAGTTGACTGGGGGTGAGTGTTTGATTTGCTCAAACGCTCCGTCCATCATCCCCTTTTGTATCGCTTTGTTCGCCCTAAGTGTGGCAGGGTATGCTCAGACGTGAGTCCCTTGCTCACTTGGCCACTGGATTCAAGATAACCTGGCTGATGAGGATTATGAATCCGAAACCGGTCCCAGGATGCTTGTTTCCGGTCCATGGAAGACATGGCTTGGCAGTTCGGGCTGTACTGTTCCCATGAGGCACAGGGTCAGACTGATTTGCATATGGCCATGTTTGAAATGGGGTGGCTGAGTGGGCTAAAGAACGGTGATGGATTAAACCCAGATCAGTTGACTGGGGGTGAGTGTTTGATTTGCTCAAACGCTCCGTCCATCATCCCCTTTTGTATCGCTTTGTTCGCCCTAAGTGTGGCAGGGTATGCTCAGACGTGAGTCCCTTGCTCACTTGGCCACTGGATTCAAGATAGCCTGGCTGATGAGGATTATGAATCCGAAACTGGTCCCAGGATGCTTGTTTCCGGTCCATGGAAGACATGGCTTGGCAGTTCGGGCTGTACTGTTCCCATGAGGCACCGGGTCAGACTGATTTGCATATGGCCATGTTTGAAATGGGGTGGCTGAGTGGGCTAAAGAATGGTGATGGATTAAACCCAGATCAGTTGACTGGGGGTGAGTGTTTGATTTGCTCAAACGCTCCGTCCATCATGCCCTTTTGTATCGCTTTGTTCGCCCTAAGTGTGGCAGGGTATGCTCAGACGTGAGTCCCTTGCTCACTTGGCCACTGGATTCAAGATAGCCTGGCTGATGAGGATTATGAATCCGAAACCGGTCCCAGGATGCTTGTTTCCGGTCCATGGAAGACATGGCTTGGCAGTTCGGGCTGTACAGTTCCCATGAGGCACAGGGTCAGACTGATTTGCATATGGCCATGTTTGAAATGGGGTGGCTGAGTGGGCTAAAGAATGGTGATGGATTAAACCCAGATCAGTTGACTGGGGGTGAGTGTTTGATTTGCTCAAACGCTCCGTCCATCATCCCCTTTTGTATCGCTTTGTTCGCCCTAAGTGTGGCAGGGTATGCTCAGACGTGAGTCCCTTGCTCACTTGGCCAGTGGATTCAAGATAGCCTGGCTGATGAGGATTATGAATCCGAAACCGTCCCAGGATGCTTGTTTCCGGTCCATGGAAGACATGGCTTGGCAGTACGGGCTGTACTGTTCCCATGAGGCACTGGGTCAGACTGATTTGCATATGGCCATGTTTGAAATGGGGTGGCTGAGTGGGCTAAAGAATTGTGATGGATTAAACCCAGATCAGTTGACTGGGGGTGAGTGTTTGATTTGCTCAAACGCTCCGTCCATCATCCCCCTTTGTATCGCTTTGTTCGCCCTAAGTGTGGCAGGGTATGCTCAGACGTGAGTCCCTTGCTCACTTGGCCACTGGATTCAAGATAGCCTGGCTGATGAGGATTATGAATCCGAAACCGGTCCCAGGATGCTTGTTTCCGGTCCATGGAAGACATGGCTTGGCAGTTCGGGCTGTACTGTTCCCATGAGGCACAGGGTCAGACTGATTTGCATATGGCCATGTTTGAAATGGGGTGGCTGAGTGGGCTAAAGAATGGTGATGGATTAAACCCAGATCAGTTGACTGGGGGTGAGTGTTTGATTTGCTCAAACGCTCCGTCCATCATCCCCTTTTGTATCGCTTTGTTCGCCCTAAGTGTGGCAGGGTATGCTCAGACGTGAGTCCCTTGCTCACTTGGCCACTGGATTCAAGATAGCCTGGCTGATGAGGATTATGAATCCGAAACCGGTCCCAGGATGCTTGTTTCCGGTCCATGGAAGACATGGCTTGGCAGTTCGGGCTGTACTGTTCCCATGAGGCATAGGGTCAGACTGATTTGCATATGGCCATGTTTGAAATGGGGTGGCTGAGTGGGCTAAAGAATGGTGATGGATTAAACCCAGATCAGTTGACTGGGGTGTGTGTTTGATTTGCTCAAACGCTCCGTCCATCATCCCCTTTTGTATCGCTTTGTTTGCCCTAAGTGTGGCAGGGTATGCTCAGACGTGAGTCCCTTGCTCACTTGGCCACTGGATTCAAGATAGCCTGGCTGATGAGGATTATGAATCCGAAACCGGTCCCAGGATGCTTGTTTCCGGTCCATGGAAGACATGGCTTGGCAGTTCGGGCTGTACTGTTCCCATGAGGCACAGGGTCAGACTGATTTGCATATGGCCATGTTTCAAATGGGGTGGCTGAGTGGGCTAAAGAATGGTGATGGATTAAACCCAGATCAGTTGACTGGGGGTGAGTGTTTGATTTGCTCAAACGCTCCGTCCATCATCCCCTTTTGTATCGCTTTGTTCGCCCTAAGTGTGGCAGGGTATGCTCAGACGTGAGTCCCTTGCTCACTTGGCCACTGGATTCAAGATAGCCTGGCTGATGAGGATTATGAATCCGAAACCGGTCCCAGGATGCTTGTTTCCGGTCCATGGAAGACATGGCTTGGCAGTTCGGGCTGTACTGTTCCCATGAGGCACAGGGTCAGACTGATTTGCATATGGCCATGTTTGAAATGGGGTGGCTGAGTGGGCTAAAGAATGGTGATGGATTAAACCCAGATCAGTTGACTGGGGGTGAGTGTTTGATTTGCTCAAACGCTCCGTCCATCATCCCCTTTTGTATCGCTTTGTTTGCCCTAAGTGTGGCAGGGTATGCTCAGACGTGAGTCCCTTGCTCACTTGGCCACTGGATTCAAGATAGCCTGGCTGATGAGGATTATGAATCCGAAACCGGTCCCAGGATGCTTGTTTCCGGTCCATGGAAGACATGGCTTGGCAGTTCGGGCTGTACAGTTCCCATGAGGCACAGGGTCAGACTGATTTGCATATGGCCATGTTTGAAATGGGGTGGCTGAGTGGGCTAAAGAATGGTGATGGATTAAACCCAGATCAGTTGACTGGGGGTGAGTGTTTGATTTGCTCAAACGCTCCGTCCATCATCCCCTTTTGTATCGCTTTGTTTGCCCTAAGTGTGGCAGGGTATGCTCAGACGTGAGTCCCTTGCTCACTTGGCCACTGGATTCAAGATAGCCTGGCTGATGAGGATTATGAATCCGAAACCGGTCCCAGGATGCTTGTTTCCGGTCCATGGAAGACATGGCTTGGCAGTTCGGGCTGTACTGTTCCCATGAGGCACAGGGTCCGACTGATTTGCATATGTCCATGTTTGAAATGGGGTGGCTGAGTGGGCTAAAGAATGGTGATGGATTAAACCCAGATCAGTTGACTGGGGGTGAGTGTTTGATTTGCTCAAACGCTCCGTCCATCATCCCCTTTTGTATCGCTTTGTTCGCCCTTAATTCATAATCACATTTTTAGTCATCCTTGACAGCCATTCCACATGAAAACTGACATTACATTTCCTTACTAAGAAATCTACTGCGAAACTAAAAAAAGGGAGTATTTGTTTTAACCATTCAAATGCAAGATTTGAGTCACTATTTGCAAGATCAACCCCCAGGCAAAGTTTCATGTTTGGTTGATTATATTATCTCCAATATAAATATTTATTTAAAAATAAAACGACCCTGCACCCCTTAAATCTTACCCTTATCCCTACCCCCCAACCCCAACATCTGCCCTGAGCCCTAAAACTCTTCCAAAAATTACCTTGACCCCCCCGCCCTGAGCCCTAAAATCCTTCCAAAAATTACCCCTACCCTCTCCCTCACCCTGAGCCCTAAAACCCTTCCAAAAATTACCCCGACCCCCTCCTTCCCCACCCTGAGCCCTTCCAACCGACCCCCAACCCTTTAAAACGGATCCGTCTCCAGCCCTACTTACCTGTCCGGAGCTTCCTGTTCTGACGCTTTCTCTCCCGACATGTCCTCTGTCTCCCCGTCCATCTGGACAGCTAGGCCACACACTGTCTTAACCATGCGTGGTTAAGGCAAGCGTGATGTAGCTTGCAGGGAAACGGCACACGTGGTGCAGCCCGTGTAGTAGAGGCCATTTTCCCAAAAATGGTGGCTTCACTTTATTAAGCAATACAAGTATGTTCTGTGTCCCATGACTGAACAGCAAGGAGTCATTGAAAGATGTCACTGAGGCTCAAGAAAATGTGACTTAAATTTTTTCACCACAGCGGCTAAGGTGCAGGTTTTGAGGTAGGGCAGGTTCTTGCTGAGATATGAAGGTGTGCAGCCGTGGTATGTAGTTCTACTGGCAAGCTCAATGTTAAGTGGTTGATGACTGTTTTTGCCCATTAGCCATCGCCATCGTTCACCTCAGGAAGGTCTCATGAAAGATGATGAGATTCCTTTGCAGCTTAAATACCGATGATTGGTTAAACTTCATATACTAACCTTATCCAGCGACAGGTCCACAGACATGCCATATAGCAAGAGCTATTTTATTATCCGTCACACAGACATTTAGACTACTTTAGGCAGTCTCTGGTGGGAGATGGGGTTCAACAGTTTGGGGAGATGAATGTAGACCCTGCAACATGACAGCAGCAGTTAATTAAAGAATTACCTATAACCTTGATGAAGTGATCTGTTTTATGAACTGCCTTGTCTTATATTTGCAAGACTTGTTGTCCACCAAATAGTATTAGTATCGGATCATAGAGTAGGAGAGTTGCTGGCAGTGAGCTTCTGAATGTCAACCATTAATTAATCACGAGGAATCAGAATAATACCAGGTTATCGCCACACCTGCAGAATGTGCAGAAGAATTACATTCACATTAATTTGACACAAATTTTAAAATAAGTACTAAAGCTGCACGTATATGTTTTTTACTATGATAGAGTGCAGACTTAGGGCTTGATTAAAAGTTTTCACGTTGTCTAGCGGGCAGTCCTTTAAAAAATGCACCGCCATGGGAACACCAAAGCAAGTTCCTGCACGGAATGAACACCACCATGAGACCGCTGGCTGTGATGAAACCAGTAATATGCTTGGAGGGGCAACAGCAGCCCAGCCAAGCATATTACGGCCTTGCACCTCCATGCCACCACCAGGGATTGCAGATCCCTGGCAGCTGCTGCAGCCCCATGGCGGTCCTACTGCCGAAGTTGCAATTCGGTGGTCAGACCTCTGTTGCGGTGGTAACCGCCACACCACAATGGGTTTGGTGGTCCTATTGACTGCCAAACTCGTATTCTAGCCCTTAAACATTTCCAAAATGCACAAAGATTTTGAAACGTTCTACTGGAAAAGTATGACAGTCTTTCCATAAGTAATCCTTGTAATCTTTTGTGAATTTCAATTTAGTCACATGTGAACGTTGTTCAGCATAAATTATTGTATAATCGTACATGGGAAAATGTTGTGCAAGAGTGCACATGTCAAATTCTTTTCCACAGAGGAAATCATTTTCCCTTTGGCTTAACCTCTTGCTCTATGCAACCACCCATTTTGAAGTGTTATCTTCCCAGTCCCACTCTTAAAAGGTATTTAACTCTGTCCTTAACAGAAATAAACAATCAACCTCTTCTCAAACAATAAATAAGGAATATTTACCAACAACTCTAAATCTATGAGGGAGTAGATCTATTTCTGATTGTAAAATCACATTATGTGTACTACAAACGTTTCTTTGCATTTATCAAAAAGTTTTCACGCATGTGAACTGTACTTTTGCAAAAAGCTTTCAGAACTGTATCCATGTTGGGAAATATAATTTACAATTAGTAGTGAGACTACGGCCTTTATGACTAACACTGGTTTCACTGTTGCCATTCCTTTTCCTTACCAACATCTGCCCTACTTTTCCTTATCTGCACCGTCCCTCCTGCTCAGCCAGGATGAGTGCTGGAGTGCTTGGTGATGAGTGGGATGCTGAATGCTTGGGGGTGTCATAGAATGCATGGGTGCCTGGTGATGGCTGAGTGTCAGTGGGAGTGTGCGGGCTGAGCAGCAGGGAGGGTGTAGCTGAGGAAAAGGAGTGCAACAGTAAAGTAACAACAGCTGCACGAGGATCTCACTTCAGAGCCAGTTTCCTAATCCGCCTTTGTGACGGAGCCATTAGGTGAATGACGGCACAGAGCATCTGATGCCCGCAGACAAAGAAACATTCTAGAATGCCTGGTGTTGTTGATTTTTAAAGTGGCAGGACTGAGAAAGGAGATTTGTTTTTCTGTCTACAATAAAATGCCCATTTGTAGTCTAATATAATTATAGCGTTCGGAGTACTAATCACTATGCTAATTTACACTTTTTAAACGCTGTTAACTGTACATAAAATGGACTTATTCGTAGCATTATTGGACTGTAACATTTCACTAAACACGGGCCGTTTTGGTTGTCCTCTTTGTCTTCTTGTGATTTGCAGGTACAAAGATTACAGGGAGCCCCCATGGTCCGAGCACAAGTACGAAATCACAAAAGACTTCTGGGCCGTCCTCGCTGCACGATTAGCATTTGTCATAGTGTTCCAGGTATGTATATGCTGAATGCACATATGTATAGCACACACTGCAACATTGAATTGGTTCTAGGTGGTAGGGAGTGGAGAGAAATCAGCAAGGTAATGTGTTGTAAATAGGAGTCCTTGAGTCAGGTGAATAATCAGGTTACTTTTATTCAAGTTGAGTTGCAGGTCAAGTTATTAAGATGTAAATACAAAGCCCCACCAGGAGTGACCTCCCTGTCACTCAGCCTGCCTGCGCCAACTGCCAGTTGACACACAGGCAAAGCCCCCAACATTCCATGATGTCGCCAAGCATTCTGCCAGTGACACTATGTGAGCCACAGGGAAATCTCAGCCAGGGAAAAGAGACATAGATAAATATAACATAATGATTGGCAGGTGTGACTTGGAAAGGTGAGCGGGCAGGGAATGCTGCCTTTAGGAGGAGGCCTGCACTCTGATTAGTTTCCTCTACAGTTGAACTCTTAGGGGCATATTATCAAGGGGATTTATCTCTGCTTTTTTGGCTTTAAAAGCCAAGAAAGCGGAGATAAAATTATCTCCCTATTACCTAGCTGTCGCTAACACCAGTTAGCGACAGCTAGTATGAGATAGCGACCATCTTGGGCCCCGCTTTGCATGTCAGTGAAATTTATCAGTAATGACATGCAAAGTGGGCGTGCCTAAGATGTTAGCGACTGGAAACAGTCGCTAACATCGCTATTTCCTATTACCAACTTTTGGAGATATTCGCGCTAAGCGCGAATATCTCCAAAAGCTAACACCTGCCCCTGAGCAGTTCTTAGCCATGTTATCCAATGGGAGGTGGATAACATGGCTAAGAGCATTAGCTCGGTAATGCATGAATATCGCTGACTTTTCAGCGATATTCATGCATTTCGGCCGATTTTTATCGCTTAGGAGATAAATCTTGATAATAGCAAGGTTCCTAAGCGATAAAAATCGCCGCAGCACGGCGATAAAAATATTGCCGCTAAGCCAACATAGCGATAATTATCGCTAGTTGTTGGTAATATGCCCCCTAGTGTCATTAAGCTGGGAGTGCTGCAAATGTGGGGTGCTGCAGTGTGGTGTGGTAGGAATCACCAAGAGTCATGTTATAGTCTAGTCTATCCTTTAGTAACAGAATGAGTAACTGATTGGGAGTTAACAGAGTGTATTCCATTGACATTATGTTAAGCTAAAGACTGGCTGCACAAAACGAAAAATTGGTCACACAGCACATTTTGGTAATTGAGTGGCATTCCAAAGCAGACCAGCCCCCTAACATGCACAGCCTGTCTTCAGAATGCTGTAGTCTGCAGGAAGCAAGCTGTTCTCTCAGCCATTAATCAGCCATAACAGGGCTGCAGTTAAAAGTTAATCATGCTATTAGCAATGATTAATCGTCGATGGATCCAGCTGGTACGATCTCACTTCATTCTCATTAAATATAGTGCTATCCTCTCCATATAGACGAGGTGCAAGATTCAAGTTCAAAGGAGTAATTCTCATAGAGGTACTGCTTACAGTCTCTTACCGGTAGTGGGTAGATTCTTAGGGGGATGCCTCCTGCTGTGTGTTTTCCTACCGAAAATGCAGCATTTGGGGGCATATTACCGACGATTAGCGATATTTATTGCTAACGAGGCTCAGCAACAAATTTTTTATCGCTAAGCATCGCCGGAAATTATCGCAGAGATAACTTGCTATTAGCAAGGTTTATCTCAGAAGTGATAAAAATCCTCGCGCTAACTGCCAAATGAGAGATTAGCACTGGAAAACCAACGATAATCTCTCGCAGTTTGGCTTGATGATAGGGGCTCACAAACGTAGCCAAGATATCCACCTTCCATAGGATATCATGGCTAAGTCAGGAAAATACCAGGTGTAAAAAAAGCAGCGCTAACCGCGGTTAGCGCTGCTTTTTTTATCACTAACAGGGTTGGCAAAATCCTTGATAATAGGAGAAATGCCGCTAAACAACATTTCTCCTATTATTTTTCTCTGGAACGCCCCCTTTGCATCTCATTAGAGATGCAAGGGGAAGCGTAGAGAAAAAGGGTGCTAATATGCGTGTTAGCACCCTGTTGCTGATAGGGAGATAATTTTATCTCTGCTTTCTTGGCTTTTAAAGCCAAAAAAGCGGAGATAAATCCCTTGATAATATGCCCCCTGGTGATTACTGCACCAACCATTACAGGTATTGATTGCTCAAGCATGATTAAGAGTGGCTTGTGTCGGACGGGTTCATTATTGCATCACGCAAATTCGATACTGAGGCCTTTTCAGAATTGCGATAATTAGCACCTATTCCAACTTATAGGAGAATATAGGGCCTGATTACAAGTCTGGTGGCCCATGGACTGCTAGCCTCACAATGGCAATGTTCTGTCTGCCCGATTAGGACTCTCTAAGTTGTTCCAGCAGTGGACCACTGGCTGTGCCAAGGAACCTATTTTCCCTGGTGGTGGCACGGCGGAGGCAATATACTGAGCAGGACTGGCGCAGTTTAGCTGAGCATACTACGGGTTCCTTTCACCCCCCGCCTTTTCATGGTGGTGAGCCTGCCACAAAAAGGCTGGTGGTGGGAGAATAGGCACCCATGCCGCCTCCTGCTATGGGGATGCATTCTGTCTTCTTGAATCCCCAGTTCACGAAAGGTATGGACTACATAGTCCATGCCGTGCTGGAACACTTTTCCCATTCCCTTTATCCGAGCACCACCATGCGAAAGGCAAAAGCACCGTCCGCCTCCATGAGTTTAAATCGTAATCAGGGGTGCCGTCCTTGCACAGCTCTGGCACAGCCGTGGTGGCAGAGAGCCGGTACAACTGCGCCAAAGTCATAATCAGGCTCTTAATTCTTGTAAATTGCAGCCTTTTTCTCCTGTGAAATTCCAGTAGGTTTGATCTGCTGTAAATGAGTAGCATGCATTAAGCAGGCTCTTAGAGAGCATTATACCCTAATACATTTAGGTAAATTTGACCTGACGAAATTTACTTGGGAAAATTGCATGGGGTGCGGAAATAAGCTTCAATTTCAAAATTCCAATATTTTAGGTAACAGAAGTTATAATAACATCCCACATCCATCGTAATTCTTTTATTTATGTTTACAATGAGAACATGCAAGCATCCTCAATCTTTTATATATGACTGTAGTAACTGGCTGGCTGTGTTGCGTGCAGGGTCGGACTGGCTGGCTGTGTTGAGTGCAGGGTCGTACTGGCTGTGTTGCGTGCAGGGTCGGACTGGCTGGCTGTGTTGAGTGCAGGGTCGTACTGGCTGTGTTGCGTGCAGGGTCGGACTGGCTGGCTGTGTTGAGTGCAGGGTCGTACTGGCTGTGTTGCGTGCAGGGTCGTACTGGCTGTGTTGCATGCAGTGTCGGACTGGCTATGTTACGTGCAGGGTCGGACTGGCTGGCTGTGTTGTGTGCAGCGTCGGACTGGCTGTGTTGTGTGCAGGGTCGGACTGGCTGTGTTGTCTGCAGGGTTGGAGTGGCTGTGTTGTATTCAGGGTCTGGCTGGCTGTTTTGAGTGCAGTGTCGACTGGCTGTGTAAAGTTGCGTTGAGGGTCTGGCAGGCTGTGTTGTGTGCAGGGTTGTACTGGCTGTGTTGTTTGCAGGGTCGGACCGGCGGTGTTCTTTGAAGGGTCGGACTGGCTGTGTCGTGTGCAGAGACGACCTGGCTGTGTTATGTGCAGGGTTGGAGTGGCTGTGTTGTATTCAGGGTCGGACTGGCTGTGTTGCGTGCAGGGTGGAACTGGCTGTATTGCGTGCTGGGTCGGACTGGCTTTGTTGCGTGAAGGGTCGAACTGGCTGTATTGCGTACAGGGTCGGACTGGCTGTATTGCGTGCAGGGTCGGACTGGCTGTATTGTATGCAGGGTCGGACTGGCTGTGTTGCATGCAGGGTCAGAGTGGCTGTGTTTGCGTGTACGTCATAGGGTTTAAAAATGTATATGGTTTTATCTTTTGGTTCACTGCATAATATTTTTTGTTCACATAACGTCACGTTAGTCTTCCACTCATCTTGACTATTACAGAGAGCACCTTGAGCTTGATAAATAAAACATTCCTATCAGCATGTGTGCGCCTCAACTCAATGTGACAGTGTCTGGTGTGTCGGCTTGTCTGCCAGACCCAAAGATTCAGTGTGCCAGTGACTCAGTGTGCATGCTTGTGTGATCACGTGCTACGGTGCACCGGTGTGGCTCTATTTATTAGAGTGTCTGTCTCACAGGATGCGTGTGTTTCTCAGCAAGTGCATGCATGTGTGTCTGTAGTGCGGTTTCAATGTATGTCTGTATGCAGGGGGTCAACAGACCCAAATCCATAGCAAGCTGAGGATGATTCTTTTCCTTAATATACTTACAAGAATGTTGATATCTCCCTTTAGACAATATCATGGTGGTATTCCAGGCATGGATTAGAATTCTTAGCTACATCGGTCTTTCAAAGGGCAATGGAAAGTGTTCTGAATGGAGTTGTATAGAGTGGAAATAGTAATTTTTACCCCTACGCTATCCAACACTTTCCCTACTGTTGCACTCACTGGAGTGGAAATAGTAATGTTTACCCCTACGCTATCCAACACTTTCCCTTCTGTTGCACTCACTGGAGTGGGAAAAGATATATACATGATATTTTAAACCTTTTTATAAGTTATTGAAATAATTACTAAAAAAAATGTGTACGTATATATATTATATATTATATGTATGTTTAATTTATTGTTACATTATATATATATTACTTGTATATATTACTTATAATTTTTAAACATTTTACAATATTTTTAACTATGTTTATTTTAATTATATTTATTATATACTTGATGTCACTTTTTTTTAACTTAAATAAAAAACAATATTTTTAACAACGATATTTTTTTACATCAATATTTTTTTCCTCAATATTTTTGTACTTACCATACTTTAGATAGGATGTCGATATTCTTGACTGCAATATTCTTGCTTCGATATTTTTGTAGGTCGATATTCTGACCTTCGATATGTTGTCAGTAATTCTTAAAATATCATATGACATTCCCAGTAGTATGCCTAGTTTAGCTTTCCAGGTGGACTTATACTAATGTTGACTCTAATTATGAGGCCGAGGTACTGATAATAACAGCATGTAAGCAGTACATGAATTTACTAATTTCAACACAAGTTAAAAACTGCCTGTGTTGTTTAGCTTGTGAAGAATACTCTATCTCTGTGGTCCATGTGCACTATTTAATACATATGCTGTATACCCCATGTGATATTTATCACATGTTAAAATAATGCAGAGGTGTTTTATTAGGTGTCGGGTTTTGGCGGTTTCTGAGGTCTTAGAGTCTTTTCTTTTGTAGTTTCTGCGAGATGGAGGGTACAGGTTTGCTGTTCTGCGGGAGGTCTTGGTCTTTATTGAAGGTAGGCAGGCCCCGGTATTTAGAGGCACATAGCTGCAGGACAAGTCATCTTTATCTGGTTCGACAGAGAGTGGCAGACAGGAAAGCAGGGTTGGGGCTAAGTCAGCTGCTCTCCTCAGTCTTTTTCTTTTGCTGCTCTTCATGAACTTTTTCTACGTAAACATCAGGATCTGCTACTCTGGTGCCAGGGACTCCCCTAAATACTGAATTATTGGGCATTAGGGGAGAGTAGGGTAGTTGCCAATGGCTACTGATCTTTGGCGTCACACCGTCCCCTATATGACCTTTTCCTGTGGGAAGTGGGCATAAACCTGTCTCGGAAATTCTAAGTATGCCATCACAAAGTTGGCTACTTCTGCTCAATCGTGTGCAACTAATAGTGGCCCACCTTAGGGGTATTTCTAGCCTGGAAGTGAAATGTCTACTGGACTAGCTAATTTTCCCACCTGTCCAGGTGCCAAAGGGGGAAATGAACACGGAGGGTGGCTGTACTCTCCATGTCTAGCAAGAAGCTGCGGTACTCGAGAGAAGAAGTCAGAAAAGAGCCAGTTCTCAGTACCGGTTAGTTCCAGACCATTTACAGCACTGCTTGTTTGTCCCTAGTAAAATGGAACTACCTGTGCACAGGGCCTGTAAATTAAATGCTACTAGTGGGCCTGCATCACTGATTGTGACACTTATGTTAACAGTAAGCATGGGCGAATTTTGAGAATTCGCGATCCGCGATTGCGGATTTTATTTTTGCGTGTTCGCGGGGCGCTTTGCGTGTTCGCGGGTGTTTGCGGGGCGCTTTGCGTGTTCGCGTTTTTTTTTTGCCTGGGTAAATACTGCCACAATCTCGTTTTTAATGCCCTTCTGCCCTCTGTACCACTCGTTTCTGTGCCCTTCTGCCCTCTGCCCCACTCATTTTTTGTCCCCTTCTGCCCTCTGTCCCACTTTTGTGCCCTTCTGCTCTCAGCCCCACTTAGAATGGCGCCGGCAAGCTGCCAGCGCCATTCTAAAAATAGCTACAAAGAGCTTCAACAGGAAGCACTAATAGATAAAGTAAAGCAGGCGCTCCAGTTGAAGGTCAAATTAAGTTACACAATCATTAATCACCCCAAGTTTGGGGTGATTAATGATTGTGTAACTGAATTTGAGCTCCAACTCGAGCACCTGCTTTACTTTATCTATTAGAGCTTCCTGTTGAAGCTGACTTTTGTAACTATTTTGAATGGCTCTGGCAGCTTGCCTGCGCCATTCTAAAAGAGTTACAAAAGTCAGCTTGAACTTTTGACCCAATCCGTTCCGCTCGCGGATTTTGCGGGAAATTCGCGAATCTCGAGGATTGCGAATTTACCGAAAATCCACAAAATCTGCGAGCGGAACGGATTTTCCGCCCATGCTTAGTTAACAGCACTTTAAACATGTCTCAGGCTAGCCATTGCAACCGGTCCTTGTGCAATTTAAATTGCCATTGGACCTGACAAAGTAAACCTTTGGTTAGGCCCAAACCTTCCTTTTTTATACATATGATTTATCCTTAGGGTAGACCCTGGACAGCACAGGGGGCAATGTGCAAAGTAGTTAAAAAGTAGATCATAGATGTGTAATTTCCAAATGTGAACAGGTAACCAGCGTATGTTTGGTGTCTCTGGAATTGGAATTTAAAATCTCATATTCTGGTGAAGTTGGATATAAAAAAAAAATAATTACCAATTTTAGAAAGTTGGTACTTTCTTGCCTTAGCCATTTGGTTCCTGCAACCTGTCTCTTGGTAACACAACTTGGTGTAGCTTGCAGTTGGGCTTTGTGTATTCCTCCTAAATAGCCACACATAAAGGTTAGCTTAGGTGTGACTGGATGTGCAATCACTGGCGGGATGGGAGGAAGGAGCTGGACCAAACCCCACTTAAACTTAAATAGGCTCAGATAGGCTTTGTCCTGTCTCTACACAAAGGGCTGCATACCCTTTGTAGTTAGTCTGGAGCTGGGCCAGGAAGGCAGAGCACCTGTGCATTTCAAATGCAGTCCTCTAGAAGCTTTTCCCCACTTCAAAGGCACAACGGAATATAAATACTGGACCTCAGACACCACCACATTCAGTACACTACTCCACCTGCAGATACTCTGCTAAGAGGAAGCACTGTTGTGCTGCTGAAAGGACTACCACTCTGCTGGACTGCTACTCTGAAGGATCAGCTGTCCTGCTGTACCGACATGCTGCCTTCTTGCCTTGGTGGGTGGAGAACTGGACCTGCAACTTCACCCTGTACTCAGGACACCAGAGTGAATGCAAGGTTTAGTCTGCCGGCCTCCTCATCTGAGCCTCAGGGACATAAAAGGCTCCCCGACATCCTGCACCTGCCCCTGGGCGCAGCAGCAGTGGGTTCCTGACCCCCAAGTGTTGAATCTCAGGTCCCTGACCCTTGGTGAGGCTCAGAAAGATGAATACTTTTGGGCTTTTCACGACCGTGAACTGGTACTGTCACACAGAGACCTCACCTCTTGCAATCTGAAGCCACAAAAAGCTCTATCAGCCACACCTACGCACTACAGCATCGACCCTTAGTAAGGGGGTGCCATTGCGAAGCTCCAGCAACGCCTGCCTGCTCTTCGTGCTATGCTGACAGATGTCCGCAACAGACTCCCTTCTCCTAAGGGCCCTCTCCATTGTGAACAGGACTCTTGGCACCAATTTGAGGAGGTAAACTTCAGGGGGCCTAGTCTGGTGACTGTAGTCGACCTGCGCTCCGATTGGTCAGCCTGAAAGTGTAACTGTAACCTGGTCCAGTATGACCAGATACCGCTAGTTAGCACTTTTGGTGCTATTTATACTAAAGTCTTTAAAAAACGTATAACCTGGTACTACTGATTGGATTTTTGACACTTAGGTCATGTTTATTTATTACATTTTACTCTATGGGGCACATGCATCAACCTATTTAGGAAGTGCAAATGGTGCGAATCGGTAAATTCGGCCGTTTGCACTTCCTAAATACGTATTTGGGATGCATCAAACACTTTTTCAATATTCGCATTTTTTTGCATTTCTTAAAAATGCGAATGCATTTAAGGAATCGCATTTGTACGATTCCTTAAATGCAATGCATCAATTTAAAAAAAAATGCGAATTTTGAAATTGGAAGTGTAAATTAACACGAGGTTGACCCTCGTGTTAATTTGCGAAAATCTTTCAAAATTCAAAAAAATGCATTTTTTACACTGTCATGTTACAGACACACATGTCCTTAGGACATGTGTTTTTGAAACATGCACTTTCAAATACATTTCAGGGGTGCTGGGGGGGGTCCTTTGGACCCCCCCCTGCACCCTTGGAATGCATCAACAAATTGCGAATTCGTAAATGCCTTCCCATTGACTCCTATGGGCCTTTCGGCCCATAGGAATCAATGGGATTTGCGAAAAAGCAGTTAGGAATTCGGTATTTATTTGCGATTCGGTAAAAATTGCGATTTTTACCGAATCACAAATAAATACCAAAAAAAATGATGCATAGCATTTTGCAATTCTTAATTTGCGATTCAGTAATTTTCGCAAATTAAGAAATGCAAAATGTATGAATGATGCATGTGCCCCTATATTTCTAACTTGGTGTGGGATACTCTTTTATGTGGTGTTTTTTACTTTATTACTGTTTGAAGTCTTGAACAAATGCATTAAACATTGTCTCTAAGTTGAGCCTTACTGCTATGTGCCAATCTACCAGAGGTTGTAGCACAAGTTAATATGGGGTTGGCTTGTGCCTCCCTCCTCACAAGGATTATAGTTGCTGCTTGACCAGGGTTCTCACCCCAGTCAACCAAAAGCCTAATTTCTCACACTTACTTTGGTAGTACTACTGACCTACTACTGTATTCCAGGAATAAAATAGGAATTAGGCTTGCTCATGAAATTCAGGTGTAAATCAAAAGTGCTACAGTTGTAAGTCACACTTGCAGCATAGTATTTGTGACTAAAGCCCTATTTCTCTCTGCTTGTCGTAGGAAATGGTGTGATTTGAAGGAAGTGCCTTAACTTCATTATTTTTTAAAAATGTACTAATATTGTCAATAAATAATTGATAATGCCGTTTTACCATGCAGAGGGGGAAAGGATAGGGATGGTAGGAGACAATGTGCATCTGTTGCTTTCTAACACATTTTTTTTCTCTCTCTACTCCAAGAACCTGGTCATGTTTATGAGTGACTTGGTAGACTGGATCATACCCGACATTCCTAAGGACATTAGCGAACAGATACACAAGGAGAAGGTGCTAATGGTTGAAGTTTTCATGAAAGAAGAACAGGGCAAGCTCCAACTTCTGGAGACCTGGAAGGACCAGGACAAGAAGCAAGAAGAAAGCTGCAACAACCACAGCCCCACTCTCTCCAGGAGCCATCGGGGTAGCACGTCATCTCATCACTCCTACAACGTGGATGTATAGTGGGGACAGCAACCTCTCACACTGTACATCCGGGCATTCCACTAAGTGAAAAGCCTCTACTTAAAGGGCAAAACTTAATCCAAGGACAAGTAACTGGGGTAAAGGCACATATGCTGCATTGCTTTCGACCCCCACCTTGGTGTGAAACTCTGTTCTTATGAAAAAATGGAGGACCACATTCTGATCAGGCGTTTCTGTGTTTTCTAAGCACAAACTGTAAGGCAGGGAATTCTGTTGCATGCTGGGTTGAGTGGAATAATGGACATTGGCATCTTCGCCGTATGCACAGATACTACGTAAATGATACTTTTCTGGGTAAAGATGTCATCCTTTACTTACTGACACCCGCACACATAGATATGTACATATATACAGAGATATATACTTTGTATAAATATATTAACACACATTTATATATATATATATATATATATATATATATACACATATATATGTATATATACACACACAGACATGTGTGTTTATGTGTGTGCTTAATTATTTTATACATATTTTTCTAAATGTGCTTCCTTTTAATACATCTACAGATATCCTCCAACATGTTCCTTATTTATTGATGCAAGATTAAACTGAAAAAGACTTTTTCACATGTGCTTCCTCCTGCCAAAACCTCCATGGCACTTATTTTCTGTACATAAAAATATTTTTTAAAGACCTGTACGCTGCAACACAGATTAATTCTGCATGTATTTTTCCCATAGTTTATTATTAACAATCAGACAACAGAAACCACTACATTTCAAAAAATTCAATTTTTCTGCCAAGAAACTTTGACAATAGAACGAGTATCCAGTATTCTCTCTGTTCTCATGACTTGTATACTCTTTGGATTTTTAAATATTTATTGATTCTAAAATGAGCGGAATGTGGTAACCTTGATTTTTCTTTTTTCTCGTTTATTTCTAAGGGTGTTGTATGTCTAAGGATTAAACTGGTAACCAAAAAATTATAAAATGTATTCAAGTATGCTCTCACCAAAGATTTGTATGTAACATGTTGATAGGGGCAGGGATTGATGTACAGAAGGGTTAGTGTTGTGCACTTTGTGACTTTGTACTTTTTTCTTGCAGGAACGCCACTTTTCAAAAACAAATAATCAAAGGTGTTAATTCAGCTGATATCCTTGTTTTGCAGCTCAATAAATCTGTATATTGGCTACTGGCTCCACAGCAAATCACTCCACTCAGCCAATCCTGAGTGTATGTGTGTGTATATATATATATATAAATGTATATATATATATATACATGTATTTATATATATATATATATATATATATATATATATTATATATATGTATGTATATGTCCCTTTGATTTATGCTGAATGGTGTAGCAGAGGAATCCTTACAGATCAAGGTGGCTGCTGCCGCCACAGATGGCATCGTCGCTGGCTAGATAGATATAGGTACATATATATATATATATATATATATATATATATATATATATATATATATATATATATAAAACAGTACTTACTGTATATAAGATAGCAGAAGTACTTTGGGTCCAAGTGATTTAAATTCCACTCTAGTAGCTTTACATGGTTACAGCTAAACTTAAGGAAAGACCTATACCTATTGTGAAGAGTAGAATTGCCCCACCTACAAATGTAAATTATTGTTACAGTTGGTGAAGACAATACATTGACTCCTGTACAAGTGGCATTTCTAAACAGTCTTGATTATGCTTAAATTATGTTATTCCTATCACTACCCACAGATAAGCTATCAAACGGTGTGGGTAAGTGGTCTGATTGGCTTAATAAGACTGTTGTGTCCTGCTCTCTTCAGAGCAGTCCATTCTAGTCCCATATTAAAGTTTTTTGAAAGTTTATTTCATTTCTTACTTAAGAAGACAAATATTAAGTCGCTTTAGGGACTTATAGTGTACATGCAAATAAAGTAGAAAAGAAGCCTGCAACAACACAACTAACCTTAAAGGAATTTGATTTCAAATACAATATCAAATTCCAGTCCAAAAGCACTGAAAGAAATCATTTGGTTAACACTACAAACACAATAAATGGTATGTGAATTTGACATTGTCAGTTATAGATTTGTAGGCACTCTAATCAATCATACTTGTTAGGTTGTATGTATGTCCAAAGAAAATACACAAAGAAACAAGTTGGCTCAGAAACATATTAACGATAATAAACAATGGAGCCTGCCATTTCCAAATAACTCAAAGGGCTCTAGAAGATGTAAATGAAATGGATAGTACATGGATAAAAAATAATATGTTAAGAAGTACATTGGTTTCAAATGACAATGAAAATTGGCATATTATGTTAATGGACAAAATGAAGTGTGACAATAATAAACAACACAAAGATCTTTTGTATTATAGATTTCCCATATGTCTTTTTACGTTAACCCTATAACTTGCAGATTATCCACAGAGAAGCGTATCCACAGGTTTTGAATGAGGGGCATTTGTTTTTGTTAACGTATTCCCTTTTTCTACTTTAAAATATCAATTATCCTATATCCATCAAAATAGGAGAGGGGCTACATCTCATACCCAACACCCCATGTGCAACTGCTTTACATAATTTTAGGTTTAGACGTATTGTGTGTATGGAAAATGAATTGTAATTATTTGTGAAAATCACCTAAGTTACAACTTTGTTTTTGCCACATTTGCATTGTCTACTCTTGTGACATTTCATAACTGTTGTCTAAATAAGCCCAATTTGACTATAAAGATAACTGTATATTTTGTAGATCTGGCTATGGAATTTCAGAAGCATGGATATAACTTTTCATTCGGATAAGTTACAGTTACACATGAAAATAATATTGTAAATTCAGGCTTTAATCACTGCAGGCTAAAATACATGTTAAACCTACTAGTGAAAAGGTAAAATGCCACACGTTTCCATACCAACTACAAATACACACATAACACAGTTGCATGTTTTACATTTTAAAGATATGGGATACATCGAAACGTAATAAGATATGAAATACTTTTGTAAACTAATATATTACGAATAACATTGATACTATAACAAAATCATAATGTGTTTTTTACAATAGAACTTTGTTTTTGTCTGCCAATTATACCATACTACAGAAGTATCTTCTTCAGCGGGAAACAGCTTGGTAGCACCATGCCATAGTAAGAACTGAGAGAGAGTAAGGGGCTAAGTTAAAGGAGCTTTTTAAACCCACATTTTAAATGACCTCATTAGTTCACAAGTAATCTTAAGTGGGAAATAGTTTTGGCGATATATTAGAGTGGTTCAGTACTGCACTACATTTTTTTGATGCTTTGTTTTCTTTTCTACCATGTTTCAACCTACAGCTTAAATAGACAGTTTCAGTTCAGAATTTGCTGTCACTGTTTTCTCTCCTTTTTTTTTACTGATGTTGGTTAGTTGTGCTTCTTTATATGTTATCAAAAGATCTACACAACATGTAATGCTTACTTGTAGTTTGGCTGAAGTATAGCATTTTAGCCTTTGCTTTAGAGCATTTCTATGTTTCCATGTTTCTTGCTCCATGGGCACACTTGGGGGCATATTACCAACCAATAGAGATAATTTTTGTCTCTAACTTGTTTAGAGACAAAAATTATCGCCGCACATCGGCGATTTTTATCGCAGATAAACCTTGCTATTAGCAAGGTTTATCGCAAATGCGATAAAAAACGGCCGCAATGCATGAATATCGCTGAAAAGTCAGCGATATTCATGCATTATCGAGCAAATGCTCTTAGCCATGTTATCCACCTCCCATTGGTTAACATGGCTAAGAACTGCTCAGGGCAGGTGTTAGCTTTTGGAGATATTCGCGCTTAGCGTGAATATCTCCAAAAGTTGGTAATAGGAGATAGCGATGTTAGCGACTGTTTCCAGTCGCTAACATCTTGGCACGCCCACTTTGCATGTCATTAGTGATAAATATCACTGACATGCAAAGCGGGGCACAAGATGGTCGCTATCTCCTATTAGCTGTCGCTAACTGGTGTTAGCGACAGCTTGGTAATAGGGAGATAATTTTATCTCCGCTTTCTTGGCTTTTAAAGCCAAAAAAACGGAGATAAACCTCCTTGATAATATGCCCCTTGGTTATGGCAAAGAGGGAGCTGAAAGCGGTTCCTTATCTCCAGAAACCTGTCATCCAGTACCCCAAATAAACTAGAGCTACTTTTTTGTAACTATTTACGGAAGTTGGTGTGATTTATTATTAAAAACATAATACTGATTTGTATAAATCACCTTGATGAAATATAGTTGAATACTAAGGGCCTCATTTATGTTTTGCGCTTCCGGTGTGTCACTTTTTGTGACGCTTCGGCAGCGTAAAACATGCCTCTTGTTGCGCACTATTTATAAAGTGACGCATCTAAGCAGATGCGTCACTTTGTAAACACCTGCGCTACATTATACCTGCGTCAGGTATAATGTATGCACGGGGAGCGTTCCCCCGCAAATAGCCTTGTAGAAGTGACGCAATGAAATCTATGAGATTTCACTGCGTCACTTCTACGACGCCATAGTGTCAAAATCTTGCGCCCGCCTCACAGCAGGCGTAAGGCTTACGCAGGCCCTTTCACATGGGGCTTGCCCCATGTGAAAGGACGCATTGCTAGATTTGCGTCACTTTTGTGACACACTCCAGCAATGCGTCACTTTTGCGCTTACAGATACACCAGAAATACTAACGTATCTGTATCTCCCTGCGACATTATAAGTCATACATTAAATATGACGCATCAGGTATGTCGCAAGGAGTGCGCACTGAAAAGTAACAAATCTCTGCTTTCACGCAGCGATGCGTCATTTCTCATAAATGAGGCCCTTAGTGACAGATTACTAGTTTGGCGATGTGTGAGCAAGACGGCATACCATCGCCCGCTCTCATACCACCAAACTCAACCACCTACCAGATTAAGAGTTTCCTTGTGGTCTGGCCATCGGTCCTTTAACGGTCCTGTAACAGTGCATTACAAAAGCTCATTAGTGTGCCTTAGCACTGCAGTGCCGAGTAAGTGTGGAAGAACATTCTTGTATGGCACAGACTGGTGCAGTCAAAGCTGTGCAGAAACTGGAGTGCATACACACAGAAGGGCACAACATGGGCCCCCCTGCATGCTTTCCATGGCCCTGAGGAAACACGGGCCCTGTAGGGCTAACCGCCATGAAAACTATAGAAGTGAGGAAAATCAGAATTTGCTTGGCAGTGCCGCAGCAGCAACGCCAGCAGGGAAACATCACTTACAACGCAACTTTTACCACGCAATGCTTTTACAACGCAGCTTTTACAACGCAAACCATTACAACGCATTGCGCTGGGGGGCGCTCTAGGATAGGGAATAAGTTTAATTTACTGTCCAACACCTTCCCTAGTGTCCACGGGCACTGGAGTTGGAATAGTAAATTAAACTATTCACTATCCAGCACCCCAAAGCGCTATGCGTTGTAATGGTATGCGTTGTAAAACTCACGTTGTAAAAGCATGCGATGTAAAAGCATGCGTTGTAATGTCGTACATCCGTCTTGTGGGAGTGGGACAGCCGCACTCGAAATGCGCGATTGGTCTGCCAGTGCGACGGTTCCCGACATGCTACCGAAAGTACTTGTTATCAGGCCCTTAGTTAGAAAATTTGATAAGGGAAAGAGGAAGTCAAGAATAGAGGGGCAGAATGTAAAATGGAGCATAGGCTATACTGACACAACTCATGAAAGGTGGCAGAGTTTAAGAATAGATTGCTGTGTGGAATGTAATATTTCTGACACCATTTGTGAAGGTAGAAAATCACTTTGTACATTTTTCATTTGTGAAAATCTATGTATATGATATTGACATTCTTGTAATAATCTAAAGTGTCGCCCCCAGGTACAAAGAGGCTTCAATTGTGTTGAATATAAGCTAGGAAAAGCATAAAATATCAGCTACAGGAAGACGCTTGTATTCGCTTGTAAATTGCTTGGAATGCATTTTTGTATATAAATATTGAATAACAATGTAAAATGTTATTGAAAAAACCTCAAAAGAAAGAATTTTTTAACAAGAAATATGCAAATCTGCTCTAGATATTTTACTGAAAAGGTATTCATAATAAAAATTTAACATGAAATGACATGTTTGGAAATGTATTATTTGCGTGGCCTATTATGTTTCTGTTGATAGGGTCTCTGAGCGCTGTTCTTGTTGTGCGCTGTAGTGTTGGGTTACCATTGTTCACAGCACACAAGACTGAGAAGAACACAGAACAAAAGTAGCACTTGCTTTTTAGGCTATATTAGGCTTACGGTACTAATGTGAGCATATATTCCTGATAGAGGAAGGAATAAACGATTAAAGGTGGCATTGCAACTAGGCATTACATAGCCTTCCTTTTTTGTCTGGATTTGTTGAAAAGTATCATTAATACTGTTATTCAGGAAAAAATTACCTTTATAGATGCTCAAATCAGTAATTGCAATTGATTGGGATATGGTAATTTTACAGGCCCAATATTAGAGAGGGATCACCATCATGTGAAAACCCAAATAGATGTAAAGTTTGTAGAAGTAATTGATCAAAAAGTTGGATTTAGATGTCACAACTGGACCTCCCAGAAGATTTTTGTGACCCTAGCATGATTGCAGTAAAATAATTTTTATCTATTCCATCTGAGTTGCTCAGCTGTATGGCAGGAGTACTTGGCCGAGATGCGGCTTTATTATGAGCTACTTTGCGGTTTGTGAAAAGAACTTGTAAGTACCGTTGAATATTAAAACTCACCTTGTATGCTGCCGGAGACCAAATAAAAGCTGCTTGATGATACCTAAATTGAAAGTGAGATACCCACTTTCAAATAGAGCTTCAGAAATATTTATGACACCAATATAGTGTTATGTGTCATGGCCTTAATATGATAATCCCTTTTATGCAAACCAGAAATATGGTTGCACTTTATCCTGGAGAATGCATGTAATAGGCACAAGTCCTCAAAAAAAAAGCACAATAACATTTTGATTTCCCATGCTTGGAGTACTACTTCTTAGCCGCACAAGCCAACATACAGTCCATTGGTTGGATGATCATGAAAATTGGGAACGCTGATTATTGTTTTTTTTTTAGTGGACAATACTCACTCCCTGAGGCGCTAAGGATGCAGCAGCGTGGATGCCCCATATAGTGCGCATGGTATGTGGAGCTAGGGAAAGAACAGTTAAGACGGTGATGAGGGTAGCATCATTCTCACTGGACATGAATATCTAGATCATTTAAACTTATTGATAATACTATGTCCCTGTGAAGATGGAGGTAGGGCGGTTGCGAGGTATTGGGGGACCTTTACCCCAATAACCAGTTTATACCTATGAAGGACTCTTCAAGATGTTTTAACTTAGTAACGGGCAGTTCTTTTAGAATGTAAAAATAGCAGCAACGGTACATGAGATTTGGCCTGGGTACCCGAAGGCCCCTCCAGTCTCCCACACCTCTATTGATGTCTGAAGGCTGGAAAATGATACTGCACCTTTATAGGGCTATCCCAGAGGATACCCACACGACAGCGCTCCCGGTACAGGATAAATGGGAGTCTCAAATGGAGGTGCCTCTTGACACACACTCTAGGGAACTTATACACCAGGGGATTAAGTCCTCCTCCACCTATGTCCGATTTAACCTACTCCAATACAATATAATACACCAGATCTACCTAAATCCCAAATGGCTTCAAGCCATAAACCCTGATAAATCATCCAGTTGCCATAGATGCAGTAAGCAGGGAGCTGATTTCTTGCACCTGATTTGGAGGTGACCAGATATTGATGGCTTCCGGGGATCCATTGTGCATAGGCTACACCTGGGTAGGGTGTAGGAGGTTCCCAGGGAAATTACCTGATGTCTTTTGGGGCATTTCCATTTTTGTAAGAAGAAAAAGCTGCACAGGAAATTCCTCATTATGGGGTTAGTACTGGCTAAAAGCAGAACATTGATGGGGAGGCTGTCAACTCGGTCCCCGAAATTAGATAACTGGCTGTAAGATATAGCTGAATGGATTAATGCAGAATGATGTCATATGTAGCAAACATGTGGAGATGAGAAGCTAGAGGTGGACATGAGAGCGTAGGCAGCGATGCTCATTGAATTGCAGACACCACCGGATCAATTATCTCCGTATGCTATAAGGACACGCACTATGGCTAAGGCCGATGTATGTACTAGTATAAGGCACATAAGGCCGGTAACACTAGGTTGGGAATCGGGGAGGGCCCTCGACTGCCTAGTACACTTATTCTGATCTCACTGTAATACTGTATAGAACTGTGAAACTCACTCACTACAAGACCTGAGCAGAGGGGTGGGAGCCGAATGATTAGCAAAATGTACGAACTGGGTGCACTCGCATAATTAGCTCCAGTTTGTTGTATAGTGCACAATGTATTGTTCACTGAAATGCTAACAAAAATTATACCTAAAAAAAACTTTTTGAATGGTAATGCATGCTAAGATATATGTGATTAGTTACTATGTTTTCCAGTTAAGAAACCCAGGGGCATATTATCAAGGGATTTATCTCTGCTCTTTTGGCTTTAAAAGCCAAGAAAGCAGAGATAAAATTATCCCCCTATCAGCAACAGGATGCTAACACGCAAATTCACATGTTAGCACCCTTTTTCTCTACGCTTCCCCTTGCATCTCTAATGAGATGCAAAGGGGGCGTTCCAGGGAAAAATAATAGGAGAAATGTTGTCAAGCGACATTTCTCCCATTATCAAGGATTTCGCTAACCCTGTTAGTGATAAAAAAAGCAGCGCTAACCGCGGTTAGCACTGCTTTTTTTACACCTGGTATTTTCCTGACTTAGCCATGATATCCTATGGAAAGTGGATATCATGGCTACGTTTGTGAGCCCCTATCATCAAGCTAACGCCAAACTTCGAGAGATTATCGTTGGTTTTCCAGCGATAATCTCTCATTTGGCAGTTAGCGCGAGGATTTTTATCACTTCTGAGATAACCCTTGCTAATAGCAAGTTATCTCTGCGATAATTTCCGGCGATGCTTAGCGTTAAAAGATTTGTTGCTAAGCATCGTTAGCGATAAATATCGCTAATCGTTGGTAATATGCCCCCCAATGTGTTTTTACAATGGTCAAAGTCACAAGACAGAGAAAGTAAACATTCCACTTCTCTGGTGAACTAGTTGTAACCATGGATGAAAGGAACGATGGGGTATATTATGAAGATAGGTGATAAAATTATCGCTGCTTTAGCGGCAGAAAACTGCCGCTAAAGCGGCAATATTGGGCTTGATAATATGCTCTATGGATTTCCAATTGAAGCCCATGTTAGATGTCCTTCACATTTAACATGTGCTTCAATTGGAGTTCCATAGAGCATATTATCAAGCCCATTATCGCCATTTAGCGGCAGTTTTCTGCCGCTAAACCAGCGATAATTTTATCGCCTGTCTTAATAATATGCCCCCATAACCTTGCAGAGATCTCTCTCGGAAGGTAGAAGCAAAATGAAGTATTCACTTCCCCAGCTTCAGTATGCTTCAGCAAAAGTGTATTGTTTGCACATTTTTGTACAAAGCAAAAGCTGAGTAGGAGTGACCCTACCTTGCTCCATAAGGCATCTTTGGTGATAACAATAGAAAAGGTCAGTACCTTTTATATTGACTGGTTACTGAGGGGAGTTGCTGAAGAGCTAAATTTCCATCTGCTGGCCCAATGACCGCATAAACTACTGCATGGGTTGGCAAAATGTAGGAGTAGTAAAGCAACATAGCCACATAGATTAGCTGGCAAACAAAAAATAGGCACATTTAACATGGAATATGTTAGTTATAGGAATGTGTGATTGAAAAGGATTGGGGCATATATATCATTGGTCTTTATCAGCGTATTATCTGTTGAGTGGTATATAATAACAACAATCATTCTGATGCACACGATTTGTAGACAAACACTCAAAATAAATAATCATATTTTAGTAACATATCAACCATTGCGTGTATACTGTTCTGGAGTACAAGAGCTGGGCTCCATTAGTTATAACATCACATTTGTGCTTGTAAAGTGCATATTCTCCCCCATAGGGGTGTCTTGGCTCTGAATAACAGATGTTTATTAACATCCAACTCAATGGTACTCATTTTCTTAATCTCAGAAAGGATGAGAGGCTGTGTGTACCTGCCGAGATTTGAACCTGTGACCATAAGGTTAAATACAAGTCACTGCAGTGGGTGCATTAGTCCACTAAACCACCAGACCCGGGCTAGATATCACCTCAAGATAAGATATTCTCTGACCAGCTTGCCTGACCCCTGATAGAGCATAGGGGCATATTACCAAGGAATAGCGATATTTATCGCAAAATGCGATTAGCGCATTTTTTGTTATCGCTGCCTATCGCTGGATATGTTAGCGGAGAAAGCATGCTATTAGCAATGTTTTTCTCCATTGTGCTAAAATATCCATTGATAGCGGCGAAATGCGTGAATATCGCTGAGAATACAGCGATACTCACGCATTCGCGAGAAAATGCTCTTAGCCATGTTATCCACCCTCCCATTGAATAACATGGCTAAGAACTGGTCTGGGCAGGTGTTAGTATTTGGAGATATTCGCGCTTAGCGTGAATATTTCCATCGCTACGCCTGCCTTGCTAATAGGAGATAGCGATGTTAGCGACTGCTTTCAGTTGGGTACGCCTACTTTGCATGTCATTAGCGATAAACATCGCGGACATGCAAAGCGAGTCCCAAACCGCTCGCTATTGCCTAAAAGCTGTCGCTAACATAAGTTAGCTACAGCTTGCTAATAGGGCGATAGAGTTTTCGCCGCTAAAGCGGCGATCATTGCCTACCGCCCTGCTTGATAATATGCCCCATAATTCATTAGAGGTGGAGTGAAAAAACTCCGTCCTGTTCTCTTATTCTCCAAAAAGGGTGTGTTTCCTTTTTGGGCTAATGGGTACCACCAGGTATGACCATCAATAATATTAGGATGAAAACAGCAGTAGATTTTCAGAGTTTCTATATTCCACTTTTTGAAAAATGTCTGACGTGAGCTACATAAACTTTAACTATACCTGTGCAAAGATTCTCTGTACATTGCCAGATGATATACATTAGGTTGTGAGAAAATTTGAACTTTGCTGAAATTCTTACTGCATTATAACTTATGCAACATAAAGTAGTTCACAGGTCATACATTTCCCCAGATGTGGGAAAATGTAAAATTCCTGAACTTTGAGGAATTCAATAGATTTCCCATTGAATTTTGTGAAGGTTGTCAGAAATAAATTTCACCTTTACACTGCTCTATTTTCCACCTGCCTAACTGTGACTTATTTTAAATCACAAGTAAAATATTTAATATCAGCTTCTTCCAGCCCACAGAATAAGCAATGTGTACATTTTAGAAAAATAAGCTCTAAATTCCAGGTAACCTTCTCCACATTCAAACAATTCCAGTATTCATTTATATAGTAATAGAGCTACTTTGATAGGTCAGTGGTTTGAATACCTGGTGCAAAAAACTGTACTTAACCAGTTGGCTACTCTTTACAAAAAAGGGTTTGGCATGCCACATTAACCTTAATCTGTATCCACCCATGACCAAAAGCTTTTGTGCGTTCCCTCTTTATATAATACAATAATGCCTATGTAAGTATCCCAATTCCACTACCGTATTTCAAAATCAACAGAAAAAGCCACACATCACCGGATTTTATCGCTGAGATAATGTGCTATTAGCAACGTTTATCTCAAAAGCGATAAAATTCCCGGCGATAGCGGCAAAATCCGTGAATATCGCTGAGAATACAGCGATATTCACGCATTATCGCTAACAGGGTCTTAGCCATTATATCCACCTCCCATTGATATAATGGCTAAGAACTGGTCTGAGCAGGCGTTAGTTTTTGGGGATATTCGCGCTTAGCACAAATATTTCCATTGCTACGCCTTTGTTGATAATAGGCGATAGCGGTGTTAGCGACTTTCAGTCGCTAACAGGTTGGGTACATCCACTTTGCATGTCATTAGCGATAAATATCGCTGACATGCAAAGTGGGCCCCAAACCTCTCGCTATCGCCTATAAGCTGTCGCTAACTGCTGTTAGCGACAGCTTGCTAATAGGCCGATAGAATTTTCGCCGCTTAGCAGCCGTAAACGGCCACTAAAGCGGGGATAAATTCCAATCGCCCCCCTTGATAATATGCCCCAAAGTGCAATAGGGATAGCTCTATGCAACATATGGTCTATAGCAAAGACAGACTCTGTTTAGGTATTAAAAGCAGGTGCTATTTGCATGTGTTATACATCTTCTCTGGAATTTCTTGTTTGACTAAAGCTCTCTCACTGTCAAGGGAGACAAAAGGGCCATTTCTCAGTAGATAAAAAAATTCATAATATTGTCTGACCCAGGAATTGGGACACCAATAGTGACTCCATTTAAAGATCTATTGTCAAAGGCTAGAAGTGTTACATTCTAAAAATTATTGTTAGTGATTTCTTAATTACTATGCAACTATGTAATTCCTCAGAAGAGAAAGTTACAAGTTATTTCAAGCTCGTTATTTTTAAATAAGCATTTTTTTGTGAAAACTATTACAACTAATTTAAACAAAAGTCATGTAAAAGCAGAAAGACAAAAAGACAAAAACAAGGAAGTATAAACAAAAAGAAAATACCTAAATCTAACAGTCGTATGTATTGATATTTCATAATTTCTCCCAACTATCGATCAGTTAGACATACGTTTATGTTTTCAAATTATACCATAAGGTGGCATTGACATAGAGGGACAAAGCTTCCAACAGTATTTTATCTAGACACAATGGCGAGGCCAAGTATTGATCACACCTTTATTCCAAACATTTACATTCATTTTACCTTAAGTGCACAGATCAGAAATTAATAAATGTATGCAATATACAGACTGCTTAGTACTATTGCCATCATTTTGGGGCTTGGTTGCATGTTGTTTCTAAGTAGGAGGAGAACCCAATCCTGCCTGGTCTATTGTACTGATATATATTGGTCAAGTTGCTCTTCATAAAAAGAAAAGATATAATAAATACATATGAAACTTACTGTAATGGAATTGTTACTAACAGAAATGTGCAGCTCTTTTTTTCAGAGAAATGTAAAGCATAGAAATGTAAGGAACTAATCTTAAAAGAGTTACAGAGTAGCACAATGCCAGCAATATTAACGGAATGAAATCAAAGACATAGAGCACACACTATCAAATAAACTGTCTTCCAAAAGAATTTTTAAATAATCAATCAAAGTGGTTAAAATAAATAGCTTTAATTTTTTTCAGGAAATGTAAATATACGAAATCCAACTTTAGAACTTATTAATTATGTAGGAAAATAATCATTTGAGTATAAATAAAATATGTTATGCTTTGGTTTGCATACATATGAACATATAATGACTAAGGTCACAGCTGTACACAGTCATAATGTATAATAATGTTGGAAACCTAGAGCAGTGGAGTTTGTGTAAAACAGAAGTAAACTTGTGGGGCCTGAGTAAAGAAAAAGTACTGTAGTTTCAAACTTGCCTCAGTCAAAGTTAGTTGTTAGTAATGGAACATAGTAATGGAATAGCACCAATAGCTGTTTTAGAACTTTAAAATATCAAGGAAGAAATCCGACGGTTCAATCTTTGACAAGTAAAAAGGTTGACACTATAGTACACAGTCTGAATCGCTAGTAGTCTACGTATTCATGTAGTACCCAAATCACCGATATTTGACTTTGTGCACAATATATATGTTCTGTGATGTGTAACGAATTTGCTACCTCAGGAAATGGTAATACCTACAGCTATATTGCAAGGTTTTATATATGCAAGTATGTGTTCCCTGCACCATTAAAGTCCTTCTGGAAAGCAGACAGCCGTTGAAGCCTTAGATCAGGTAACGAATGCCAGGTAAACATTCCAAAAAGCACGAGGTGTGTTCTGCCAGTCACTGTCTACACTTGGCCTAGATGTGGCTTGGAAAAGGCATACGTGAAGATAGTGAAAAAACAGGATCTGGCATGAGTGAGGATTCTGGGCCCTTGATGAGTTAACGGTGGCGTGTCCTATATAAAATGAAGACATTGTCTACCTTCCTGTCATTTGCAAACCTTTTTATACTTACCTGCTTTTAGAATCAAAAACTCAATTGTGCCTTTTTATGGCCTGGAGTTGGCTTTTACTGTCTCACCTGCCTCATGTTTTCCAAAAATAACATTATGAAAAAAATATGTACACACACTCTCACACACACATACACTTAGGAACAGCCCTCCAGCCCTCATTATTCTGTACATTTTACTTATGCCCACCATAGCATTTTCTCCTGCACATCCACCTAAAAAGTAGTCCACTTCATGGCAAAGCTGGACAGCAAATTTTCTATTTCAGCTCTGCCTTCCTCTATATATTTAATACATGTTTGCTTTAGATCTTCTTTTAACTTCCTTTTTTGTGGAAAAATATATGCATGCCACTGTCAGACATGTCTACATTTTGGCTTTTCATTACAATTTAATTAATTTTCGACTTTAATGTCTATTGGATATGTTTGCAAAATAAATAATACGTAACAAAATGGCATTCTTGCTAAGGCCACACTTATTTGTCTTGCCAATGCTTTTTTAAAATGGTACCCTTGTTTACATGGAGCTAGCTGACTAACCCAGTGGTCAATGTAGGCCTCCGTTGACCCATATGTGATTGCTATAACGCTACGCTGTAAGAACTTTGGCCTATCATTTTAAAGGTGCTCACTGCTACATGGTCAAAACATTGACTCATCACAAGAAGAGTAAATTGGTAAAACATTGACTCATCAAAAGTGGATTGAATGTGCAAACTCTGACCTCATTCCTCAGGCATTGTTGCTTTTGTTTGTAGAAACCTAAACTACTTATCAGTCAAAGTTATATTACTTTCTGCAATTGGCCTTCTACAAAAATAGCCTTGATATTCTATTTTGTCACTTTGACCTGTCTACGACAACTGCGGTTTCAGCTCTGGGTGCCTTATGATTATGTGTCGCAAAGATAAAAAGAATTCAATTGTTCTTGTAAAAACCCACTGATAGAAGGCATAAAACCCACTGATAGAAAGTATAAAACCCGCACTGATAGAAGGTATAAAACTCCACACAGTCCTTGTAATTTTAGCTCCAACTTTTAGAGTACCCCAGTGTATACTTGAGAACCAGCTAGGGGTTCTAAAGATTAGCCGTAGCGACACACAAGTCATTGTTGCATATCCAAAGTAACCCAACTCACAGCTATAAATCCTCAGGAATCACTTTAATATGTACGGCAGACATCTAAGTTACGAGAGAAGATTTAAACACAGTGGGCCTCTTTCTCCTTGACCAACCACCAAAAGTCTTTCACATAACTGGTGTGGGTCCTTTTCTGGATATGATGATAGAGGCCCAGACAAGGAAGCCTCCATGATGTTCATTCTTTCCCAGTCCTATTCAATCATGTGCCTGACCTATGGCCCACTCATCATCATCATCAAAATATCTTTATTCGGCCAAGGTCATAAAAGCAAAGAAGCATCATCATACTAAAAACACAAATACATAATTAAAATGGATCACTGTTCGGCCAGAGCCATAAAAATAAACAACAACATCATAATAAATATACAAGTGAAGATTCCAGAGTGCATAAAAAAGAGTATCGTTTCGTAATATTAAAGGCCATTTTTGTAAATGTAACAGATCATAACATACGTGTACAGCGTCTAAAGGGCATATGTAGGTAATTAGCATTTTGCGATTCTCAAATAGTGATTTTTAAGGAATCGCTATTTGAGAATAGCAAAATGGAATGTAGGTAATAATTCGTAATTTTTTTGCGGATCTCTAACATTCCTTATTTGCGATTAGCAAATTGCGAATCGCAATTAAGGAATGAGTGTCCCATTCATTCCTATGGGCCAATAGGCCCGTAGGAATGAATGGGGATACATTCTCAAATTGCGATTTTCTGTGAGGAAATCGCAATTTGAGAATCACAATTCCGAGGTTGCCAGGGTGTCCAAAGGATACCTGTTGCACCCCTGGAATGTGCCTGTAAGTACCTGTGGCGCACATACATGCCCTAAGGGCATGTCTGTGCGCCATATGGCATTTAAAAAAAAAAAATTAAATGCATTTTTAAAGGAAATCGCAAAATACCATCTACTTGAAGTAGGTGGTATTTTGCGATTCCTTATGCCAAAATTGCAATTTTTAAGGCACCCCTACATTGCATTTAAGGAATCGCAAAATTGTGATTCCTTAAATGCTATAAGCAAAATAAAGAATCGCAATTTATTATGTAAGTGCCACCTACATAACAAAGGGGAGTTTGCGAATCGCAAACGCCTACCTACATATGCCCCTAAATGCTGAAAAAAACAAGCCAGCCCTTGTTATACCATAACTTTGTTTCCGTATATAGGTACTAAACAAGAGTACCTCGGTGCTGATACAAGGGGCAAAAAAAATGAAGTAGCAAGTGCTATGTGGGAGACAGTATCACAGCAACAGGGGCAAAAACAGGCGGGCACAACCCTAAGGTAGGAAAGGCTCATTTAAACTGCAAGTGAGGTAATGGCGTTGGGTAAGATCAGGGATCCATACCAAACAGGGTTCTGAACTCCTCGTCGTTGACACGGATGAGTGAGTTATTAGTGATTCTTAAACCTGGGTTTTCTCGAGGCGTACATCCATGCAATAATCTAGATAACCTTTTTTTTTACCAGGCCCTTATGTTCCAAGCTAATTATTGCAGGGTTTTTAAATTTTTCGTGCAGCTCAGTGTTCTCAAAGGTGACCTTTATATAGGGAATCCACTGTATATGGGCTATCTAGTGACAAACAATCAGAAATACAAGTTCTGACTCGTCTTGCCTCCTAGGATCAAAAACATTTAATCCAGAATAACAGGGGGTAAGGCCAAACAAGTCCTCCAAATAAGGCATGCCTAGCTCTTCATCGCAAAGAAGTGTGTTGGTTCCCGCTGGGACTGATAGCTGTCTACGCACAAATCTCTGAGGGTTCCCACATTAGGGTAATCCCATAGATAAGCTCCATGGGCCTCATTTATGAAAAGTGACGCATCGCTGCGTGAAAACAGCGATGCGTCACTTTTCACTGCACTCTCCCTGCGACATGATTGATGCGTCATATTTATAATATGACGCATCATGTCGCTAGGAGTTACAGATACATCAGTATTTCTGACGTATCTGTAGGCGCAAAAGTGACGCATTGATGGAGTGTGTCACAAAAGTGACGCAACTCCAGCAATGCTTCCTTTCACATGGGGAAAGCCCCATTTGAAAGGGCTTGCGTCAGTCTTACGCCTGGTGTGAGGCAGGCGCAAGATTTTGACGCAACAGCGTCCTAAAAGTGACGCAGTCAAATCTCATAGATTTCACTGCGTCACTATTACGAGGCTTTTTGCGGGTGAACGCCCCCTCTGCATACATTATACCTGACGCAGGTATAATGTAGCGTAGGGGTTTACAAAGTTACGCATCTGCTTAGATGCTTCACTTTGTAAATAGTGCACATCAGGAGGCATGTTTTACGCCGCCGATGCTTCACAAAAAGTGACTCATCGGAAGCACAAAACTGACGCAAGGCCTCATAAATGAGGCCCCATATACCTCCACTGAGGGGCATTTATGTTTGTACAAGGCCAGCAGCTCATTGATTAGTTTATGGTGCAGCCTACCAGCAAATCTAAAAATGGACTTTATGGTTCTATTAAAATGCTGTTTTCTAGAGGTCAATAGAGGAGGCACTAATAAGAATACCTAAATAAATAAAAGATTTCACCTTTGTTAAAAAAAAAGAGTACCATTTACAAAAACGTATTGGTTTCATGCTTGGACCACCATAGTCATTATAAATGATTTTGTGATGTTATCTTGTAAATCCGGGTCATTCATAAAAAAATAAAAATAAGTCAAGTATAAGCTATTACCCATTTACCGTGTGGGTGACAAGCACCACTGCATCGGCATATAGCAGAATGGGAATTAATTTATGCACCATTTGTAGGATGTCCATGCCACTTTCCGCTAAGAATGTGTGCATCCTATCTATATATTGGAGGTAGGGGAAATAGGCTAAAATTCACCCTTGTCTAATGTATCTGGTTGAGCTAATGTGGGGGGTGCATTCACCAGAAGTATTATAGCGTACCCTTAGAGAAAGGTCCAGGTGTAGGCGGTTCATCAAGTCCCACAACTTGGTGCAATTCACCAGGTTGTAGGCGCTTGATAGGCCAATGAATGCCAAGTGCAGGAACCCCTTATAGCTTTTAAAGACTACCCCGCAATAAGGTAAAGCTCTAGACAACGACAATGCCTATACCTGGACTAAAACTTTTTTGCACTTTCTTTAAACCTCATTTTCTACCGTCCAGTCTTCCAGGTGGGACAATAAAATTCTGTCCAGAATCTCTATATTAGAATCTAAAAGGCAATTTGGCTTGTAGTATGAGGGCTGGGATCTGCCCCCTTTTTAAAAATGGAGACAATAATGAGCAACCACCTCTTGGTGGAACCGTCCACCGCAGATCTAAAAACAGTAGTCAGTAGAGGTGCTCAAAGACTTGGGTCAGTCTTAAAAATTGCGGCTGATATACTGGCCAAGTCTGGAGCTTTTCCTGATAGACAATCTTTGATGGCTAGGGACACCTTGTGGACTTCAGTAGGTTTTAAGTGGGTGTCTGACTGCTGGAAGCTCAGGCTGTAGTCTGAGGTAAGGTGTGCTTCCAGACAACCTGTGGAAAACAATTATTAGAAATGGGCAACCCAAGCATCAACCCGGATTACATTTTCTTTTTCTATTACGGGTATATTTATTTCCATGAAGAAGGGCTGGTTGACGACTTCCCAAACTTCTCAAACAGTACACTATCCCGTAGCTTCCCAGCCAACAGAAGATCTTCCCAGCCCTGTTTCTGATCTCATGTTTCCTTTCCTCCAAGATCGATTTATAACGGTTCCTATCCTTTTTAACTTCTAATGCGTCACGGTGGCGGCATTTTCTGGGTGTGTAACAGCTGTTTGTGGACAACAGAAAATGTTGCCATAAATAACCTATGCAGGGGGTTCACAAAAAGGTCTGTTCATGGTTAAATTATCAGAGACGGACCTAAAAGTATTATTACATTTAGGTTGAATTATAGCAGGCCCAAGCTCCTCAAAATGGAGTCCATGGAATTTTTTTACAATATCATTACAGAAAGCAGGGTTTAACTTGTCACGTTTTAGAGTCATTCCTTTATTCTTGGAAAACGCTAAGTTACCCTTTCTAGTCGGGCCCATTGTTTCGACCAAATGTTACATTTAATGAGTGAGTTATGATCACTAGCACGTTACTCATTATGTCTAAGTATAGGAGAAGTGTGAATAACTCAGGTGACAATAGTATATGATCCAAAGTGCTTTCCCTGCGTTTTCCTACAAAGGTCAAAATACGCGTGCTCTCTAAGGTGCTAATATCCCTGGTGTAGTTTAAGTTATACAGTGTTACATAATTTAGCGGCTCACTATACCCTGTGTGCAAGTAGTGGCTAGCAGCCTCATTGTGTAAGTTACTAAAACCCTACACTCGAGTTTCATAATAGTTGCATAAACCAATATTAAAATCTCTAACCCATATTATGCGGACGCGTGTTTTACATTTTGAAAAAGGTACTCTGAAAAATTCTCCAACTATTCAATCACATCACACGACAACTGATGAAAAATATTTTAGTAAAAATTAATCAACAGAATAAACGGTAAGACAGCGTAGGTTAAATGGGTAACCAGAAGGTAATGGGAGGACTAGCACTTTGAAGCATAAAAATCTGTGCGCTGTACAGAAAAAAAGGTGGCCTACAACTGCCACCCCCTCTCCCTGAATTGGATGCTAGTGCTGGTTGAAAAAAGGCGCAATAGCCATCAATGTGGAAATGTTCTGTCAGCCAAGTCTCTTGACAGCAGATAATGTTGGCACAACTAACAAAGTTTAGTCAGTCAGGGTTTGATATCTTTAGACGTGCTCTCACAATGTTCCATCAGAAACGGGTGAGGTGCTTCCCTACATGGCTCGCTGGGGAGGTGGTGGGCAAGGCCTCATAATGCTGTAACTGTTGTGAAATATGGGGTGCGTTGCTAGGTGGTTAGACCTGAGGAAGAAATGCACCCCTTTTGTTTGCGTAGTGTTGTTCTTCCAGTTTCTGAGCCCCTGTCTCTGAAGTGAGAGGCATATTAGGAAAACATCAATCCAGCATTTGCTTTTGAGACTCCCAGTTAACCAATTTCTCCATAATAGACCTACTTTTGGCTGTTGTTATTCAAAGAATCACAAGGGAATGGTGGAACTCGGCTAACACATCTTACCAGGCCTGGTAGTATGCGGTTTGTTACAACCATAGATAGGGCCTTAGATAGGGCATTAGACCATAGATAGGGCATTAGATAGGGCGTCGGGAGGCGTCACCAGGCGCTCTATAAACTCCTATAATAATAATAATATCTCGCCCCCATTTCCCTTGCAATGAAATGTAACACCCTCTGGCGGCCTATAACTACTTTTCTAGACACCTCTGCCATGTACGGCTCCTCTCATAATCCCCGAATTGATGAGGTCCCCAAACCTCCATGATTGTATTTCATACTATATATCTACTGTGTTATATTAATTACTGATTAATACTGTAATTTCTTTAAATTGTTATTTTTGACTATGATGTTACTTATTTGCATTGTGATGATAAGGTTTTTTAGAATTTGATAATTGTCCCTTTTCTCCCCTCCTTCGACCCCTTTTTCTTTGTGTATTTTCTTATTTCACTCACTTATATGTACGATTTTATCTGGTTTTGTATTATATTGTACTTAATTATTTGCAAATAAAATCTCTTAAACTTTAAAAAAAACACGTTAATCCAAGTATTCCAAGGTGGAAAAAGGCTCAAATGAATTGCGTGATGTTGTTCTCTACCCTTTTTACTCTGGAGAGAGGGCCTGCAGAAATATCCCAGCGCTACCACCTGGATACACCACGAGGGATAGCGGTGGCTTTGTTGTTCGAGGGAGTTGAGGAGGAGTTTAAGGAAGCTGCAGCATACATAGAAAGAGGAAAATACCATCAATTAAAGTATTGTGCAGGAAGGCGTCCCTTCCTGCAAAAAACAATCATCCCTACTACACCGGCACCTCTGCAACATGACGCGAGGCAGTGTGCATTGGCGCACAGCTGCTGTTTGTGCCGCGAGGCAGAGTAAAAGAACAGGCATGCACCGTATCTTGCATATACGACGCTTTTGATCCCTTTTCTTTTGACGCATGGCAGTGCAGAAGGCTGGCCTGCTGCGTTGCTGTGAGTCAAGTTTGTAAATGAGGCCTTGAGTGACACTTTCTGGTGAGCAAAATCAAGAAACGAATACGAGGGAAACATATCATATCCAACATTACACCCATTTCCGCATCAAGCTTGTCTGAATCATCCTGTGTGTGCTACCAAAGACCATTCATTAATGGGGTCATCCTGTGAATGATATCATAATAGGTATCAACATCCAAGCAACGTCATCAAAGAGCATTCTGGAATGCTTACTGGTGGTGTCTGAAAGTGGTGCAGGAGAGACCTCTTGCTTTCTGTTCAGTGAATTCCCCTTTAAGAGAGAACCATCTCTCAGTCAGGCAGCAGCACCACAAAAGTGATTTATGCTAATTTGATCAAATTAATAAAAGATAATTATTCACAGTGGGAGGAAGGCGGTTCCATCCTCAGCTCATTTATCTTTGGTAGTGTCAGCAGAGCTGAGCTGGCATTATAGATTGAAAACTGGAATGAAACACTGACTTCCACCAATTCACGCCCCATCCTTGCCTCTCTCCTGCCTCTCTCTCACTCTTATCTTTTTCATCTTCTTCCCCTCTTCTCTACTTAATAATTGTTACACCGGGTCGCACAACCTCTTTCTCTCGCCTTTCTTTTTCTTGCCTATTACCTTTCACCACCTCCTCTTCTTGTACCTTCCTACCTCCCTCTTCTCTCCCCCCTCCTTCCTCTTGCGTTACGCTCCTCTTTCCAAACCTTTCTGTAACAGAGGTATATTCCATCCAGTACTCAAAATCTGAACACAAGTAGTTTAGTAAGGTTTATTGAGTAGAACAGATCGGAGCACTCAGCAAGTACCACCTGAGCCTCAGGCAGCCAGTGACAATTGATTCCATCGAAGATTTGGCACACAAAATTCTATACATGATGTCTTACCTCATGCTACTATTGAGTGCCATGCAGAGAACAATCTAAACTCGAGAGCAATGCTTTAACAATAGTGTAGTGACTAAGGTGATGATAATTAGAAAAATGTACGTTTATTCGTAAATTCAAGTTCCCACAGACGGGCCAAGTTGTGCATGCAAGCACCTCGAACGCTGTCACCAACTGTCACAACACGTAATGGTCATACTAACCAACTGTGACACATAGAAAGAGCTTGAGCGCCAACGGGTAGCGTGAGACAGCCAGAACGCAAACACCTTGCTCGGGGGGCGCGCGAGGAGGGAACACTACAGATATCTCCTTTCTTTAAAGGACGAAAGAGGGAGAACAGAGGAGGTGAGAGAGAGAAAGAGAGAGAGAGAGAAAAAGAGAGAGAGAGAAAGAGAGAACGAGAGAGAGAAACTAGAGGTGAAGAAATTACCAGTGACTTGAGGGTAATCTGTCCCCTAGTAGACACAACATGTTTATTGAGAACAACAACCTCACAGTGTCTAGAAACAGGATAGTGTGACAGGGCCTCATCAGAACATACACTTGACTCCTCATTAACCTTCTCATTGACTTTTACAATTTTGTTCATGTTCCACCAATTACACTTGTTGACACAAACTGCACTACCACATATTTTATCAATGGAGACAGCGTTGCTGTATTTAGATTCACCCTTTCTCACAAAGCCCTGCTTCTTTATTTTAACAATATCACCTACAGCAAATTCCCTGTTGGAGACATGCTTCCTGATATCAAAGTATGTCTTTTGTCTGTTTTGTACTTCACCAACGTTGGTTCTAACCTTAACATCAAGCTCTAGTGCAGATGCGCTGTGTTTGTGCCACTTAGCCAACCACACTGGCCTAAAATCCGTGCTAGGCTTCCTGCCTTTGAGGAGTTCACAAGGGGAAACCCCCGTGGATGAGTGAGGTGTGGTCCTTTAGAACCACAGCATAGTACTTACTGCAGCAGGAATAGTTCTATTATGATCAATGGCCCACCTTATACAATCAACAATGACTCTGTTGAGTCTCTCCACCAGCCCATTAGTCTGCGGATGATAGAGTGAGCTTTTTAGATAGCTGACAGAGGATTCTTTGAGGAATTCTTCAACATCTGCCGAGACTAACTGTACCCCGTTGTCGGATATGACAGTTTTAGAAAAACCCTCCCTCATGATGACCTCTTTCATAAACTCTAGAATTTCCTTTGAGTCAGCATTTGGTACATACTTGACTTCAGGACATTTAGAGTAGTAGTCAACTAATACAATGGCAAACCGAGTCTGATGTAGTATGTGGAAAGGTCCCAAAATATCAATACCCAATTTTTCCCAGGGATTATCAGGAAGAGATATGGGAGTGAGGGGAAGATTAGATGTGCGTAGTGTCTTATCACTGCCCGCACAAATAGTACACCCCATAACAAGATCATCAGTGTCTCTGTCCATTTAGGGCCACCAGAAATATTCAGAGATTTTACGTTTAGTGAGAGTAGCACCCAGGTGACCCTCGTGGGCTCTGGATAGTAGAGTTTTCCTAATGCTGAAAGGGGGAACTAATTTATCTGGTCTGAAAACAAGACCATCTTCAAGTGTTACCTCATCACTGACTTTTACAAACGATTGAATATCAACATTAGCATGTCTCTCTTTGGGCCACCCATTAATAATGTAATTTTTTACATCTTTCAAAATGTTATCCAAATCCATGTCAGCACGCCAGTTGCTTTCACCAACAGAGCACACATTTTGTAGTACTACCCTAGCAATTATGCAGTCTTCATGCTCATTATCGTCAATGTGCTTCTCTACAAACACAGACTCATTGGAAATGGGTGGCAAGCGTGAGAGTGCATCAGCTCAAACGTTCTCTCCTCCAGAGATCTGTACAACATCACAGTTGAATTGGAGTAGTTTGGATGCAAGACTGGCTATCCGTGGTGTGGTGTTTCAATGGTTTGTGTTCCCCAAAATGGCTACTAATGGTTTGTGGTCTGTTTGTAGAGTAAACTTCCCCCCCATAGGTAGCACTTAAACTTTTATATAGCCCTCCAACAAGCAATAAGCTCCTTTTCTATGACTGAATAGTGTGATTCAGAGTCTCTCAGGACTCTTTATGCAAAACTAAGAGTGTGTTTTTGAGTTTCTACATCCTGGGTCAGGACAGCACCCAGTACATAATAACTTGCATCTACAAACACTGTACAATGTAACAATTGATTAAATGGTTTTAGAGTTTTGACCGTGGTGAGTTGTGTTTTGAGCCATTCAAATGCATGCTTACATTCTTCATCCCACACAAACTCAGATTTATTTTTGAGCAAATTTAATATGGGGTGTTTTTTTGTAGCTTAATCATGTATGAACCGTGAATAGAACTCAGTCAGACCCAGCAGAGATTTTACACCTGTTTTGTTCTTTGGGGCTGAGGCATCCACTATTGCCAGCACAAGACTGGGTTTTGGCATGACCCTGTCACTAGAAATTGTGTGACCCAGATATTCCACAGAGTCTTTAGAGAACACACATTTGTCACGTTTAAGCACTCCCTCATGCTCTTGGAATGTGAATAGTACCTGTCCCAAAGTTTCATCATCTTCTGTCTTGTCAGCAACATATATGAGTACATCGACTTGGAAGATTGCCAAGTTTTTTATACCTTTGAGGAGATTTACCAATAGACACTGGGAAACTGAAGCTGCCAATGCCAGGACAAATGGCGGAAGACAGAATTGAAACATGCCTGCAGGAGAATTAAACGCTTTAAGATAACATGATTCCCTGTCCAATTCGCCCTGATGAATGCTGACGCCAGGTCGAGTTTAGAAAATATTTTGGATCCTGCTACCATGCCCAGCATTTCGGATATGTTTAGTAGAGGGTGCAAGTCAACCCAAATGACCCTTTGAGACTGCGCAGGTCAATGCAAATCCTCAACTCATTGTTTTTTTTTTATGCTACAACTATAGGAGAAGACCAGTCCGATAAAACGACGGGCTCGATCACACCTATCTTGCGCATTGACAACAGCTCTTTATCCAAATCTTCCCTTATGCTAAACGGAACACTTTTCAATTGATGATTTATTGGAATAGCGTATTCTTCTTATTTTCTGTGTTTGTAACTTTTGATTTTTCCCAGTTCTCCAGAGAAGACTGTGGGATACTTGTACAGGAGCTTTTCCATTCGTGTAGAATCATGAATGGCCAAGACTTGTTCGTTTGCGACAGGGCATAACATCATATTGAACAACCCCTGGTGGAACCACCCTAAGATATTCAAACCTGTATGGCCACATATATTTTACATAAATGCGCCTGTTTTTGAATTCCATGACATCTTCAAAATATCCATGAAGGTCTATTTTACGTCCTACGTAGGACACAGGGGCACGATCCGGAGGAAGCAAAGGCCTGTCTCCAGACTTAGCTTTAAAAAGTGACTCAGTAATTATGGTGATTGCGTGCACCTGAATCTACAAGAATACGTTTGTATTTGTCCCCAACAGTTATATCCACGTAGGGGTCTACACACTCATTTGGCTCTCCTGTTCTAATATCACTGTCCTGTACTACCAGAATCATATCTTTTATTTCTTCCAAGGGATCTTCAGCTTCACTGTCACTGTTGTTTTTGACGCGCCCTATCCTCACATTTTCTCTTTTTTTGAATCTGACATACTTTGTCAAATTGGCCCACTTTACCAACATACAACATTTTTTGCAGGACATGGTCGACCATTTTTTGTATGAACGGAATTACCACACCAAAAACAAATGTCAGTTCTTCTGAAAAAACTAGATTGTGGAGAATCTTTTTTTTCTTGTAGTATCTAATGCGTACTGGCGTTACTACTTCTGTTGACTTATTTTCAAGTTCCTTCACTGAAGCCTGGAAAGTTTCTATACTCTTGGCAATGCGAATGGACTCTACCAAAGATGGGTTTTCTAAAGACAGTAGCTTTTGTCTAATAGTTCTGCCAGAGCATTTACTTATGAACTGGTAGCGAACTAACTGTTCATTGAAGTTTTCCAATTCGCAATCAGCAATCATTTTCCTAAGTGCAGTGATGTATGTGTCCACGTCTTCATCATTCTTTTGTACACGTTTGAAAAATTTGTGTCTCAATACAACTACACTAGGCTGTTCTTAATTTCTTTTAGGTAATTTCCTTATGGTGCTCTGATATCCGTCTGGTACTTCATCCTCTATAGCTACAAGCTCAGGCAAATGTATTAGTGTAGCCCTCCCTTCAATTCCTAGCGAGTGTAACAGTAAACAAAAATTTCATTTTCCGGTCTGAACCTGTGTGCACCCTCCCATCCTCATCGCCACGTAGAATGTAGTGACTAAGGAGACGATGATTAGAAAAACATACGTTTATTCATAAATTCAATTTCCCACAGACAGGCCTAGTCGTGCATGCAAGCACCTCGAACACTGTCACCAACTGTCTCAACACGCAACGGTCATCCTAACCAACTGTGACACATAGAAAGGGCTCGCACGCCAACAGGCAGCTCAAGACAACCAGAATGCAATGATCTTGCGTGGGTGGCGCTAGGAGGGAACACTACATGTAGCATACAGTATTAGTTTGTTTCTGCCTTCTCTCTTTACTACCTCAGAGTCTCACTCCCCCATCTCTCTGCAACTCATGCAGCAGAACAGATTATAACTGCAGCTGACACAAAGCTCGATGTCTGACTCACTGTTGGCTATTTTTTCTAAAATTAAATACATTTTTCTACTATGATCCTCCAAAGTATTATAACAACCCAAAGCATTCCAGTGGCAAGGACACCCCAGGACCCACATTTTAGTGCCAGAGGATGCTTGTTACAAACCTGACCCCTAAAGTAGAGACAAGAGGCGTGCTCAGCCCCAGCTTTAATGTAGCAGGTCTTTAGGGTCCCAAGACGGTATTATTACCAGAGGGCCTTCACAACACGTGATCAGATCATTAGATATGGCAGGGAGTAAGCGGCTACTGGAGAACAAAGGCCTGTGTTACCCAGCCTGAAGGAAATTAATTATTTAGGCTGCACTCCACTCTATCTCACCAACTACACTTACATCGCAACTCTGCTGCACCACAATGCCGGTCACTCCAGTCAGTCTCCCAATCCCCCTCTCAGCAATTGAATGTGCCGGGGGCGGCTGAGGATCAAATTTTCTGCAGCTGCTCGTCAGACTGAGACAACTGAGCCACGTGGTGGAGGCAGCAGCTGGCATTGCGAGCAGGCAGCGCTGCCCGCACCAACCATGATGATTTGCCGCAACTTGGCAATGGGTTGGTCCCCACAGCGTCTCATGGTACATTGTAGCATTAAGCATTGCAGCCTACCCGCAGAGCGAGCCCCAGGCCTGTGGAGCAGCAGACGCATGCCACAGTGTACGCTGACAGCTGCCACCCCACAGTTTTATCTAGGCAGCGCTATAAATGGCTCGACTTGACAGCTGTGTCGCTATGCATAATGCGTGACAATGCATTTCAATGGTGTGATGTGAAGCACCACAATGAAATACGTTTGTCTAACGCCTGATGCGTGGTACTAGGCAGGACTGTGAACGGAACCGTGGGGCCCCCAGGAGGAAACATCTTGGAGTCTCAGCCAGACAAGACTATGTCCAAGAACAACGACTCACAGAACTTCAGGAAGCACACTGTAGCCATGATTGAAGATACAGGAGGAGGCCAGGTCACAACATGGGTTAATATCTCCCTCTCATTGAATAGACTTGAATCCTTCACTCCTCCGCCTACCAGTGGTCTGTAGCAATCCTGCGGCAGCATCACTCCTAGTCCAGCCTGCAGTCCTGCCTAACCGCCTGTTTGATATGGCAGCGGAGATCACATGGCGGAAGAGATCAGACGCACTCAATCATTCAAATTTGTTGATGGACTTGCTAACGACCCACTCATGGTTTCTACTTTGCTCTTCTCTTCTGTGGTAGTAAGTTCTCTTGGTAGCTGGCCTTGCTCCCAAAATGCCTTGCCTACCTCTCACCTGTCAGTGCCTTCTCTGACTACACATGGCTTCTGTACACCATTTTAGTCATGTGAGAGAGCTATAACTGTCCTCTTACACAAGATTTACCCTACCTTTTCACCAAGACATTGTGCAAGACTACAGATTGTATTCTCTTTTTTAGCCCACTGTCCACCTTCAGGAACTAGACTCAGTCAATCTGCTCTCGTTCTGTCAAATGAGCCCCTTGTGGTAAACACCATATAACATCTGTCATTGGTACCTCCATAGCCAGAAACATCCTTACAGTGCAAATAGTTGTGGCAATGTCTGTTATCTGGATGCTTGGATGTTGCATTATTTTATCAACATGAAGAGCAATGAAGTATTCCTTAGACCTGTGAAAGACAAACTCAGGGGTATATGTACAAAGCCCCATTGCCACGGGAATGTCACTTTTTTCAGGATGTTCCTGTTGCCTAATTTACAAGGCAGAGTTAAACCCCTTTATGTGGCTTAAGGCTGCCTTGTAAATAAGGCCCCCTTTCAATATTTGTTAAGTGTGAAAGGGGAGGGCAGTGGGTGTTGCTGTGGGCCTTCCACCGTAACACCCATTGATTCTGACGCTACCCTCTATTTACAAGGGAAGCGTAAATAGACAGCGCCAGAATTGAGACCACGGAAAACCTGGTTTTATTTTTGCTGTTTTCATGTGTGCTGCGTTGTGCAGCACTCATGAAAACAGCAAAGGGTCAATGATTGTTTTTGTACAGGAACGCCGCCCTTCCTTACATAAAAAATATATTTTTTTAAATGCTGTTTTGCAACTTCTGTGTATGCTGAATTAAGCAGCACACATAGAAGTTACAAAGCAGCAATTAAAGATTGTTTATGTGCAGGAAGGGGGAGCTTCCTTTTCATAATCATTCTTCCCCTGAACGCAGAAACCCTTGCACTATGGTGCAAGGTCACCTGTGTTGACGCTAGGCTGCTAAACATAGTGCCAGCGCAGGGGGAAATGCAGGCCTGCACCATATTCCGGTAAATATCCTGCAGCCCTGCGTTTCAGAAGTGGCGGAGCGTGTCGCTAAGCCAAGGAGGCGAACAATACGCTCCGCCACTTCTTTGTACATATGCCCCTCAGTTTTCTAATGAACCCTTTCCCATAAAGTAGTAACATTGTGGCAGACTTGAGAGGTATTTCCATCCTATTCGAAGTCCTCAGTACAGCAGACAAACATTGACAAAGCCAATCTTTTGGCTTTTGTGAAGTGGAAATATTTTCTTGATAAGCAGCAGATACATCCTGTGAATCCAAAGTTCTAGTTCCCCTCTTTAACCGAATGCGCGCTAGCGGGTTTTCACGCTGCGCGCTGCGATTTTGAAAATCGCACGTTACGTGACAAAGCCAGCTCGTCATGCGCGTAGCGTAGGTAACGCCCATGACGAGCTGGCTTTGTGATGCGCGTCGAAGGGGTTAAAGCAAGAAGTATGGAAAGGCAGTAGCAATGCACATAGAACAGCTACCACGTAGGCAACTACAGCGGGACTCTAATGAGAACAATCCAGTGTAGATTGTGCCATTGCACTATTATTTGGGCTGCTCCCTGTCCCTGATGGGTGCACTTGTCAGGCATTTCCTATGGACAGTTGTATAAGGTGTGCTGCTCTGCAACACTTGGGTGGAATCCTCCACAAACATCCCATGGATAATTTCCACATCATCAGTGGCAGCTGTCAGATATGGAGTGTGGGGGAACAGGTAAAAATATCTAGACTACATTTAAGACGATATGCATTACATTATCGTTTTAAAGTAAAAATGTTTAACTTTAAAACAGTAATGTTATGTATGTCAGCGTTTTAGAGCAATTATAAACACAAAATATACATATGTTTTAATGAAATTAAACACACTTACCTTGCTGCACTCCTGACTGCGTCCTGGTGTTCTTCTCTCCTCAAGCCCTGTAACTCCCGTAACCAATCCTGGCGCTACTCTCAACCAGCACAAGAGCAGTGCCGTGACTCAATGGAGCAGGCTCTCTCGATGCTCCAAAGAGCACTGGAGGCCTTTGCTTTGTCTTAACCTAGCTGCCCAAGACAGCTGGGTTGAGAGATTTAAAGTGTGCATGTCTGGCTGGCCGTCGCAAAATGCCACCCAAAGAGACATGCACACTTTAAAGTGCCCAGACCATCACCCTTCTCTGCTGCTGCTTGTCAGCAGCGGACCCATCCCCATCATGAGACTCAGCTCGAGACAGGTGTTTGCAGAGTCAATGAAAAATAAAATGAAAATAATGTCTATTGCCATTTTAATTTCATCTATAGGCATATAAACTAGTGGGGTGACACATTTCTGCCTTAACGGAGGAGCTGCCCATTCATGATCATTGGCCAGTTCTCGGATCTATCCCCGGTCACTTGCAGGTAGATTTCACAAACAAATAGTACTGAAGATGTATGATATTTCCACCACTTGCACTTTTAAGGGGAATAATCAGAGCGTTATTAGATCATGGATGGTGGTATGCTGCAAATGTTTGAGGATTGCTTTCTAACGCTCTTCAGTAGAATGCGCATAGCATACAACATGGCTGGTTATATAATGCCCATTCCTATGTGTTGCTCATTACCCTTCCTGCTTGGCAGCCTTAAAGCATACACTACCTCTGATGGAATGAACCCCATTCCTATTGGTTAAAACTACCTTTGCCAATGTTGAAAAGTTACAGTGAGCATCGCAGATGTGAAAGCTTCGACAGGGCCGTTTCTCAGTGTTTTGCCGCCCTAGGCGAAAATTGAAAAATGCCGCCTCCTCCCTTTTAATTACTACCATCTCTCCCATGACTCTCTCCCTGTCATCCAGGCTAGAAGAATTAATGCATTAGATATAGAAGTACTTGTATTCAACATTAAACAATAAAACACATCAAACATTAAATAACTTTGGAGGATGTAGTAACTTTTCAAAAGACCCGTTCAATTTGGATAGTTCTACTTCTCTATCTGCTTTTCTTTTTCTGTACTGAGCACCTCGGAGTTTTTTCCTGTCTGCCATTTTTGATCCTTTCTACCTGAAAAAATATAGGGCAATATTCATTCTGAATATTGTATATAATTAACTCTGTATATTGCAGGCACAGCTGTGGCGTTGTGCTTTCAGTGTTGCCAGATTTTGAAACCCATCCCTTTATGCAAAAGTGCATGAACTGTAAGAAAGTCAGATGTGTTGGTCTGTCCCAGTATTTACACACAATTTTAACAGCACTAGTTTATTTCTTTTATAGCACTATTCAATCCAAAGCAGGATGTCAGAGTGCTTTACAAAACATACACATTGACAATAAATCGTGCAAGTGTGTAAATCAATGTACAAGATGTGTTGCATGACTCAGTGAGGCTTAAATGATGTAGCAGTCACATATCCTACATAGCTCACTGTGGTATATTAAAAGGCTTACTAATTATGAACTGCAAGTAACGATAGGATCTGTGTTCAAAGCAGTAGCTCACTTACCTAGCTACATTAAAACAAAGATTCTGTCATCTGCACATTACATGATGTTCTTTGAAGGAGACACATTAACCTTCTATACTACTTTGATTCAGATCTGGGACTACACAAAACAGAGATCTCTCCAACAAATGTTTTAATCTCCAGAGTTATATCACCAATTATTATTACCTGATATTTACTGGGCACCTCTGCAGAAGATGTCTTAACCCCATAAAATATTAGAAAATGCAGACTTTGCAACCAATTAAGCATAACAAATGTACTACCATGCTTCTCCTTGTTTCCAATTTCTTTATGGCAGGGTTTTAAAAAAAAATTTAAAATTAGTTGAGGCCCACATTTTGCGTCAGGAGTGTGCCACTTTTTCAGCAAAACCCTAAAGCAAAATTTGTTAAATCAAATAAAGTGCTTAATGCACTCATGATCTACCTATTAAAAACCAATGCGTGGGATCCTATCTGATGTTACTTCTTGTGATGTCACCTACTGTAATGCCACACATTGTGACATCATGGGCTATGATGGCACACACCATGACGTCACTCCCATACTGACTAACTAGGTTATTCCCCCCATGTGCTGAGGCTGCAAGAAACTCTATAGCGTCAAGGCCTTTCATTTTAAGAAGGAATAATTTTACCCAAACACGAAACCTGCTTTGACAGCTTTTTCCCAAAACTACCATCCATTCATTTCAAGAGTAAAGAAATACAATTTACATATTTTTTCCTTTAATGCAGCAGAAAAAGTAACACACTGTCCCACCATGAAAAAAGGCACCATAAAACACAGAGGGAAGGCAGTACAATGTCTTCTCATTCACATACATTCCACAGGCCTGCCCCTCGCCTTCGGGTAACTTCTATCACATGTTGTCCTTCCAACTTTCCCCCATATCGAAAAACAGGACCAGAGATACATTAAACAGCCCCCTGAAGTTAATTTAACAAATAATAGGTTGGCTGGACCCGGCCAGGATTGCTTGGGTCAGTGCACATTCCTTGGCATACATTTCACCATATCCTACTGCTGCTGAATATGGAGAGGTAAAAATGTAATTTCACACACTTAAATTAAGGCAGGGGCCGTGTTTCTTACCAGCAGTGGTTGGTCTCTCTTGATCAGATTCACAACCTATTCAAGGATCAAGGGAAGGCTGGGGCCGGGCTGCGCCCACAGTGCCACAGCAGCACACACGCCAGGCCCAGTGCATGCAGGCCAGTCTCCGAGTCGGACAGACACTGCGTGAGCATGCGTGACTAGTATTACTCCATTCTGTCGGTCCGTCCAGAGAGTGAGACTCCGGACGGTCTGGCAACACTGAAAGCACAAAACCACAGCTGTGCCTGCAATATACAGAGTTATTATACACAATATTCAGAATAAATATTGCCCTATATTTTTTCAGGTAGAAAGGACCAAAAATGGCAGACAGGAAAAAACTCTGAGGTGCTCAGTACAGAAAAAGAAAAGCAGATAGAGAAGTAGAACTATCCAAATTGAGAGGATCTTTTGAAAAGTTTCTACATCCTCCAAAGTTATTTGATGTTTGATGTGTTTTATTGTTTAATGTTGAATACAAGTAATTTTATATCTAATGCATTAATTCTTCGAGCTTGGATGACTGGGATAGAGTCATGGGAGAGATGGTAGTAATTAAAAGGGAGGGGGCGGCATTTTTCAATTTTCGCCCAGGGCGGCAAAACACCTAGAAACGGCCCTGGTGCCCTCACCGCAACATGCTGAATAGAACTTGGCACACGCCTGGAGGTGTCACTCACCCAGCATGAGAACGTTCTACCTCCTGATACTGCAGCCGCCCGACACACACAGTCCATCCCCCGCGGGTGGTACGACGTGCACGTCCGTGAGTCACCGTCACTGTCTAAGCACCGCTAAGGACTGGCAAAATTGATGCCCAGGGCAGCCATTGGTAGCGCTTTCCCGAGCTACAAGATTGATTGCCCTGGGGACCTCTCACCCATATACACTGGTACATACCGGCGGCCAACTCCAGCATAGTGGCACTGTGCTAGGGTGCGCTGCGCACGCAGCATGTAGTGCAAGCAGGTGCGCTTGCACTCACAATCACATACAGGTGCTGCTGCCTCCTTCGAATAAAAAATGTTTTCCCCCTTTTGCCGCCCTAGCCCTTTGGCCGCCCTAGGCAGTCGCCTAGTGCTGCCTAATTGTAGAAACTGCCCTGAGCTTCGAACAGATGCAGAATAGATGCAGTGTTTGCTGTAGCAGTTTAGGTTTGTGACCTACATAAAGTTGTGCAAGTCTCATCAAATGAAAATAGGACAGCAGAATAGGAGCAATGCAAGCATTTCCTGCTCAGAACTATTGCATGCATGCATGTTTCTGCACTATTCAATATATTTCTAAACCATGGTTATTTCCCTGCCACAAATTATCATTACAGGGGGTCCTTATAATTCCAGAGGTGGGAAAATATAGGGGATTACATGTTTTTTTTCCCAAAATAGTATGCAGTAAACTGTGTTTCAGCTCCAATTCCATAATGCTTCCCCCCAGTATTTCACAATGTGATTTTAGGACTGAGTTGAGGTCCAGGTGATACATTTCAAGAGGAAGGTGTTTTTATAATTTTTTTTAGCTTCTTTGACTTTGATTACCGGACGCAATGGAATTTACAGACCTTACAATCTAAACATTCATCACATCCATTGTTTAAGATCATCCAATCCATTGCATGACCAGCTAAGAGTCATAATTCTGTTCCTTCATCACAAGACTTTTGTGAGAAGTAAGGTCAGTTTTTTGTCTCCAAAACTGAGCGCATCAATGGCAGTATCAAGAACACACAGCTGTCATCTGCTGTGGGGCCACTTTCGGACTACCTCACAAGAGGAGGTCAGTACATTTTTGAGTTGTATTAAGGAATGACATGTGACATAGTGTGAGAAATTGGGTTGTTGATTGAGGGGGTGTGTAAGAACAGGCACAATTCGCATCAAGGGGAACCACAGTCACAAAATCGTTGTGTGCTGAAGTCTCTGGTAGATGAAAATACAACACAAGAAAAGTCTCAAACCAAGGTTGAAAAATATAGTATATTTAAAACAAAATAATTTGACACCAAAACAACAAAAATTCAATTAGAAGATCCAAAGATATGTAATTTTAAAGGTTTGGGTAAAAATACTGCTTAAAAGCACTACCAACTGTGGTTTTTTAATCGCGCCAGATCGGGACATGGTCATTAGTACAAGCCGACCATAATAGAGTGTGGGCCAGATACAGAGACCAAGTTAGGCCCACGGAGAATTGTACCTTATGTCCTTGATGGGCTTGCTGCGTACTGCAGCAGTGTTTCCGAGTCACGATGTGGGGTCCTGCATGAGGATGCATCATGACGCGTCAATTCCAATGAGGTGCTGCGTGGGCTGTGTTGAAAGATCTGCGTCGAGTTGCCTCACACTGAGTTGGATCCAATGTGGAGCTGCAAGGGCTGTGAGGTTCACGTTGAGTTGTGGTGTACTGCATGGGTAGGGTACCAAAGAGAAGCTTCTGGGGCTGCATTGCGAGGTTCATGTCAAGTTGCATTGCGCTGCGAGGGCTACGTCAGGTTGCGTTGCATTGCATCGGTTGTCATGGGGAGCAAAGCTGGATTGGCAGAGGACCTTTCCCCATTTCCAAGGGTCCAGGACTGGAAAGGCACCACTTGGTGGATTATGAATCACAGCAGAGTTGAGGTGCAAGTTCACATGGTTGGAGCTATTCTGTCCCTGAGGCTTTGTTCCAGAGTCCAGCCTACTAGCCCTTGTAGTCACTTTGGTGGTGCTGGGTTCAAGATGCAGGTACAGTCCTTCTTCCTCAGGTAGCAGGGCGGTAGACTTTCTATAGTGTTTTCTGTAGGTCCAGAATTGATCTGAACAGTGGGTCTGAAGGAGCAATATTGATACCTTGTGAAGTGGGAGAAGCTGCCGCACATTAAAAAGGGGTGAGAGGTATAATCTCTCTACTCTGACCTCTGACCGATCATAAATCACTAACATATAAGGAGGAGTAGCGAGTAGTGTTGAAAAGGTGGCGCATGCTCTGCCTTCACTCACAAAGTTGTGATATGCTACATCATTGGGCTTGCTTATAATACAATTATAATGCTCCACCCCAGGCATTGGTCTGTGCAGGGGTGTATTGTAAACAAGCTCCGTGATGTTGCATGTAACAACTTTGCGAGTGAGGGCAGTTTTTTCTCACAGAGCATGTGCCACCTTTTCAGCAGTGCACGCTACTCCTCTTAATGTGTTAGTGAAGTGGGAGAAGAGTTTCCTCCTACAAAGGAATTTCCTGCCTCCCTGCCCTGGGTAGACTAGAGCACCTGCTTGTGTGTAGTCCTTTGTGTGTTAGCTGAGCCAGTGTCTTTTAAGTGCAAGTATGGTAGCTGACAGCGCCACCCTCCTATCAAGTCAGAGATGGCCTATCCTACCAACATCTAGACCCTCTATTGTAATACTATCTGAGAGTAAGACACAAAGGCCAACTGCCAATTACACCTAGTTGTGCGATCCAGGAACAGGCTACAGGCAACAAATGGTTGAGAGAAGAAAATTTCCTGAAGCCTGATGATCATGAGAGACTGTTCTTGATAAGACTCAATGAATGAATGATGTCTTGCATTAGATTCATTTTAAGCACAAAAATGGATGCCTGCATCTGATAAGAAAGGAAAAAGGAGAGGGGGAATTAGTACCACTCTACCTTCTGGAAATTCCCTTTTCTAGACACATTTCCTCACCCACCACAGGTGGCGTGTTTCATCATAGCAAACCTCCTCACACTGTGATACCGAGTCACAGTGTGAACTATAACCCCCTTACTAGAGGGAGGAGCTCAGCGATGTATTCAAAGGTACAATAAATACTGTACTAATTAGCACGATGTGGTGGTGGAGTAGGGTTTGAGTGAAAGATGTGCGGTTTAAAACTGGCTCCAAGGTGCGCAACACGATTATTTCTTGCCTACCTGTGTCAGATTTTTTAAAAAGCAGATGGCCTAGCAGGCGTAGCTTTGTCCACTAGTTTTTTCCCAAGTAATAGAACGAAAATTGTGTCAGAAAAATCAACGTTATAAAAACACAATACAACCAGTTGTCCTACAATTATATTTTTATAGCTTTACTTTTTCTGACACATTTTTAGTTCTATTGTCCATCAATTGTTGTTTTTGCATTTGTCACCCTGAGTGGGGCGGGTATGCTCAGACGTGAGTCCCGTGCTCTCCACACCACTGGAGTCAAACTATCCCGGCTGAAGACGGCTGATAGCCAGAAACCGGTCCTAGGATGCTTGATTCCGGTCCAGGGAAGACATGGCTTGGCATTTCGGGCTGGACTGTTCCCATGAGGCACAGAGTCAAGGCTGATTTGCATATGGCCATGTCTGAACTGGTGTGGTGTGGAGTGCAAAAAAACGATGGATTTAAGCCCAGATCTCTGTACCGGGATGAATGTATGACATTGTTCTGCATTCTGTCCATCAATTGTTGTTTTTGCATAAGCAAGAGCATTCATCATACAGGTCCTGTAGAATGCCGCAACACCTCTAAGAAGGGTCATAGGCAGAAACATGTTGGCCTACCTTCTTCGAAAGAACTAGCAGACATAGGTGCACCCGCTAGGCCATCTGCTAGTTTTTAACTCTGACCCAGGTATGCAAGAATAGATCGTACCTTGGAGCCAATTTTAACGGTAGACGGTAGAGTGACACCAATTCTCTCCTTTCCTTCTTCCTTCTGCTATCAGACCCAGGCGTCCATTTTTGTGGTAAATATCATTTGTGGGGATTTGACTCCTGCTGTTCTTTAAATCTCCCCTGGCCCTCCATGTGTGTGATTTCTTTCTCTCATTTGTATTAGTTTAAGACGGGTTTTATGTTTGGGAGCTGTTCTGAGGATTCTACGGGATAACATTTTACAAAGCACATGCGATATAGTCCATTTAACCAGGCAAAAAAAAAATAATCAGGCATGTTCTAAGTCTAAACAAACAGGGGCTTTCCAACACTGGTGCTGGGTGCTGGCAATCTATTAAGAGACATTCTAAGATACGTGGCCTTGTGTGCCAAGGCAAAGGAAGATAGGGAGGCATAAAACTCCATCAGTGGTACAATGAGAGGTAAACACAGCTCTGCAAGTGATCCATGCCAATAACTGCACCTTCTGGAATTTCATATGAGGCTCTAAGCAGATGTCTTCGTATTTCATGGAGAGGAGTCTCCTGATCTCTTAATCGTTTCCCTGGACAGATAATGTTGGCTCTTTCTCAAAAGAGCTTTGACGGGAATGCAAAGTGATGGGAACGCTAAATTACAAACCCAATAAAATACAAAAAAAACAATTTCGACTATGTTCTCTTTTTGCTATTCTGTGTTTTACTTCTTCAATAATATGTTGCCTCCTCTCACATTATATTTAATTAATTTTTTAGCCCTTCTGCCCTCTGTTCCACTCGTTTTTTGTGCCTTTCTGCCCTCTGTTCCACCAGTCCTCTCTGACGCCTAGTCAGCCATCCCTCCCACGGGATCCCTAATTCCACCATTGAGCTTACCTGTGGTGGAAGGCACGTCTCCTGGCCTCTCCTGGTGGTGGAAGTCACGTCTCGTACTGCTCCGCGCTGGCACCCGTCGCACAATGGCAGACAGTGTGATGCCAGCGCGTTTTCAGTACATGATGACGTCACAAGAGTCAGACTCTCACAAGAGGAGTCTGCAGCTCCAGGAGAGGAGCGTCATCCTCTTCGCCCGCCCCCACCCCTGCTTAGCTCCAATCCGAGCGGCTGGTTTGGGTGAGGGCGGGCAAATGGAGCCGGAAAGGCTAATAGCCCAAAATACCACCAAATACTACTGAAGGGCTACACGAGTTACTCCCGGGGTCTCCGCGAGCTACCGGTAGCTCGCGATCGACCGGTTGGAGACCCCGGTTTTATATGAACCGAATAAAGCTTATTGAATTGAATTGACTGAATACATCATTGGATCTATAACATGCCACTTTAATGTCTATTGCTGGACTTATCTATTCTGTAAAAGTTAAAATATTTAAAGGAGGCTCTATTCACTCAGTGTGTGCTATACAGGTTATCCATGAATCCATTCCATTTAAGTCCCGGTCATAAAATATGCTTCTCTATCAAGGAACACTATTCTGAAATAACCTTTTAGATCAAAATGTCAAACGAAAAGTGGGTTTTCCTAGTTAGCGCTATGGTTACATATTAAGTCGTTTTTACAATTATTTTCCCTGTTGTCTTCTTTCACTTCAACCGTTAACTGAGTGTAGGATCGGTAAATAATAATGGATGCATTTGCAAAGAAAGGGAGTTTTACCAAAAATGTAACATAATTTAGTTTCCTTAAATTGTTTTTTCATCAAATTCAGCAACACAATACAAATAAATTATGCTATTTTTTAGAGGTGCGAAGGAACGTTTTAAACTGTCATAAGTACAACACGTGATCATGGCTTTGAGTGGCATGAAAAAACGGGGGTCTCTCAAAGGTGCATGGCCAATATAATTAAGGGTGTGGCTAAACAACACATTAGCAAACAATCTGTGCTTAGCATAGTGTGCACCCGACTTGTATTTTGCTGTTTCTGTCAATGCATCATGACACGTGATACAACAAGTAACATCATACCTACAATAAGTCAGGACTATTGGCGTTGTCAATGGTTGTTAGTTGCATAAGATAAATAAGCAGCAACTATGGCCCCTATATAATATTGAAAAAGCTTCCACTAAAAACCCTGGTGACACCACGACAATGTTGTTGCTCCTGATTTTCAAAATGAGAAGGGAAATCCAGAGAGAAAATGACGCTCTTTAAAGGATTTCCCTTCCCCTACACTCACGAGGCATGACGTCACACCGTTACTTCGTCACTAGAAGTGAGCAGTGTGAGAAGCGCGCACATCGCCGTGCCTGGTATCACTGCAGTCCGAGGAAAAACCGACCGCTAGGGCACAAAATAGCCCGATAGATACCCGTTTCGAGGCCCATTTAAAAAAAGCTCAGCACCGGTGAGACCCGGTTCACTTAAAGCCCTGCCGTGCATGTATGCTCATAGTGCGTGATAGCAAACCGGTGATGTCTTTCAGCAAATCACTATGTGCCTCATTTATGAGAAGTGACGCATCGCTGCGTGAAAGCAGCGATGCATCACTTCTCAGTGCGCCCACTTTGCGACATGATCGATGCGTCATATTTACTATATGATGCATCATGTCGCAAGGAGTTACAGATACGCCAGTATTTCTGATGTATCTGTAGGCGCAAAAGTGACGCATTGCTGAAGTGTGTCACAAAAGTGTGGCAACTCCAGCAATGTGTCCTTTCACATGGGGCAAGCCCCATGTGAAAGGGCCTGCGTCAGTCTTACGCCTGCTGTGAGGCAAGCGTAAGATATTGACGCATTTGCATCCTAAAAGTGGTGCAGTGAAATCTCATAGATTTCACTGCGTCACTTCTACGACCCTTTCTTGCGTCAATACGCCCCCCTTGCATACATAATAGCTGGAGGAGCTATAATGTGACGCAGTGGCTTACAAAGTGACGCATCTACTTAGATGCGTCACTTTGTAAGTATGGCGCAACAAGGTGCATTTTTTATGCCACTGGTGCGTCACAAAACGTGACGCACCAGCAGCGTAAAAGTGACGCACAGCCTCATAAATGAGGCTCTATGTTTCTAAGATAATTAGAGAGCAACAGGAGTTTTCCTGCTATTTCATACTTCCAAACCTTGGTAACATTCAAACTGAGCAGTAGAGAGTTTGCGAGCAGAGTTTGTCAGAAGTGAAACAAGTTGTGTAATAATCCGAGGACACACAAGGGAGACGTTTTGTCATCTACTTTTGTTTTGGATTTCAGGCTGGAATCACTTTTTACGGATGAACTGGCTTTTCCTGGAAGGTTTAGCCCGCACAAACACGTTTAATTGGATGGTGCAAGCCTTTCTTTTAACTCACTTCCGCGTCCATCAAAAGCTTAGGGTAGGAGATGAAGCAAGACCTGAGGCTGGGTTAAAGGTTAAGGTTCAATCCAGGCTCACACAAGAGGGCGCCGGTCAACATGTATGCCATTCCATATGTAAAGAGAATAAGCGATAAAGTGATGTCAATAACATGCTTCTAAGCCTATGACAGGCTGGGTTTGTCATAGATAAAGAGAGCAGGATAGGCAAATGTCTTGCAATTTACACGAAGTATAATGTTATAAGTGATTTTATTCTATTTTTATACATTTATATGTTGAAAATGGTTGGTTCTAAATCAGATCTAGGTGCTAGAAGAGAGTGCCTAGCAGTCTCTGCAGCTGCTTTTGGAACAGCCGATACTTTCCTGACTGCAGATAAGTTAGCAGAACAAACAAATTTGCCGGCCTTTTTAAGAGCTATTCCCAGACAAAGAGCATGCAAACAGTAGAATTCTGCAAGGTTTGCAATGGCAAGGACGTCGCAGGCCCTCATGGTGGCATTTGGAAGACACAATAGAGTATTGAAATTCACTCTCAGCTGGACAGTTGTCCAATGCATGGGGTCAGGGAGTACAGATCTCACTCATTGACTTATGCCTATGGCCAGATGCAACCCCTGGATGTGAAGTGAATACAGAAGAAGGGACTGAGACTGTGAAATACCAACATGGAGGGCCTTAAATGGAAGCAGAATCTGGAGACCCAACTAGAGAAGTGAGGTCAGCTGCCTGCGACCTCCCTCGTCTGTTCATCAGTGCCACAACCCACTCAAGGGTGGTTCAATCTTCACGATGCTATCAACAGTAGCCTTGCACTGATAGGTCACTCATAATTCACTAGAAACCCGAAACAACCGGAAGGCCTCAAACTATACCAGGAAAGAGAATGGTCATCTCTGGGGCCATAGAACACACAAAAAGACAAATATTCGTTATTTAATGAGAAAAACCAAGGGGCATATTACCAAGGAATGGCGATATTTATCGCAAAATGCGCTTAGCGCATTTTTTTTTATCGCTGGATATGTTAGCAGAGAAAACATGCTATTAGCAACGTTTTTCTCCATTGTGCTAAAATATCCAGCGATAGCGGCGAAATGCGTGAATATCGCTGAGAATACAGCGATATTCTCGCATTAGCGAGAAAATGCTCTTAGCCATGTTATCCACCTCCCATTGGATAACATGGCTAAGAACTGGTCTGGGCAGGTGTTAGTATTTGGAGATATTCGCGCTTAGCCTGCCTTGCTAATAGGCGATGGTGACTTTAGCTACTGCTTTCAGTCGCTAACTGGTTGGGTATGCCCACTTTGCATGTCATTAGCGATAAACAACGCTGACATGCAAAGCGGGCCCCAAACCGCTAGCTATCGCCTAAAAGCTGTCGCTCACATCAGTTAGCTACAGCTTGCTAATAGGGCGATAGAATTATCGCCGCTTAGCGGCCGAAAATGGCAGCTAAAGCAGCGGTAAGTGCCTATCGCCCTGCTTGATAATATGCCCCCATGGGACTGACTTAAACTTGAGTAATAATGAAAAAATCACCTAATTCTCTAGAAAGTACTTGTGTTGGAGCAAATTCTGGTCATAAACTCAATTTGAGATTTATTTCTGCGTGTTTACGTCAGAATTTTTCTTTAACAACCAAATCCGACTTTAAATACTATTATGAAATTATATTTAATTCCGGATCAGGAGTAACTTGCCAATTAATAATTATTTTATATTATTTTGATGGAACTAGTACATTTCAAATTGCCAACACTTAATTTGCCTGTAATTGCAGCATCATAATAGCCAGCAAAAGAATATCTGCTTTGGAAATAGACATGTTATAATTCCTTCCTGATGAGCCAAAGACCAGTTAATGAGCAGATGGACGAACCAGGATGTATTTCAAATCTGATCATATTTCCTGAACCTATTCTGGGCGAGCAGAAATGCCGTGGAGGATATTAGTAGTCTTTTTTGTTGAGTAAGAAATATTACGAGTGAAGGAAACAGTAGTACTTAAATGCAATTCAATTTTAAAAAAAAATTCTGTTTATTTATTAACAACACAGCTCGTATTGATAAGTCGCAATATTCAGTGAGCAACAAGCAAAGTAAATGATAACATTGTGGTGATCGACAAAAATTAGTACAGCAGTGCACAATTGGAATGAACAGTTGTATGGTTACTCCTCAAACCCCCATCCCTGTACTTTCGCCATGGTCCCCAAATCTTTTTCCATTTCTTCATACATCCCCAGCTCTTATATATGGTTTCCTTGGCACGCTGGCATCGATCTAGGTACTTCCACCACTGCTCCCATGACGGGGTGTCAGTGATCCCCACCCCCTGGCAATGTTTCTTTTTGCTATCCCTGCTGCAAGTGCCTACCAGAGTTCCACGTACCTCGACCAGTCTATGTCTCCCTTTATCATCAAGAACAACCACCTCGGTTCCAGTGGAACAGATGCGCCCACCACCACTGATATTGTGTCTGCCACTTTGGTCCAAAAAGGGCCTATAGCGTGGCACTGACTACCCCTCACGCAAAGGGCCAATGGGCTCCTGCCCCATTTGTATAGGTGCGTGCGAGGGTAGTATATGGGGTGGAGTATTTTCAATTGGACCAATCTGAACCTGGGACGGATTTCTATCTCAGGCCGGGCTTTGTATGGCGTCTTGCCAATCATCATCTTCAATGATACCTATGTCATGGGTCCATGTCTCTCTGAGTTTCACCAGTGGGTCAGGCATATTACTTATGAGTTTTCGGTAGATGGTGTACTTGGGCTACTCTAATATGGGTACTAACAATAGCCTGTCTTCCATGGGGGAATACGCAGGAAAAGAAGCGTATTTGCTCATGTGGGAGCGAATGGCTCACCATTCGCTCGTGTAAGGCGTAGGTAGTGGTAATGTTGCAAAGGAGGTCGTACTCCTTTTTGAGGTAGGCAAAAGAGCGGGGAGCAGAACCCTTCCAAACATCACCCAAATAATCTATCCAGATCAATTTCCACCCTCCAAAGCCAGCCGTGACACCTCTTACAGTTGATCTCCCAGCCACAGGGGAATTCTGCCAGTCGATCTATCTGTCCACCCCAGGCACCTGTTTGCCTCCCTCCAGCACTGAACCACAACTCTGGTATGTGCAGGCCATTCTTTCCCTACTCTCCGAGCATAGAGCAAATGCTGACAGTTTCCCTTAGGCATTGTCAGTCTGTCCACTCTATATGCCGGTTCGGAGCTATCTACATACACCCAGTCGTTTACTACTTGGAGCTGGGATGCCCAGTAGTACAGTTACACATCGGGGAGTGCCAGGCCCCCGTCATATACCCTCCTGGTAAGTTTGTTGAGAGCTATTCTGGGAGTCCCACCATTCCAGAGCAGTGTACGCACTGCTTGCGAGATACGCATAAATACTCCCTGGGGGACAGGGTACGGTGTATTTTGTAGGATATACAGCATCCTCGGCAGGACGAGCATCTTAAATAGTCCTGCTCGGCCCATGAGGGAAAGTGGGAGGGATCTCCAATGACTTCCATCGGCCCGAGGCGAGCCAACTGGGGTTTAAGGTTCTTGTGCAAAAATCCCCCCACATCCCTAGCTATGTAAAACCTTAAATATTTGAAGCCATCCATTGCGACTTTGGCTGGACATTTATGAGGTACCTGTGTGGGGGGACCCAACAGGGGAAAGATCACTGACTTCCCCCAGTTGATAGTGTATCCGGAGAGCTGCCGTACAGTTCAAAAAGATGTATCACCTGCGCTATCGAGTGGTATGGCCGCACCATATATAATATCATAACGTCAGTGTATAAAGAAATATGCTCCTCCTAGTCATCTGTAAAACCAGGCCCCAAAAAGACCTGTCCCTCCTGATCCAATGTGCCAATGGCTCCAAGGCAAGGGCAAATAAGAGAGGAGACAAGGGAGAGCCCTGTCTGGTGCTTCTCCTAAGGGGAAACACCCTAGATATAGTCCCATTCACTCTAAACCGAGCCATCGGTTGTTCGTAGAGGAGACGCACCCGTGCACAGAAGGTGGGGCCAAAGCCGAATTTCTGTAGCACCATAAACAAGTAAGGCCATTCGATACTATTGAATGCCATTGATGCATCCAATGACATCAATGCCATCTACGTGTCTCCGACATCCTCCGTCATATATAACACTCCGTAAAGACGTCGCAGGAAGTGACGGGTGCTCCTACAGGGCATGAACCCAGATTGGTCCACATGCGCCAAATCTGGAAGGACCGACAGCAGTCTATCCGTCAAGGTCTTGGCCAGAAGCTTGGCCTCCACATTAATAAGTGAGATGGGGCTGTACGAGGAGCAGTGATCCGGTGGTTTCCCGGCTTTGTGAATAACCACTATCGTGGCTACCCGTTGATCGGGGGGAGCGTGCCCATCTCTCGAGCTTCCGAGAACATCTGAGTAAGGGGTTTGATGATGACATTTGCCTGTCGCTTATAGATCTCTATCGGGAGCCCATTGGGCCCAGATGCTGTCCCAGACTGTAATGAATTAAGGGCCTTACTAATTTCCTCTTCTGTGAGTTCCGCATCGAGGCGGTCACTCTGTTCACAGGACAGATGTGGCAACCAGAAATCCTGCAGGCATTCAGCACAGTCGCTATCAGTTCTAGTGCACACTGATGAATAAACCCTTTCAAAATGGGACGTGAATGCCTCCGCTATGGCCATACTGTTGGATACTGGGGATCCCGCCTCGTCAATCACCTCCGCCATCCATGAGCGCTCCCTATCTCGCCGCTCTAGCCAGGCCAGCAACTTTAGGGATTTATCTCCCACATCAAACAGCTGGCATTGTATGGCCAGCGCATGAGCCCTTGCCTCCTCTTCTGCTAGGGATCAAAGCTCCCGTTGCTTGAGTCTCAGTCTATGACGGACGTCAACCGAGGGGGCTGTACCAGCCTCCCACTCCAGTCGCTCAATGTCTTGTTCAATTTGGCTGATCCGCAGGCTTTCCTCCTTCTGTTGGGTGCCAATCAATGCCTGTGCCTGCCCTCTCAGGCACAGGCATTGATTGTAGGTTTCCCACAGCAGCACGTGGGAGTCCACTAAACCCTGATTTTCCTAAAAAAAGAAGCACGAGCCCTCTTGGAGTTTGTCGCCAATAGACGATTCACCAAGGCACCACGGGGCAATCCTCGGGAAGGAGGCCCTGTTGATAACCGGGCCCTGAAGTGTGACCTCAACCGGCGCAATTTCTGAGATCCCACGGGCTAAGATGTGGGGGTCAGTAAAGGCTCCCATCTCGTCGGAGCGAGCAAAGAAATAGTCAAGTCTGAGTAAAAAGTGTATTGCCTACTGTATGGGTGGTGTGTGCGCCACAGGTCACTGTTGCCCATTGCTGTGACAAAACCCTCAAGGCCCCGTTCCCCTCCGTATCCAGACCCGTCCATAGTAGCAGTCATTACCGCATTCATGTCGCCCCTAACAGGAATAGCCCCTGGGGAAGATCCACCAGGAATGAGCCCAGCCGTGGAAGCATAGATAAGTGTAGGCCCGGCGGGATATAACAGGAGCAGAATACCACTGTGCGGCCCTCTCACTTCACTGCAGCCGCGACAAGGCAGCCCCCATCGTCAGACCATGTGCCCAGCAGGACCACTGGTAGGGCGTTGTGGATCAGGATGTACACCCCCCTTGAGCTTGATGTGAACCCGGAGTGAACAATCAATTTATAACTATAGCGGCCCGGGGCCTTACATCTGTACACGCACAGGTGTGGCTCCTGGATGAGGACCACATTGGGAGCATGTTGTTTAAGCTATTGTTAGATGAGGGTTCTCTTGATTTTGTTACCCAGCCCATTCACATTCCCTGTCCACATGGTAAACTTAGTTTGGAAACCCATTACACACAAGGAGAGTAGACAGCATCGGATAGATGTTTGGACCTTTTGTGCCATCGGACAGAACACCACCTGCTAAAGTACTGTATTGAATTTGAGCATAACATACAAACCCCCCTCACCAACACCCCCCACCCTGCCTCCCAGCTAGATGGGTCCCCAACCTCCCACCTTTTGAACATGCAGAGTGCCTGTTGCCCATACAACATGGTAGAGGAAACATGAGCTTGCAATCAGCCAGAAAAATTATAAAGAACTAACGAATGTCCTACCCCCATGAACACTTTTGGTGTTAGGGCAATCCAGTGTAGTGTTACGATGGCCAGCCCTCTGTTGCGGTCGCCAAACAACGGGATGTGATAGTAAAAGGGACCTCTCGGGCAAACAGATGCAGCGTAGGTATGAGGGGAAAAATCGGGTCACCAGGCACTCCTCTGGCCTGGTCACTGCCCTAGAACAGCGTATGTGCAGCAAGCAGTCCCCTCAGGACTTGTCCCTGTCTCACCGAATGTCTCATCCAACGACGAAGAGCCCCAGGACCTTCCTCCTTGGAGCACAGTTCACTCTCCCCGGTAATTCCAGGCTTCCTGAGATTCCCAGGCCCGTGCTTATTCACGCTCAAGGGGGGGGGCCCAGACTCCACGATCGGCCAGATCATTTTCACTCCATGAGACACTCCCGACTCACCCCCAATCTTTTGCGTGTATGTGGCCTTTGTGGTACATGCATTGTGTGTATGAGTGAGTCAAAGTAATTGAGGCCTGTGGGTTCTATTTTTTTATTCCCAGGCCTATGTAAAAGATGGAGGTGAGATTGTTTTCCCAGATAGTACAAGTGTACTGCTGAAATTCCTGAATTTGCTAAGAGGGGCTGTTGATTAGTCTTTGTGTCGCACTGTCATTTGGTTGATGGTGGGGGTGAAAGTAGGGAGAGTAGTTTATGTTGCTCAGAGTGAGTTGGCTTTGAAGTAAAATCCCTATGGTCTGACTTCATTTTACGTAGACTCCAACTCCATCTTGGCCAATGGTGGTTGGCGTCTTCTCACTCTCAAACAATGGAAGTCGCCATTTTTCCTGAATTGTGCAGAATCACTGTCATGTCTGTTATTAGACGTAGATGTCATCTGACCTTATATTTCTAAGAAATGTGAAAGCATCAAGTAATTTGATTGATGACTTAGACAACACATTTAATTCTACATTCAGCTGGTACAAATGTATATTCTTCACCATGTCAAGGTGAAAATAAGAACACATATATACATATGACAAAGCAATGTAGTCTGAACTTACATCCTTTTACCAGATATGTTAATAAGGAATGTCTGGGATTCACACCTTGGTGCACATAATATATGATTTGGGTGATCTACCAGTTGGCTAGCACCCTTTTGGTTTTCCCTTTTCCTTTCCATTTTTTAACTGAAGTTCTTTTTATTCTTATCCCAAACTCTTTTTGCTATTTGTAGTGGTGTACTCGAAACATTGTTTGGATTCCAGCACAATATATGACAGACATCCCTAAACATATGTCAGAAATTCAAATTTCTGATAAAATTATGTATATACAGACTACCACTTGTCCTCTGCCCAGATTATCGCCTGGGATTCTACCAGAGACTGTTTCACCTACTGCCAGCACACTTCACACTTCACAGATGTTACATCTCGCCTGAAGCTGATAACGCCAAGTCCCAGAGGAAGACCGACTGACTGCTACTGTACTATGTTTGCCCTTCACAGGGAACACTATCTTCATGCCTCCACTGATAAAGACAGGCTTTGCTGTCAACAAGGTATGCAGTGTATCCCTTCTCCCTAAAATTTCCGACTGCAAGTTGCTCTGCCGTCCATGCTCTCTTGGTGTAGCACATAGAAGTAGACATTAGGGTGTTTGGTTTTAGATGATATCTTCAAACATGCTAAAGATTTTCATTTCATGGGTACTTATAATGTTTCTGCTAGCTATTTTTATAATCTTCTGTTTAGTTGTTTTAGATGTAATGAGAAACAGATTATACCTGTAGTAATGAATACTTTTTTACTTAAAAGTGTTTCATTTTTCCTAGTACAGTGAGTGCATGATACTGTGAATAACAAATTATATTCCGTAACTGTTACCATAGTGCCCCTTATCCCTTTATGGGATTGTTAGTAACCCAAAAAGCAATAATTTTATCTCAATTACACATTGAATAAAGTCTTGCAGGGCTACAATAACCTGTCTTTCACATTAATCGCTGGTTTATTCAACCGAGTACAGTCGTAACTTAAGCAACATGTAGTTTAGGTCAGGTCAGCTTTTCATCTTATTCCTTGTCACTGCCTCTGTGGCTGTTGATAAGCAAAGTATAAAAACCAGACACCTCTTTGTGTCTCTGCTGTGGATACTCCAGATTATAGACCACTCTACTGTGAGTAGCATCACTCTGCACAAAGGCTGGGTCCTGAAGAACAGGTACGAGAGGACAGATTAAAAAAGAACCAATCCAAACTGGACTGAAAGTTCAGACAGAAGAGCCACATTTCGTCAGCTTACTCTGTAAAAATGTGTGAGCAACTGACCCACTTCTTGTTCCATTTGCATGTTCTCTTTAACCAAGGAATGAAGAGCCCCCATAGCTCTGAGAGGGTAACTTCACAATCAGAGCAGATGTACGTCTGACAGTTAGCTTCCCAAAGGTGAGGGTACAAAACCTGGAGTCAGAAGTAGCCAAGTTTGAGGCTTGAATATCCTTGTACACATGCTGTGGATAGAGGGTAGGAGCCTGCAGACCCCTCTAAGGTGTGTCTGACCTGAAGCACTAGAGCAAATAGGCACCCAGTGCTGTGTGAGTCCACCAGAAGAGAATTACTGCCCACATGAGCATAGGCGCAGTCTCTACATACAAACGGTTTTAGTTGGAACCATGTGTAAGAAGGGTGCCCAAGCAGGTAGTGCCACTACAGGAAACAAGAGTACCTGAGTGATCTCGGCTGCAGCATCTAGTAGTGCACAGCTGCAGCAAAGAAACTGTTCCAGAGTTAGGTTGTTCCACTTCAGAGACTGCACAGAAGCAGACCGTGACGTTTTACTCCTTGGCCCAGTCCCTGTTGCACCCATAGCCCAAACCAGCAGTTTTGTCAATAGTTGGAGGCCTGCATCCTTTTTGGGTCTTATTTGAGGAGTTTTATATAGCAGTAACATGACCCATAAGGTTTTCAGAGCACTGTACATAAAGCAGAGAAGTGATACATACAAGGGAAAAATGCAAGCTGTACATCAAGCAGGTAAGTCAAACATAAAAGGGAACAATGTGAGCAATATCAACAATACAGAATTATATAACAATCAGCCTTGCTAATGCAAGCTCCATAGGTGTTCACACAGAAAAAGTCATGCGGAGTGACTTCAAGGCTACTATTGCGGGAGTGTATTTAACAGAAGAATTTTTATATCTTTTTTGAAGGAGGTAGTTGAGGGGTTTGATTGGTTTCAGGCAGTCGTGTGTTCCATATTCTTGGGGCTAGACCATAGTAGGAGCGGTTGTACATTTTCTTTTTGTTGAACTTGTGTGGTTTCAACAGTAGGGAGTTAATAGTAGGAAGTAAGCGCTTCTTTAGCAACGACTACCACCAGACAGTTCAAGTTTTTTTGCCTAATAGACGGGAGGTTTATGGTGAAGGACCTTGTGAGTCATGCAGGCTACCTTCAGCTGGATCGTTGCTTCAAACAGGACTTTCAGGTCTGGTGTAATGTAGTCAGATCTTCTGGATCCCATTATGAGCCTAGTAGCTGAGTTCAATGTGGCCCTTAGCCAGAGGTGGATGGTGATCCTCAACAGTGGAGAGGCATCAAGCCGAGGGGCAAACCTGTGGCAAGCACAATAATAAATCACAAGGCTTTACGGCTAAAATTTCACAGCTCTCAATATGGCTTGTTAACAGATTTTATGATGGGCCATGACTGAAAGCTCTGGAGTTAAGACTATAGCCAATGTGAGTTTCTCAGAGTGCTTGTCCGTGGGACAAAATGATAATAAAATAAAATGAAAAATTTACCTACCGATGCTTCCACGTTTGTGTCTTGATTGCATTCTGTTCCAACCCTCTTGGAGCCTCAGTCAACTACCGTCTACAAATCTGAATTTTGTTCTCTTGCTGCTGATATTGTTAAGCAACATGAGATCAGCACGACGATTGGCTGTAGCACGCTGCCAGACACTCCAGCAGGCACTAAGACTGCTAGGTGGAGAAGTTTAAAGTGAGCATGTCAGGCTGGCCGCCGCAGGGCTACCTGCCATAGTAATATGCACACTTTAATCTGCTGCCAGTCTGCAGCAATGGCCCACCTCCAGACCCTGCTTGGACAGCAAGAAGTGAAAAATAAAAGGGTCATTAATTTTATTACCGTTTTATTTTTCACTTTTGCTACACTGGAATCAGTGGGTGATGCTCCTTCACCCTAATGGAGTGGTTGCCACTGCCCTTAGCTGTGCCGGTCTAGCTTTAGATAATCCCGCGAGTGTAGCACTCCCGTAATCTAATAGGGAGATAACTCTGGATTGGACTGCTAACTGAAAGTCATCAGTCATCATTGTGGAGAAGTGTGGCTCAATGGTTAAAGAGGCAGACCCTGATGCAGAGGTCTAACCCGGGACCAGGGTTCAATTCCTGCATTGGTGGGTCTTGGGTTCAATTTCCTCGGACCTGATAATTCTCGCCTCTGTGCCTATTCTAATCATGGGTCCCACTCTGCAACTCTGGGCAATAGCTTGCTTAATCTCCCCAACGGCCCCCACAACGCTAGGATGCATGGCTTCACCTTGGGGGTGCCCAGGAGTGGGCACTTCACAGGGAAAAGCCAGGAAGGGTTCCACAGTGGTATTCGACTATTCGTACAAGCGCTGGGATACCCCTGCTGGGGCCGATCTAAGTGCTATACAAGTACACTACATTTACATCAGGTGGCAAGAAGTGTTTGATTTTCCTTGGTGTGCTCAAATGGTAATTGGCTCCCATTGTGGTTGCACTGATATAATCTTGCATATTCAGGTATTTATCCAACATTACATCTAGTGATCTAGTTGAGTTAATGAGGTGGAGGCAAAATAGAGAGCTCTAAGTTGTCTGGGCCATTTTTCTAAGGAGGCAGAGTGATTGTGAGGGGCGATCAAGAGGAGACATTTTTCGCGGGTGTTGAGAATAAGGTGATTGTGGGATACCCATTATTGGGTTTTCAGTAAGGATTAATTGAGAGTTTTCATATCTTCGGGTGAGGAAATGTTCAAGTACAATTTTGTATTGTCAGCATACATGTAGTATTGAATATTTGGAAGCAACAGAATTTCAGTGAGAGGTATTATGAACATATTGTAATGAGTTGAGGGAGCGACTTGATTTTCCAAGAAATATCAATGGTTCAATCAAACATCTTCACTGTTCATTAATCAGTACATATGTCAAACAGCCATATGTTTGACATATGTACTGATTAAAGAACAGTGAAGATGTACTACTGATCGCCATTATCTCTGTTGAAATAATATCAATAAAGAGCATTTTGGGGAAACTACATCAGTGAACCATTGATATTTCTTGGAAAATCAAGTCGCTCCCTCAACTCATTACAATTTGATTATGGACATTATTGGATCTGTACGGTGGATCCAAATGAGGTTTTGAGCGTACATTGGATTGGAATTTGTTTGAACTACTGAATGCATAGATTTGGTTATTGTCTGTGCTGACCTAGTTACCCTCACCGTCTTTTGTTTATGAGTATTTTGTATTATGAACATGTTAAATAACGTGGGTGAAAGCATGGATCCTTGAGGCAGTTCTATCATGTCAGAAAGGGAACTGTTGGCTTTAATTCTTTGAGTTCTGTTATGTAGGAATGAGGCAAACCAGGTTTAAATCAGGACAGAACAGACCCATCATATTCTCCAGAAGGTTAATCATGTTGCCATGTTTGACCTTATCATACATGAAGGCGAGATCCAGCAGAATAACCAGGCAAGGTTTGTTCTGATCAAGGAATCTCAGGGCATCATCTACAATGTGTGTTAGAGCCATTTCAGTGCTGTGTCCCATTCTGAAGCCGAATTGGCAGTAGTCAAAGAGATGTAACTCCTCAATATGCTTGCAGAGTTGCAGGTGCACACAATTTTGTAGTAACTTTGCTAACGTTGGGAACTTAGTAAATGGGCGGAAATTGTTAAAGTCAGACCAGTCTGCATTTGGATTTTTAGGATTGGGGTATCCTATCCTCTCTTTAAGTTATCAGGAATCAAACCCTGGGAGAGAGAGAGATGCATTGATAAACTAAGTCCAAAGTGGGAGAATGGAAGATCTAAGCTCTTTGATGAGCTTTGCAGGCAGTGGATTATTAAAGTGATTAGAGGGTTGTATTGATATTATTGTTTTGAGTATATCAGCTACATATGGGAGTTTTTAGTCATTCCAAGGAGAATTATTGTCTGTATTATAACAATTATGAGTACATCTCGCCCAGTGCTGCACCGGGAGGAGACTTGGCTGAGCCTGGCTTAGTAGATGCTGGGAGGCAAGTTGCAGTTCTGATTCAATCTTCCTAGACTTTTCTATATTTCAATACCTAGGTATTCACAAGACAGTATTGCATCAGTTTATGCATGCTGCAAGGTGCGCAACGAGAGGCAGATGCATGCTGTGCAATTCTTCCAGATCTATACAATTTAATAATGTCATTACCTGGAGGACTAGGATGTTCAGAATGGATGAATGTCATCATTAAGTCAGGTTTCAGTTAAGATTAGGAGGTCAAGGTCTTGTGTGAGGATGAGATCAGTGATATCAGTTACATGTTTTACTGCTGACCTGCAATTAAGTAGCATAGACTTGATATGAGATTTGGTAACTAATGCCCCTTGGTGTGTTGTGGGGACATGTAATAGATTGTGCTTATTTTGGATAGTTTACTACAACTTCTTTTTTAGCACAAAAGTAGGTATCAGATATCTGTTTTTTATTGTTCTTTTTGAGTAATATATCTTTGAAGTTGGTGGCTGTGTTTTTAAATAGGTTAGGGGTATTTAGTCTTGAACGCATTGCAACCCAACTATTCGATGAAGCTATCACTAGTAGTTCAGTAGATTGGCTTCATGGTAGCTATTGATACACCAGTTAAATGGCTTAAATTGGCCTTACTATTTAAAATTGTCTTACTGTGAGCATAGTAGGCTGCAACCAAATAACTAGTGAACAGGCAGTATAGAACATATGCGGATATACAGTCATAGGAGGAGTAATAGAAGGGAGGAGAAATGAAGCTCAGACCCTAAAACCTTATAATTAGGAGAGCACTTCACATGCAGAATATAGCTCAAACCTTGAATGTCTTCTGAGCGTGCAAAATCAGGAATGCACTTGAAAAGAGCAAGAGATGAACCGTCCTAAAGGTCCATTAGACAGTCACCTGTGGCATGAAGTTTAGCAAGTGTTCCAAATTAAGGAAAACTAGAAGCGGTGTGGAGTCCCAGTAACATAGTTTGCTAGCAGTTTATCTTCGGGCATCCTGTTGTCTTTAACACTATTCTACCTACTGAATCAACATACGACTACTGCCTGGATTATTGGAAAAATATATTTATCTGCTAGCTCTTTATATGTGTGTATTCTGAATGTAGAAAACACAGTATATCATTTTTATATGTCTTTTATTTATGCCAAGGTGGTGGTATCTATTGATTATACTGCCTTACTAGGCCTAGCACAGCCCTTCAGTTTGATTATGAGTAGGACAAGTGCCATTGCAAGATGGCCGCTTCTTTAGACATACAGTTGTATTTGTGAGCATCAAATTTTTTCTTTAATTTAAATTTCCTTCTTTAATTATAGTGTGTTAGAGAAAGCCAAAATCCTATGTTGATCACGCTTCACTTGATAGGACCGCTATTTTAAGGGTTAGGCGTTCATGTGGAGAAGGAGAGGTGACCCCCAAAATGGAGGGCTAGCCAAGTCCAACAAAACATCCACAGGAACAAGAAAGCCTGAAACAGCATGACACAGCTAGATCGGTGTAATTAGGTCAGAGGCAGAAAGATGAGGACTAAACCCTAGAAAGGCATACGGAAAAAACAACAATGCCGCTGCGAGTAGCAAAGCTCGTCCAGGCAGGTGCTAAAGGCGCGAGCCACCTGCCGTATACCCCTATGGAAACTGAGAAATCCCCCTATTGACGGAAGGTCGAGGGGAAGTTGGAATCAGCAGAACTGGAATCACTCATCTGAGAACGAGAGCCGCTACAAGTGGTGCTGGTGGAGGGACGTCAGACAGCACATTCGGGACATGTCGCAGGAGAGTCAGAATCAGCAACTGAGGGGCATATTATCAAGACAAGCGATAAAATTATCGCCGTGTTAAAACTGCCTCCTAGAAGAGGGAGTAGATAATATGCATGCTGTGAGTATTCACCGGCTGCCAGAAGAGGACTCAAATTACTTTACTGTGGCACACCTGTTATTATACAGATCAAAATCTGTCAGATTGTCAACACAGTACTCAATATTGAAGTTAGCTATTTTAGCAAGTGGTAAATAACAGTTCAGGGTTACCATTTCTTAGATTACACTGTAGGTGAAAAATTAAGTTTCATCTCAAAGTAGAGTTGGAAATACAGAATGTATGAACAGGTATAATCAGATCTAATGTATATTTAGTTGGCAATGTCAACACACCAATCATACTAAAAGTCTTTTCTTATCTTTAGATACTAATTGCAGGGCAGGTCAAGATGAGTTGTGCCACCGGGAAGTATGATGATACTTTCTCTCTCTTGTCCTAATCTCCTTTCCCTGCATCTACTTCTAAATCTAAGTTTCTAACTTAAGGTTTGCTCTAGGTTCAGAGCATTTTGGTAGTTACATCAATCCTTTTGGTACTCGATTGTAAGGTTAGTCCATACTCTGCTTTTCCAAACCCGCAGCATCCCTCTGCCTTATTAGCATGTTATTATATATTGCACTGTTCACCCAATGGTTTCTTAGCACTAAGTTCAACGGAGGGGCTGAATCAAACTAAATGCACACTTTAATGTTATGTTTTGTTATAATAAGGGGTCCCAGTTTAATGGTATTTTTTTTAACATTTCCGTCTACATTTATCCATATTTATTTGTGGGCCATTTTATTTATATTTATACGTATTTATTTTATATTTTGACAATAAATGGATTTGTAAAATGGTATATTTCCACATTTATTTAACTGATAAATATGCAGTCATACTTTGATGCTTGTCTTGTTTTAGCAAATGAAGCAGTCAAATATAACCAAACCCTACTCGAACATGTAAACATTAGCCTTAAATACAATTAGCATATGTCTATATTTAAGGGATTCTCATCCTGTTTTTAAATCTCCATGGTGTCTGTCTGCTAAGCAGTAGGCCTGGAGTTCTGATAAACACAGCGCGCCCCCTCCCCCCTCCCGAGGTCAGTGCCCGCCTCCAGGTTTAGGGTGACCAACCGTCCGTAAATTTCACGGAACGTCCGTAATTGGATCCTCACGTCCGTTGTCCATGAGGATCCCTTTTACGGACGCCTTTTGTCCATAATTTTAGCCATTCACAGGGGAGCAGCACTTGATGCTGGCGCCTCGCACTCCTTCTGGAGCACAAGAGCAGCCCCATCCGCCCATTGTCATTCTGTATTCCGGCTAATTGCCACATACAGAATGGCAATGGGGCAGTCTGGGCTCCCCTAAGGATTTCCCGAAAATTCTGAAATATTCAAATTGGTGGGGGATTTATTCCAATGGACGAGTTTTTGCCTGTTTTGCTCTATAAGCAGATAAAATCTCAGCTCGGCCTGGACACACACGTATTTTGTCGCACTTAGGGGCTGATTACGATGGAGGATTTTCCGCATCCCCCGGGGAAGCCACCGCCAGCCCGGAGGATGTGGAAAATCCTCTGCGTACCCACCAAAGACCCACCGCCACATTAGGATGGCTGGTGGGTCCTGGTTTCAGTCCGCCGCTTTTCCGCCGCGGTTGGCTTACAACCGCGGCAGAAAAGGCCTAATATGGTGCCGTGTCTCTCAGACACCGCCAGACATATTAGGATGGCTGAGAAAACATGCTTTTCCGCGATGGCTTCTCCGCCGAGGAAAAGCATGCGGATCTTCACCTCGGGCCCCCTGGGTGAAGGGGGGGTGGGGTGTGCACATGGGGGGTACCTATGGTACCGCCCTGCATTTGTATGCAGAAATCGGCAGGCACCGCGCTGTGCCTGCCGCTTTCTTCATACAAATGCAATGTATGCATTTTTAACATTGCGGCAGGTGCAGCTACAAGCCACACCCGCCGCAATGTTACAAATAGAGGATGTGACCGCCAGGGTGGCGGTCACATCCTAATTGGACAGGAGATCCCTCCTCCTCTGTGATCGCGGACGGACTCAAGTCCGTCAGCGATAGTAATGGGCCCCAAAGTTAGAATTGCTGAATTCATTGAAATGGTTGCTATTCTGCACAGAATATTACCAGTATAGTGCGCCGACCCATGAGAGGGGGTGGAAAACTTCCCACCTAATGGACATTTGGCACAGCCATGTGGGAATTGATTCCTCTTTCTAAATCGAAACGTGTCCCTTTTGAGTATGGAGCGGTTGTAACTCACTCGAGTATCGTCATTGCTGACTCCATTTCACGAGTAGAACTGTGCATTTTAGATAGCAATGAGTGCTCTCAACTTAAACGGGTGACTTTATTGATACCATACCAAGATGCTGGAGGATAGCTGCCAGCCACTAGCGTCTTCAGAGGGGCCCAGATGGTGCCCTGCTCTATTTGTTCAGCCTTAGAGAATGTAAGATGGCTCAAGGAGTTCCATGCTCACTGCTGGCACTTGAAATGATCTGAAGGTCACAAGTCCGAATCCCAACAAAGCCGACTCAGTCTATCATCCTGCTAAGGACGGTAATATGAGTCATGTGACGGCCTCCTCCTGCCTCAGTGTACTGCATGACATTCTGTTAGATGGATGAATGGTAAAACGCCAATGCTGCAACGTGAGAAAACAGTTTATATAAAGAAGCCTGCGAAATAAGTTAAAAATAACGAGTTATAGTTCTTTCAGTGTCGCATCATTTTAGAACTGACGCGTTTTCAATATTATATTCAACAGCCATGGTTGCCTCTTTTTCATTTTAAGCAACTAACAACCATTGACAAAGCCAATAGTCCTTCCTGGCTTGTTGTAGGTGCAATGCACTATATATCTGGATGCAATGACAGAAACAACATAATACCAGTCGGGCAGAACACTATGCTAAGCACATATTTTTAGCCTAGGTGTTTTAAGTCACGACCTTATTTACATCGAAGACCCCCTTTGAAGAGACCCCCTATTTTTTATTACCCCACTTAAGGCCCTGGAAACAACACCATGTTACCGTCTCCTCACGTCCTGGCACTGTGTATCATGCATGAATCACGACTTCTATGTTTTCAGATTAACTATGTGCAGGGGCATAGTGAACCCTCCCCCACCCACCCCTTTGCTTTAGGAACTACAGCAAGGTGAAGTTCTTGATGGGCCTCTTCTGTCTGCAAATCTGCAGACAAAGGCTCAGCTCATAATGTGAAAAGGTAGGTGAGTACATAAGTGAAGGAATGTGTGAATGGCTGGTTGGATTAGTGAAAGGATGAATGGATGAATGAAAGGGTGAATGGATAGATAATGAAAGAAAGGATGGACGAGTGAGTAAGTGGAAGGATGGATGAGAGGAAATGTAAATAGATGGATGTTTGGGTGGAAGGATAGATGGACGGGTAAAAGGGTGGATGGGTGAGTGAAAGGATGGATGGATGAGTGAAAGGGTAGCTGATGGGCGAGTGAATTGGTGGATGGATGAGTGAAAGGATGGATGGATTGATGAATAGATAAGTGAAAGGGTGAATGAATGGGTGAGTGAAAGGGTGGATGTAAGGATTGATGAGTGAGTGAAAGAGGGTAAATGGACAAAAGGATGGATAGATGAGTGAAAAAGTGAAAGGGTAGATGGATGAGAGAACGGATGGATGGATGAGTGAAAGGATGGATGAGTAATAGGGTAATGGATGGATTCAAATTATAAATAATATAATAATAATAATAATTCATGAATGGATGAGTAGATGGGTGGGTTGGTGGAAGGATGGATGGATACGTCAAAAGGGGATGGAGAGAGAAAGGGAGGATGAATGACTGAAATGGTAAATAGGTGGAAGGATATGTGACTCAGTGGATGGATGAGTAAGTGAAAGGATGGCTGGATGGGTGAACGGGTAAATGGCTGGATGGATGAGTAAATAGATGGATGGGTGGAAGAGTGGAAGGATAAGTGTATGGATGGACGGGATGAAAAGGTGGATGGATGAATAATAGATGGATAAGTGAAAGGGTGGATGGAGGGATGGATGAGTGAAATGATGGATGGAAGGATATATGGTGGATAGGTTTGCAAATGGTTGAATATGTTTGGATATAGATGGGCACATAGAGGGAAGGACAGAATGAATGGTGTAGACTGAATGATAGATAAAAGAATGATTACACCTTGTAGCACCCTCTATCTTAAGTAACATTTCCTATACATTGACTTTCACGTTTATATGAGTCATTGTCTCTATATGATGTGTGTGTGATGTAACGTACTCAGACACCCTGCCCTCAATACATGGGATTAGCAGCACTATAAAAGAAATTAAATACACATGAGAGACGGTCTATGTGAAGATGAGGGGCACCATTGGAGGCTGGTAGCAAGGCTTGACTGGTTGTACCGGGCATCAAGTGTTTCCCTGAGAGGCAGGAAAGGGGGGGGCGGGTGGGGGGACTGCAATGTACCTTGTATATCCAGTAGTTTTCAATCAACAATAAAAGCGGCCCCACTTGTTTTCAGGTGTGGTTCACCATTGTCTGGTGTTTAATACCTACTGGAGCGAGATGCGCGTTTTGAATCATCTAAGGTAGCAAGCTGCGGGCATACTGAAAAACCATGAAGTGCACGATTGTCTCAACCTAATATTAACTTATTTTGACTTGTACTTAAATGGTTGTCTATTTACTTACTTTTATACTATCCTCCTCTGACGTGTCCGTAAAACGTACCTTTTGTCCCAAAGTTTTGTCCCAAATTTTGACCTCATGTCCTTAATTTTTGTCCTGAATTTTTACACTCACAATCCTGAATTTTCAGGTGGGCACCCTATCCAGGTCAGCGCCCAGTGCGGCCGCACCAGTTGCACCTCCCAAAGCTGCCCCTGCACATTCTCCTGTAGGAGAAAAGACCCAGAAATGTGTTCTAATATGTGGTGCACAGCTGCACTCGGCCCCCATAACTCTCGTCCCAAGGAGGCTGCAATCGAGGAATGGGGGCACATGGTTTGATGCGGCAGCCCCCGCAGGAGGGTGTAGTAACACGCACCTGGGTGAGTCACAGAAACTAGGCGCGTCCCTCTGCAGGTGGGTGTCAGCAGCTGGCACTCACCCGCGGGCGGAGGGGCCAGAATTAACACAACAGTGAACAAGAAGGGAATCCCACACGTCAGCATCAACGCGGCCCGACGTTATCATAACAGGAAGGAATGCAGCCGGGCTGCAGGTGAGGCGACTGAGCCCCGCCCACAGAGAGGGCGCGAATAATGGCGCCGCTTGTGCCAACACGTTTTATTGTTCTCAGGAAGCTCTAATTAAAGGAGCACGCGGTGCTCAAAAGGGTTTCAAAGATCGGAGAGACTCTAGTATACTACTAACGCAGAATGGCAGAGAGAGTTTTGTTTCCTCCTGTGTAGCTAATTGCTCGAGAGTAATAATTATTGTTTGGTGAAAAAACTTCCCGTCAATTGTAACTCTTTCATCAGCCAATGGAGGCTTGAAGCGCAGATTTCGTGTTTAGTCTCCGCCTGACTGTCTACCTGAATCTTTTCTCCCGATACACGTTCGCACCTTGACGAGATGGGACGTGTTCCTTTTAAGCGGTTCCAAAATAAAGGACGTGCTTTCTGAGAGGATATAATCTCAGGTGCAAAGCCTCACATTCTTCTTCTGAGTGGAAAAAAGAATTACAAATAACACCCTGCTTTGTTGTAGGCAGCTAAAGGTACACGGCGGCCAGTCCCAGCTGTGCATGTAGTGCTCGTGAAAAAGCATTTAACAACAAAGAAGAATCTCGTTAAAATCTTGTCTTCGTTATTACATGATTACTTAAATACCTCGCACCATGGAAGAATTGTTCCCTAAGCATGTCGATCAAGATGTTGTGCAGGCAAGTGTATAAGGGTCATGACACACACAGGCAATCAGAGAGGCGCATGCCTCCTCCTTGCAAGACCTAGTCATCAGGAGCCCAGCATCGTCTGGTTAGATTCCATTCGAAGAGATTTCCAACCATCACTGACATTGAAATAGGACTATGGATGAAAACAGTCTTACATTTAAAAGGCTACTCTGCACCACATCAGAGCCGCCCAGTCCTTTGTTTATTCGTGACCTATTTTGCATGAGAGGGAAAGGGGCGGGGGGAGGGGTGGTGCATACAAGCTTTGTGAGGTTTAATAGAGGTGTGTCTGTGCTATGGGCAAGGTCGGATTGGGATCACAATTTTGCCCAGGCGCTGATGAAAAAAGTGGCCCACATTCGCGGGGCGTGGCCCACATTCGGGGGCGTGTCCAATATTTGCGGCGTGCCCCACATTCGCAGACATGCCCTTTCATGAAACACACAAGGAATGTAAGTGGGAGGATATTGTTCTTGGGAAGGACACATGGCCAAGGTGACAATGTCCTACAAGCTGAGCACCTGAAAAACAGCCAGACCCCTTTCTAGTACCAAATTATTCCCAGCCCTCCAGTGCAGGAGCATCTGAAAACTGCGAGGCCCCTTTCTCTTCAAAAATTATTCCCCAGCCCTCCAGCACATGAGCATCTGAAAACAGCGACGCCCATTTCTCTTCAAAAATTATCCCCAGCCCTCTAGCGCAGAAGCATCTGAAAACAGCGAGGCCCCTTTCTATTACAAAATGAATCCCCAGCCCTCCAGCGCACGAGCATCTGAAAACAGCGAGGCCCATTTCTCTTAAAAAATTATCCCCAGCCCTCCAGCGCAGAAGCATCTAAAAACAGCGAGGCCCCTTTCTATTACAAAATGATTCCCCAGCCCTCCAGTGCAGGAGCATCTGAAAACAGCGAGGCCCCTTTCTATTACAAAATGATTCCCCAGCCCTCCAGCGCAGGAGCACCTGAAAACAGCGAGGCCCCTTTCTATTACAAAATGAATCCCCAGCCCTCCAGCGCACGAGCATCAGAAAACTGCGAGGCCCATTTCTCTTAAAATATTATCCCCCTGCCCTCCAGCGCAGAAGCATCTGAATACAGCGAGGCCCATTTCTCTAAAAAAAGGATTCCCCAGCCCTCCAGCGCGGGAGCATGTGAAAAAGGCGAGGCCCCTTTCTCTTAAAAAAATATTCCTCAGCCCTCCAGCACAGGAGCACCTAAAAAACAGTGAGTCCCCTTTCCATTAAAAAATTATTACCCAGCCCTCCAGCGCAGGAGCACCTGAAAACAGCGAGGCCCCTTTCTATTAAAAAATTATACCCCAGCCCTCCAGCGCAGGAGCACCTGAAAACAGCGAGGCCCCTTTCTATTAAAAAATGATTCCCCAGCCCTCCAGCGCAGGAACATCTGAAAACAGCGAGGCCCCTTTCTATTAAAAAATTATTTCCCAGCCTTCCAGCGCAGGAGCACCTGAAAACAGTGATGCTCCCTTCTATTAAAAAATTATTCCCAAGCCCTCCAGCGCAGGAGTACCTGAAAAACAGCGAGGCTCCAGCTATTTGTAAATTACTCAGCCCTCCCCAACCCTTCACTGCCTCAGGGCAATGGCGTGGCAAGAGAGGGCTAAAGCAAAAACACCGCTTCTGGGCCATCCATGGGGTTGGGGGGTGAGGCTAAGGTGAAGATGGTGCGAGATCCCCACATCACCTGGCCCCCATAGTGAGACCCATTCGTCCTCACCCACTATGCCCTGAATGAGAAGGGCTGTGGGCGTGGACTAATGCAAGCACCGATTCTGGGCTGTGTGTGCCCCAGTGGGGCTGAGGTGAAAATGGCTCATAGGCCTGAGCAACACCTGGCCCCCTGAGATGCTGATTCTGGCACACAACCACCCCTCCCCAGCCCATCATCAGCATGATTGCTTGGTAGGGCAGGGGGTCAAGGAGAGGCCACACCTGATCATCGTTGAACAGCCAGCCGCACAACAGAGCTGCTGTCCTCTCCCTGTCAGTGCTCTCTGTGGACTGGTAAAGGGGTGAAAAAACAGCCCACAGAGTGCACTGAGATACCGGCCCTTGTGCCCATGCCCCAGGGCCCGCAGTGGCAATCCGCCCCTGGCTATGGGGGTTGCTAATCTGAGAGGAAACCCAACCACAGACATTTCTATCCGGACTGTAGGACTCGTGACCCAACCACACACAACATAATCCATTTATTAGGGGGTCATGTCCCAAACAGCCCCTTGAAGCCATTCCCCTGCTTATTATGTAAACAGAATTATGTTTAGCTGCTGTGTAGTTAGTACATTGATTGTTCTTCGGCACATTGTACGAACAAATGTTGTTAAGATGTTATACTGTGTAAATACCTTGTAATAGTTTTTTTCTATTAACCATGATTTTTGCGTTCAAGGTTTGAATAATCTTATGTTTATTGTTTCTTTTGTTCTCTTAACTTTTATGTACCATATTATATGCACTGCTTACCTATGTACTGTTTTGAACTTTATTGGGGTTGAAGTGTAGGATTTGGCCTCCTGCAGATCACCGCAATCACAGCAAGGCACTGAGGGCCTCATTAATGAAAAGTGACGCATCGCTGAGTGAAAACAGCGATGCTTCACTTTTCACTGCACTCTCCTTGAGATACCAATGATGCCTCATATTTACAGTGTGACGCGTCATGGCGCAAGGATTACAGATACGTCAGTATTTCTGACGTATCTGTATGGCGCAAAAGTGACGCATTGCTGGAGTGTGTCACAAAAGTGACGCAACTCCAGCAATGTGTCCTTTCACATGGGGCAAGCCCCATGTGAAAGGGCCTGCGTCAGTCTTACGCCTGCTGTGAGGCAGGCGTAAGAAATTGACGCATTTGTGTCCTACAAGTGGTGCAGTGAAATCTTCTATGACCCTTTCTTTCATCAGAATGCCCCCCTGCATACATTATACCTGGCGTAGGTATAATGTAGCACAGGGGTTTACAAAGTGGCGCATCTACCTAGATGCGTCACTTTGTAAATATGGTGCAACAAGGCAAATTTTTTACGCTGCTGGTGCATCACAAAAAGTGACGCACCGGCGGCGTAAAAGTGACGCACAGCCTAATAAATGAGGCCCTGAGAGTGTAAGGGAGAGTAGAATTTTGGAAAGCTGTTGTAGGAGGGCATGCGAGGTATCAGCTGCCACTATGCCTACACATGAATGTTACAACAAAAACATTTACCTGCAAATTGATGAGTTGGTGTGACAAGTCCTTTTCAGTCTGCCAGACCCTCCTGGTGTATGGTAGTCTGGAACCCATGTGCTGTGCTGTTGCTCTTCTTCAGCCAGTGAATTTCTTCAGAGAGGAAGAAGAACCATTTAATAGTGTTCCTACCACATCAGTGCTGAGCGGTCAAACTTCTAGGTCTTGCTCAGACTGTGGCTTGATATGCTTTTCCCATCAGCTAGTGGCGCTAGTTGGGCTGCCAAAAATGGCAGTGGCGGCCAGCAACATTAAAATATGGTGCGGCGTGACGCCCCAAAACCTTGCAATATATGTTGAACTTGCTAGCACGCTGGCTCCGGTTGGGGTCTGTCTTCGTCCTGGCGCTCTCTTCAGTTGTAAGTCAAGTAGGAAGGGAAAGGACTTCCTCCCTTTTGCACCGCAAATCCAACCAACAGGATTGGTTGGAACAGGCTAACCCAGCACTCAATTTGAGGTTAAGGGCCTTATGACTGCAATTCCCTCGCTCTTTCTCAGCCCTGAGATTGCTACATCTGGAGTGTGTATGTCACATTGGCTGGCTCTATACAGATACACAATCTGACATGCGCACTGGCAGGGGCTGCAGTTTTTTGTGAAGTAGCAGGGGTCGTTGCCTGAGGCTGTAGGCGACGTACATCCCCTCCTGTGGATCCGATAGGTGGGGTGGTGATTGGCGCATGGCCCCCTCAGCCCCCAGAGCTGCGGAGTTTTGTAGGTTTCCCCAGAGGCTGATTACACTAGCAGGCGAGAGGTGAGGTGGAGGTCCAGCTCCCCTGCCCCCATGGTGGAAATTTATAGACTGTGCCCCCGGCGCCGGCTACAGGACAAATGCACATGAATTATAAGACCCCCTAGTGAGGTGTTTTGTCAGCAGGGTGGAGGCTGGAAGGACTGGTGTTGATCTGCTGCATAATGGCCAGATCTACCTCTAAAACACCAGAAGAATGTGGGCATAAAAGGAGTTTGCTTGAAGCCATATATTGAGTGCCTTTGGTGCCCCAGGTGATCATGAGAGCGGTGTAGCAACCCAACTAACTTACAGGTGAGATTTAGGATTCAATAACATTTGTTCCTCATGTCCACTAGCCCCTTCACTTTAGCAGCAGGAAGCTGCCATTGTGCTGACCACGCTTGGAGATGTTTGAATATCTGGGACAGGGCTCCTGCTGTGCAGACACGCCTGGGCGCGTGCTTGCACCAAACGTACAGGGGTCAGAGCCAGTTGCACCTTTAGCAAAACCATTGGCCCCTCACACTTAATCCAGCTTCTGAGGTTTATTCTCCTGGTCCATTTACATCTAGAGCACCTCTACTCTCATCTCCCAGTACTGACTTGGTGATCTCTCCAGCCCCCAAACAGAAGCTGAAAGTTGAAAAGTCAACCAATGTACTGGATACACAGAAGGGGATTTTGGGTGTACATGCAAGAAACTGCCCAGAAGACACAGAGGACTATCTGGCTCCCGTACTACAAAAAACATAAGGGCATATTACCAAGCAATAGCGATAATTATCGCTATTGCTTGGTTAGAGACAAAAATTTACCGCTGAGCTGCGGCGATTTTTATCGCAGATAAACCTTGGTATTACCAAGGTTTATCGCAAATGCGATAAAAATCGGCCGCAATGCATGAATATCGCTGAAAAGTCAGCGATATTCATGCATTACCGGGCAATGCCCTTAGCCATGTTATCCACCTCCCATTGGATAACATGGCTAAGAACTGCTCAGGGCAGGTGTTAGCTTTTGGAGATATTCGCGCTTAGCGCGAATATCTCCAAAAGTTGGTAATAGGAGATAGCGATGTTAGCGACTGTTTCCAGTCGCTAACATCTTGGCACGCCCACTTTGCATGTCATTAGTGATAAATATCACTGACATGCAAAGTGGGGCCCAAGATGGTCGCTATCTCCTACTAGCTGTCGCTAACTGGTGTTAGCGACAGCTAGGTAATAGGGAGATAATTTTATCTCCGCTTTCTTGGCTTTTAAAGCCAAAAAAGCAGAGATAAATCCCCTTGATAATATGCCCCATAGTTTCTTTCTACTGGCAAACTGGCCCACTTTGGGACAGACTTGATAATCTGGAGGCAGCTTCTAGGGAACTGTTAAGTAGAACAGATTGAATTTTAACTGTCACGGATAAGGTTCCCTCCTCCTTACTTCCGAAGACCAAATCATAACTACTGATATGTCCATCACTGAACACCCAGTTGTAAACAACCTTGCACCGATAACTCATATCCCTGGTTGCAACGAGAGAGAATACCCTCACTTGGCACATTAAACCTCACCCTTTTACCAACGATTTAGACTCCACTAACCAGCCTCCCCTGGAGTGAAAACCCGTAGTAGATTCCCAATCCAGTGGTTTGACAGACACTGGCTCCCCGTTACCGGTAATCACGCTCTGCTGCTACCTACACTGTAGTCTTGACTGGGGTACCAGGGCTTGCCACTTACAATCTGGAAACCACAGTCCAATTGATTAACAAGGTCTCTCATTGGTTAGGTAAATACACAAAATATAATGCGGGGGGACCATATTAATATCCTGTTGGCAGGGAGAGTCTCATGGATAGGGCCATCTAGGAAACTGTTAGACCTGGCATATTTGGCTTGGTTTCGACTGTCTCTTTGCCTCTGCCTCCTCTATTTTTGACGCTGTGCTGGATTTCGTTTTTGCTGGTATAGATGCTTTAGGCACTTTGCCACTGCTGATCAGTGTCAAAGGGCAAGTGCTCCCTATGTAAACTATGATTGTAATTGGTTATCCATGATTAGCATATTGTCTCACTAAGAAGTCCCTAGTAAAGTGCACTAAGTGTGCCAGGGCTGGTGATACAAATGCTTCTAGTGGGCCTGCAGCTCTGGTAGTGCCACCCACATGAGTAGCCCTAAAATGGTGTCTCAGACCTGCAACCGCAGTGTCAGTGTGCAGTCTGTGACCTGCCATGTCCTCCTGGTCAGTGTCCCCACTGGCCAGGCACAACCCTTCCCTTTCTATACACATTGGTCACCCCCATGGAAGGCCCAAGGTACCCCTTTGTTCCCTTTGTGCAGGAGTATAAGTACAGTACCCCAGACTACGGAAAATTAGATCATCCTGGAATCAAGAAGGAACCTCTGCCAAGGAGAAAGCTGTAAGACTAAAGAAGAAAGACTGTCCTGCTATTGCTTTTCTGGACCGACCTGCAGTTGCTTTGCTGCTAAGGAGAGAGGAAGGACTTCACTTTGTGCTGTGTCCCCTTGCTTGAAGGAGTCTCCAAGGGCCTGAAGAAAAACTGGCTCCCTGTTAAGAAGTCCCAGGAACAAAAGGACATCACCCCAGCTTCCCTGAAGTCTACTGAGAGAGTTATGTCCTTCTTAGAGTGCTTGGGCTAGTTGTGGTGCCTCTGGAAGTTGTACCTGTGTTGGGAAGCAGGAAGCCAAGATTTTAAAGGCTTTCTGCAAGTTTTAACGCTTCGCTCGCTTGCGGAGCGCAACCCCATCAGTGCGAGGAAACTCCTGCCGCTACGAAGGCCAAGATCGTCGCAGGGCCTGTTGCCGCTGCCAGAGTCGTCGCAGAGCCATCGCATCAAGGGTCCGTGAGAGGAGAATATCGACGCTGAGCCGCGCTTCGTCACCGAACCGGAGATCGTCGCCGCCCCGAAGATCATTGCATCATACCATTTGCGAGCCGCTCCCACCGAAACCTGTGCACCGGAATCCACGCAAGGTATCGCATCCCTCCCCATACAGACCGTAGTCACCGCAACACGCCCGCTACGTCCAGCGGGGTTGTCGCATCGCCTCCCCACGGTCCCAGGAGTGACGTGTCACTTGCTTTGCAACGCTACAGCTTTCACTTGGAACTTTTGTCGCATTTAAAGGTACTGTTGGCAAAAACGTGACGCAACTGTGGATTATTTTAACACAACCTTAAGAACTCTTTTGAAGCCATATTCTTGAATTGTGTATGTTGGATTTTTGTCGTTTTAGTCTTGTGTAGTTTAGATTAAAATACCTTTATTTTTCTAAACTGTTGTGGAGTCAGTTTGTGTTATTTTCACTGTGTTACTGTGAGTGTTGGTACAAATACTTAGCACATTCCCTTTGAAAAGACTGACTGCTCGTTCCGAGCAACCAGGGGTGTGAGCAGGGGTTATCTAAAGAGTGTATTCTTCTGACCCTGACAAGAAACAAGGGTCCCTATTTGGACAATGGTACCTACCTCTGCCAACTACAGACCCCCAGTTCTAACAGAAACCATTTGAGGTAGATTGTGTTATAGTTAGTGTTAAATACCATGAAATGGCACAAAGAATTTTGAGCATTTTTTTAAATCCAACCTTCTAGATACTTGTATAAAAACACTCCAGTTGCACTTCTTTTATATACCCCCTTGTGTGCAGACCAGTCCTTGGGCCATGGTGGCGTAGAAAGCGCATTGGGTGGACAACAGGTGCTTTAAAATCATTATGCCCCAATAGCGGATCTTAATGATCTGGATTGACTCACAGGGAGAGTATGTAAAAGCATTCAGCAGGCCCATCAATTGGGTACACTTTCCAAGGGTTCGGTAGATAATGGGGATTTGCTGCCCCAATGTTAATATATCTCCTTTCCTCAAGTGTAGAGCATTACCTTGGTAGTTCTCATCTCATGGGAGTTTCTAACTCACCAACTGGCCCTACTAGTACCCCTCTAGTCTCCACACAAAGACCCAGGATCGACCTAAGGCTTGTCTCTTGGAATGTGGCTGGCTTGTCCACTAAATTCCTAGATGGGGCTTAGTTATGAGAAAGTTATTTTGGCAGAGTATTTTAACTGTCATCTGTGCAAAAACTTTCTACACTCACCACCATGTACACAACCTTGCATGATCTCTGAAGACCTGCATATGGAGCACAATACAGAATGTACTGAGAAAAATAGCTTACTTCATACTCACAATCTGGCATTGACTTTAAACAAGCTGTCTAAATCCCCATACCCCCCGCAATACAAAGGAAGGGGGTGTGCCACAATTATTGATTTCATCTGTGTTTCAGCTTGTATGGGTTGGCCCCCTGCTTCCTTTAATATCTTACAGAGCCCGTTCAGTGACTACAATCCTTTGTCTCTGTCCATGGAGGGGGTTGTGAATCACTCAGAGGGCTTTCATAAGCTCCTGGGTACTTTATCTCTAACTGAACAAGGGAAGCGTGTATGCTTCCGGGTTCTCTGCCATCTGAAGAAAGCACTTTATCAATCTCCTCAAAATAGGGAATGGGTGGCACCCCTCCGGTGTGTCTACAAGGGGGCCTTGAAAGATTGGAGGCATTTGTTACAAAAACAGGCATGGGCTCAGCTAACCAAAGCCAGTGAATTGATAAATAGCACACTTTTTTGGACAGATTATTAATAGACCCTGCTTTTCCAAACCAACAATGACTGTCTTGTCATCACCCTTAAACAGTGGGTTAACCACTTTGATGGTGTATATAACTTTGGTCATCACGAAGGGGCTTTCAACGAGATTACCCCTCTGTCGGGTGACACATTAGTCTCTTTCTCGTTTGAGGAAGTCCACAAGGGCATTGAGGCACTGTCCCAGAGCAAGGCGCCGGGACCTGATGGAATTCCCCCAGAACTCTTCCGGGACAACATTGAAATCGTGCCCCCATTTTGAGTTTAGTAGTAAATGCTACAGGGAGGAAAGGGATGTTGCCATCAGCTGCACCATTATACCGATCTACAAAAAGGGCGACAAGGACAACCCACAATGCTACCGCTCCATTTCCCTCATTGACTCCGTAGTTAAGGTTCTAGGCCGAGTTCTATTAACTAGACTCTCAATTTGGGCTGACACTAATAGAATAATATCTGGGGCCTCATTTATGAGGCCTTGCGTCAGTTTTGCGCTTCCGATGCGCCACTTTTTGTGACGCATCGGCAGCGTAAAACATGCCTCCTGTTGCGCACTATTTACAAAGTGACGCATCTAAGCAGATGCGTCACTTTGTAAACCCCTGCGCTACATTATACCTGCGTCAGGTATAATGTATGCAGAGGGGACGTTCCCCCGCAAAAAGCCTCGTAATAGTGACGCAGTGAAATGTTAAATGTTAAATGTTAAATGTCGTATACGTGTAAAGCGCACAGCTGCCCCAGCAATGAGATTTCACTGCGTCACTTTTAGGACGCTGTTGCGTCAAAATCTTACGCCTGCCTCATAGCAGGCGTAAGACTGACGCAAGCCCTTTCACATGGGGCTTTCCCCATGTGAAAGGACGCATTGCTGGAGTTGCGTCACTTTTGTGACACATTCCAGCAATGCGTGACTTTTGCGCTTACAGATACAACAGAAATATTGACGTATCTGTAACTCCTTGCGCCATGATGCGTCATACTGTAAATATGACGCATCATTGGTCTCACAAGGAGGGCGCAGTGAAAAGTGACGCATCGCTGTTTTCACGCAGCGATGCGTCACTTTTCATAAATGAGGCCCTTGAGGTCCAGTTTGGCTGTCGCCCCGAGCAAGCCAACCAATGAGCAATGCCTTAGTCCTTACTTACAAGTAAACAAATATACTGTAGCTCAACCGGGAGTCCAGTTGTTGTGGACCTTATGTCCACCTTTGACCAGGTTAACAGGAAGAAACTGTGGGACTTACTGTTCTCTATCGGTGTTGAGTCAGTCACTGTAATGTATCTGAATTCCCATACTACAGCAGCAGTTAGATACTCTCAGGGAAGGAAACTCATTGTACGTTTCAATTACTCCAGGGGGGTCTACCCAGGCTGAATAAAAACCCTTATTCACTCATTTTCTTAATATTTATGGTATAGTAGCTGCCCTCCTGGCACTACAGTCTGATTGCCCCAGAGTAGGAAATTTCTGCCAGTTTTATTATATGCAGACCGTGGTACTCATGGCTTGTACAGCATTGGGCCTGTAGTTGCTAATTGATGGGTTCATTGACTTTATGGATAGTCTGGACCTGACAGTCAACTTTACAAAGTCATACGGTTTGGTAGTTGGCCCTCGGGCGCTCCGGTTGAAAACTTTTAAAGCGGGAACCCACACTCTTGCAAAGATCCTGGCCTTCTCTTATCTGGGAATTATATTTGATGAAAAATCAAACTGTAAAACATTGACAGAGGGATAGTTGAACAACTTGAATACATTTATAGGGGCTATCATGCTCACTGGACGTCATTTTAGAGTTGTACCAGTCTATATGCACTTCCAAGGCCTTATATGGTAGTGAAGTCGGGGGGTATACTTCAGCACATAAGCTATAGGTGGCCCAAAATAAGTTTTTGCGACAGATTTTGCAGGTAACACAAATTACTACCCCCTACTGCGTACATGAAGAACTTGGCATTAACCATTTAGCTGACCAGGTGGCAGTTAAGCCTCTATTGTGTAGGGTAAAGATATGGTCCAGGGAGGGTAAGGATCTAAAACGCCTGATCATATCACACTGCCAGTTACTAGAGCATGCTTTTAAAACCCCCTGGTTGCGGTACGTTAAGGAGTCTCTTTTTGCTTAGATAGGGCAGATCTTTTTTCTTACATGTGACTCAGTAAGGCCTTAGGATCTTAACACAGTAAAAGAATTATTCTTCATACATGCTACTGCTCACCGTGAACACATTGAGCTTTTGACACCAGTAGTGAGGTGGCACGCCTTGTTAAAGTCAGTCCAGGGCAAGGAACACCATCTCTCTATTCCTACAAGTGCAACCAACAGGTTTTTAGTACCCTGTTTTAGGCTCAACCTGCTACATCTCCTGGCGTCCAAATTGTTTTGTTCCACCAAATGTGAGAGGACCCTGTGCTGTGACTCTAGGTCTCCACAGGACGTTACAGTTCGTCCTTTTGTATAAATATGTTTTGCTACCCTAGGAGGCACTTTCTTCTGCCACTTTTAAAATCCATGAAGTTTAGGCAAGCCCGAATAGTGCTTATGTACCTGCAGCTGTTGCCTAATGCTCCCATTCTTTGTGCAATGACAAACGTTTTGCGGGCTGCTTATATATCAGGACTCTCTAGACTCAATTGATTGTTGAATGGCCATCTGAATCCTTTGCATTGTCTCTCTTTTTTCTCCTTTTAATTACCCGTGACCAGGAGTTGCATTTTATCTTAACTTTTAATCCCTTGCATGCTCATGACGAGCTCGTCATGAGCCACGGTGCTCCGGTGCTCATGACGAGCTGATCTCGTCATGGCCTTTAGAACGATCGCATGCTGGGTTAATTCCCCTGCTGTGCTCGTCATGAGCACCTGGGCGCTGCGTGTGCCCCCCCCCCACCCCCAGCACAGCGGGGGAATGTGCCCAGCAGGGAAGGGGTTAACTGGATTTGTAATGATGTTTTCTTATTGTTATGATTGTTTCTTTTACGGTTGAGATTGCACCCAAATAAAGATTTATTTATTATTAATTGCACTAATCAGCTCTGCCCTTGCGCTGTAACACCGGGAGCCTGCGACACATTATAATAAAATGGCATTTATTACCATATTATTGGGTTTACCTGCTGGGCTCGCAGAGGCAGGGTGACGCAATTCTACCATAATGGAGGAGCCGTCGCAGCTGCGTAGTTGTTTCAACAATGCCTGAAGGAGGCAGGGTCCTTGGACCCACAGTTTGAATATTAGTCCTAATTCGGCAGGCACCTTTTACTTTGTATACCATTCGGTATGGTGCCTGTTGAATCAACAACTCACAAATAGAAAGTAACCCCCTATTGTGTTAATAGGACAGGGTCTCAAACAACTGAATGGCAAAGTTGTTTACCCTCCACTTTGTCAGTCAGTGGTACCTTTTTAATAAAACCAGTTTCAATTATTTGTCTAAAAAATTAAACCAATGTTTATTGCTACATGTTAGGTAAGTGTAGCTATGAAAGGCTTTTTAATTCAGATAATGTTTCCTTTGATTAACAGTGACAACTGTTGTAATTCTAAAACTCATACATGCGGCTGAGCGTTAATCTCCTAATTTTCTTGATAACCTAATGATAAAATTAGATGTCTCCTATATTAACTTTCAATGGTACCTAACTTACGGCGTCATTGTCAGCACGGGTATTAGTATTTCATAGTCCAATTATGCAGATGAAGGCATACAAAATACTCACTCTGCCCAGGAGACCTAGTGATACTATATAGCGGTCGCCAGTAGGTAGTTATAGTTAGGACCTTGCTTCTATAAGAAAATTATTTTGTCTATTGCCAATATCTTTGATGCCGTTTGACGAATCTACGCGAAATTTTCAAAACTAATGGGGCGGTCACATCAGCTGCTGTCTCGTTAGTTTTGGAGTGAACCATCAAGCAGGTACCAAGAGAACGGGGGGTCCCAAAAATTCTTTTTTGCCATTTTAATTTCCTTAGGAAACGGTTGACACAGCTACAGACCGAAAGTATTTATAACAAATTTGGCAGAAGTAGCTCTTGGTTCAGAGTGCACTCTTATTGTTAAATGGTGTAAATTCGTTCAGTAGTTCCGAAGAAATTTGAAGATTTCTCAGATATACAACTGTGATTGTGGTGGATCTACATTGTGGGTCCACCCTCGTGTGCATGAGATCTGATTGGCTGCCAACACTTCAAACCAGGGAGTGTTGGCAGACATCTTGCAACTCAGTTGTACAGAGAAAAAACATGAAGAAAACAAGGCGGCAGCGTAGAAACACCCTGGCCCCAGGCCTGTTCAGAGCATCCCAAAGTGATTTCCTGGGCCCAAAAAAACATTAAAAAAATTTGGCATGATTCGCGGTGGATCCGCAAATCCAGCAAAAGTTTTTTTTTAAAGACAAGGCGCGGGCTAGTCCTCCTGTTACCTCCAGTAGGTCCCACACAGCAGGATTGCTGAGAAGTGGCAAGATGCTCCCTTTCTCCTCCACTCTGCAAATGTGCCTCCTGGTGCACTATTAGTTGGCAGATAATGTCCCCCTGGCTCCAAAATGACCTTTGGGACCAAGAAGCCCTCCTGCTACCTTCTGTAAGTCTTACGCAGCAGAATTCCTGAGAGCTGGTTGTAGGCCCATCCCCCTTTCTCCACCACTCTGCAAACATGACTTCTAGTTAAAAAACGTTAGAAATTCACTAAAAACCAATGATTACAGGGACGTTATAGTTAGCAAATAAAATTTAAAAACTTGAAATTCACTAAAAAAAACAAAGGTTACATTTACGTTATAGTTAGCAAATGGAATTTTAATAACCTTAGAAATTTACACAAAAAAACAAAGGTTACAGAGACGTCATAATTAGGGTCAGATTTTACTCATTCAAAACCAGAGAAATTCAGCCGTTACAGTTAGCTGAGCTAACTATAACTCATGCCGCCGCCATGCACTGCTGATGGCGTCACATATTAGATCACTTATGACATGGCACGGTCAGTGACATCACGGATGACATCACTGATGACATCTCAAATGACATATGTTTTGTTATGTTATGTTAAACAATTTGTACCGCGCACGTACACCGAGACGGTTTCTTGGCGCTCATAACAGACATGACGAGCCGGGGCCGGAGGTATTACTCAAAGGCCGACTTAAAGAGGTAAGTTTTCAAGGTTTTTCGGAACAGTTCGTAGGTGGGACAATGGCGAAAGGAAGAAGGGAGGGAATTCCAGAAGGTGGGGCCTAAAAAAGAGAAACGAAGGCCGCCGTGTTTTTTGCGGCGGCTCAATGGAATGCATAGAAGATTATCAGCAGAGGATCGAAGATTGCGAGATGGGAGGTAGCGCTTGAGTTTAGAGGAAATGAACTCAGGGGCGAGATTGTAAAGGGACTTGAATAAGGTGCAACCGAGTTTGAAGGAACACCTTTTAGCCACCGGGAGCCAATGGAGGCTCCTCAGGAGGGGGGAAACATGCTGGTGTTTGGGTTGGTGAAACACCAGGCGGGCAGCCTGGTTCTGAATTAGCTGAAGTTTATGAAGCTGGTAGGCAGGGATCCCCACATACAAAATGTTGGCGAAGTCAACCCTGGAGATGACCAATGCCAATATAGCTAGTATGAGTGCCTCTCTGGTTAGAAATCTACAGATCTTGCGGATCCTGCGCAGCTGGAAAATGCAGGATGATGTTACTGCTGAGATCTGAGGTTTCATAGATAGATCCTCAGAGATGATCACTCCTAGGCTTTTCACGGTGCTGACCGGGCGAGGGGGAGAGCCAAGGGAAGGGGGCCAAAAGTTATCATCCCAAGGGTTGGTAGGGCCGCCCATCAGAACAAGTTCCGTTTTGGACGGATTCAACTTGAGTTGGCTATGAGCCATCCAGTCGGAGATGAGTAGCATTGTGGTTTGGATGTTAAAACGGGAAGAGGGTGAGGTGTCCAGAGGAAAAATCAATTGTAAATCGTCTGAATAATTATATATGGTAGCTGGGGAGTGACGGAGGGATGCCATGAGTGGTTGCATATATAGGTTGAAGAGAAGAGGGGAAAGAGCTGAACCCTGGGGAACACCACAAGTGAGGGGGGTAAAAGGGGCAGAGAAGGTGGAGAGGTGGACTGCCTGGGAACGGCCTTGCAAGAAGGATCGAACCCGGTCCAGGGCGACGCCGCGGATGCCGGCGTTGCTGACACGGTCGATCAAGATGGTATGATCGACCGTGTCAAAAGCCGCCGACAGATCTAACAGTACAAGGGCTTGAGGGATATTATTGTCGGCACCAGTTCTCAGTGTGTCCATTACTGCCGCAATCACTATCTCTGTGGAATGTAGTGGGCGAAAACCAGCCTGATGAGGGTCGAGGAAAGAGGAAGTTTCCATAAAGGTACTCAGACACTTGGTTACATATGTCTCCAAGATCTTTCCTAAGAAAGGGAGGAGAGAAATAGGTCTGTAATTAGTCATCACGAGAGGGTCTGCGCTAGGCTTTTTCAAGATAGGTAGCACTATGGCCTGCTTAAAAGCCTCTGGAACAACTCCTGATGTTAAGGAGGAGTTGAGAAGGGCCAGGGCGGGGTCGGGGCAGAGCCTAAAGATTTCTTTGAAGATATGTGGGGGGCAGCAGTCCCTAGGGGAGCCAGAACTGACTTTATGGAGAAGGCTGTGAAATTCAGTAATGGAAATGGAAGGGAAGGTGTGGAATTTATGGGCGTTTTCAGAAGGGAGGGGATATGATTTGGAAGGGGAAGGTGTTTTTAATTGTGGAAATCTTGTCCTGAAAAAAGGCATTGAGCTCATCACACAAAGCCTGGGTGGGGACGAGCGGGAGGGTAATACGATCGGGAAGGGAGAGCTCATTGACAATTAAAAAGATGTCCTTGGCTTTTGAGGCCGACTCCAGGATTTTGCGTGAAAAGTAGGAAGTCTTAGCCTCTAGAATGGAAGATTTATATTTATTTAATAAGGTCGTAAATTCAATCTTAAGTGCAGGATCGTACTTCTGGCGCCAGCGACGTTCAGCCTGGCGAAGGGCTAGCTTATCAAGTTTCAGCTGGTCAGTAAACCATCGCTGGGCGTCATGGGGGCGTGAGATTTTAATAGTCTTTAGAGGAGCTACAACGTCGGCAGCTACCTTCAGCCAAAGCTCAAGAGTGGAGGCTTGGTGAGAAACAGATTCAGGAGCTGGAGGAATTGAGGCTGCCAGAAGAGAATGAAGTGTAGTCATATCGGCGTTTTTCCAGTTGCGGGCCGTGATGCCAGCAAGGCGGGGAGGGCGGTGAAAACTGGGAAGGTCGACAGAAAGGGAGATAAGGTAATGGTCTGACCAGGTACAAGGGGTGATCAGTGGAGGCGAAAAGTCGAGATTGGCCACCCAGACCTGGTCAAGTATATGGCCCTTACAGTGAGTGGAAGTAGAAATCAATTGCTGACAGTTCAAGCTAGTAAGGGTTTCAGTGAACAGTTCAGACAGTCGGCTTTCTTGGGGGTCGGAGGGCCAGTAATTGAAGTCGCCCAGGAAGAGAATTCTGGAGTGATTTATCAGAAGCTGGGAAAGGAGTTCCCCGACTGAAAGAGCAAAGGAAGGCATGTAGATGGGGGGTCTGTACATGAGAACACAGATGAGGGAGGTAGTAATTGAGCGGAGCTGGATGACAAGGGTTTGGGAGTTGGGGATAGGGGTGCAGTCTAAGATCGAGAAAACGTATTCTTTACGGATAATGGCTGCAACTCCACCGCCAACTTGCCCTCCAGGACGGTTGACATGTAGGATATAGTAGCAGTTGGGAAGAGCGGCTACGATATCGGGTACAGAATCTTCTGTCAGCCAAGTCTCCGACAGAAAGAGAATATCTACATTGGTATCGTCTAATAGGCGGTAAATCTCAAGTTGGTGTTTAACCATGGAGCGCGTGTTAAGGTAGAGAATCTTAAGGGTACCGGTGGCAGGTGAAGGAGAGGGGGAGTCAGCGGGGACAGGGGAAGGGACAGGTCCTGGCGAGGGGGGGCTCACCGTGCAAGGAAAGGTTGAGATCCCGCACTTCTGGGCCCTCCTAATGGCCTCAGGGGGCAGTGGAACTAAATGTTGTAGAGAACATAAGTCCACTGACGAATAGCGAAGCGTTAGGGCAGGGTGAGAGGCCGAAGGACGCAGCCGGCCGCGGACGGGCGCAGACGGGCAGGACTTTGGCTTGACTTCAGCGCGAAGTCGGCGCTCCCGCTGCGCTCGTCCGCTGCGCTTCCGCTAAGCCGCATAACTGAAGACATTATCCAGTTACTGTGAGTGTTTCTAAAACGTTTAAGAATGTTATATATAAAGATATACACCAACATGTATTGATGGATCATTGTGTGTATGAGTGTCTGTCTGGATGACTTAGTGGGCGCGTGACTGACTGTATAAGTCAGTGATTATACTTGTCTCAGTGAATGTATGGGTGAGTGACTATTCTGTGTGAACGTCTGTATCAGTCTGTCAGTTGGTGTGTAAGTGGCTGTATGGGTTAGTGAGTAGGTGTCTACATGGGTTATTGATTAGTTTTCTGAGCATCTGTATGGGTGCCCGAGTGTCTAAGTGTCTGTGTGGGTGCATGAGGGGTTTGTGACTCCCGGCATGGATTTGTCAGTGGGTGAATCCATGGGTGTATGGGTTCATGAGTACGTCTATGAGGAGCCTGAATGGGCGAGTGAGTGTGTGTATAGCCGTGTTGGTGAGTGAATGGATGCCTCAGTGGTATATGGGTGAGTTACTGCATATGTGAAAGGCAGTATATCTGAGTTTTGGAATATATAAGAGACTGTATGTGTGGGTGAGTGATTGTGAGAGTGGCTGGATGGGTGAGTGAGTGCTTGGGTCTATGACTGTATAAGAGAGTAAGTATGTGTTAGTATCTGTATAAAAAAGTGAGGTGCTGTGTGTATAACTGTATAGGTAAATAACTGGCAGTGTGATTAACTTTTTGGTTGAGTGACTAGGTGTATGAGTAGCTCTATGGATGACTGATGGTGTATAAGAGGCTATTAAAGTGTATGAGTGGAAATATCAGTGGCTGTATTGGTGAGTGACTGGGTGTATGAGTGCCTGTATGGGTGAGTGAGTGTATGTGTATGTAGCCCTATGAATCAGTGAGTGGGTATGTACGTGGGCACCTTGCACCAGTCCAGACAACCCTTATGATCATTTAACAGGTCTTAGACAGAGAAAGCTCTCTAAGTGTTAGCTGTGGAGAGCAGCCTTTAGGCTTATCCAAGAAGGAATGTAAAGCAACTTTTATTACCAGAATGCAATATTTTAGTATAGATTAAGTGAAAAAAGTAACACACAAGGTATTTATAAAAACATGTATTTATTATACAATACTCTCTTACACGTTTAGATATCTCCTACCCAGAGATAAATACAATGAACACAATACTTTGCATAGAAATACAGTAAATAGCACGAAATACAGAGTGGACCCCAGGGGGGACATAACAATATACTAAGAAACTGGTATAAGAACCACAACTCGGGTCAAGACAATGTTGAGAGGATGCAGTAGTGCTGGGGACCCAAGGAACCATCTGAGGTGAGTGATTAGGAACCCCACAAAGAGCTTGTGCGGTGTGGGAACACAAGTGCGTGCTCCGGGCTGTAGGAAAGTGCTGCTGCAGAAGAAGGAGAAAGTGTCTGGTGGTATCTGAAGATTGATTCTAAATGTGAGGTACCTGCAAGCAGAGGGGACAGAGTAGTCAACTTTGTTTGGGCTCGACATCATCTCCTTTCCAGTCTGCTGCATCGTCTGTGCCTGTGCACCATACAGGAACCTTCCAAGGCCTGTGGGTATCAAAGACACCTGACTGGGATCCTGCTAATCAGGACACCATTCTATCCCTTTCACCCTTAAATTGGCATGTTCAGTACATAGATACATCCTCAGTTGGATACTGGGGTACCCTCATCAGTCCCTAGTATATGGTACTAAGGTACCCCAGGGCATAGGTACCCCAGAAGTCTCCCATGGGCTTCATGGTCTCCCATGGATGTATTATGCCATCCATGGGAGACCATTTAAAAGAAACTACAGGCCTGCCATTGCAGCCTGTGTATGCTGGTGCTAGCACCACTTACTAAAGATATAGGTTTCCTATATCTAGGGTTACTGCACTTAAAACCCATAAGTCACCCCTATAGCAGGCCTATGCAATCCTGCAGACAGGGTGCTTGGTTCTAAGTATGAAGGTGCCCCTGCAATAAACAGGACACCCCTACAGCCTACGGAGTCCATACTCCCGTGCTGTAAGTGCAGCAGCCATATACTATATAAAGGGAACAGCACAAAATGGTTGCTGCCGACCAGTGACATGATTCTGCCCTTCTGCTGCTAAGCCAAGCTCGAGCAGGGAAACGCAGAACAATAGGTATCCTGTCACAGGGAGGTGTGACCACTTCCCAGATAGCATTTCGGGGTAGATTTACAAGCCCCTTGCGCCACGTTTACGCCACCTTGCGTCACGCAACAGCGGCGTAGACGTGGCACATCCCTGCGAGGCATTTACAACGTGACGCATCTAGGGAATGCGTCACGTTATTAAGCCCAGCGCCACAAGGGGGGCGTTCCCACGCAGGGTGGGTGTTCCGGCGCCTGTGTGCCTCGAAAAAGTGCCTGCGTGAAATCTACAAGATTTCACGCAGGCACTTCTGCGACGCTGCTACGTCAATTCCTTATGCCTGCTTGAAGCAGGCGTAAGAACTGACGCAGCATGTTAAGTATTGGGCGGCCCTGAGCATTGCTGGAGTTGCGTTGTGCTTGCGACGCGACTCCAGCAATGCGCCGCCCGTACACCACATGATGCATCACGCATCTGCCCTTCCTTGCACCATGGTGCGCCGCATTGTAAATGCGGTGCATCTGTGGTGGCGCAAGGAGGGAATTGCATGACGCATCGGTTCCGGCGCATCCCTGCTGATTTGCAGAGATGCGCCAGAAGACGTAAATATGCCCCTTAGTATATTAGGACCAGTGGGTGCGCTTATCAGGGCCACTAAGTCTGCATGAGAGGCATATTTGGTGCCCCCGTGCATAGTTCAGTTCAAACCGGTCCCGGGAGCCATTTGGCTGTAACATGCTGTAGAGTTTTTATTGAAATGGTGAGCACTGTGAAACCTTTTATTGGTGAGCAAAATGCATTGCTTTGAGGACTTTAACTGTCAAGATATTACAATGAAATCCCTCTGTAGCAGCCGTATTTCTGTTTTTCTTTGTGTGCTGGTGAATGCACATTGCACAATTGCATCTTTTGTCTATCTGGTTTTATGATAATAAGTAGTGAACTGATGTAAAACGTACTTGGTGTACTTGTTTTAACAGAGATGATCATTGTCAACTGGTATGTGATGGAGGACAACATCTTTAGCTCGCTGGGCATATGCTCACATTCATCAATGCCTTTGTGCTTATTTATCACCCCCTTTGTGTCCCTAACCCTGAACTAGTTCCCTCTTGCTGCGGTCTTCTGCTTGCCCCTCGCCTGCTGACCTCTGCCTGAAGGCTTTCTGTCTCATCTCTTTTTCTGATTTTCCACATATACTGCTTTTATTGTGCTTTTTCTGCTCTCTCTTATCTGTTTCTGCTCTCCTCTGCCTGTTTCTGATTTTATTGTGCCATTTCTGCTCCCCTTGCCTGTTTTTGTTTTCATTTGTTTGTTTCTGCTGTTATTGTGCAGTTGCTGTCTCGTTTTTCCTTTCCTTCTTGCCCTGCTGCTGCAATGCCAACTCCAAATCCAACGCCCCGCTCGCCATAGACTGCAAGGACTACATCTTCCTTGGACCTTAACCTCCACCTCGCCGACCTCCTCGAAAGCATGAAGAAATTTGGCCTCACCCAACTAGTCACCAGCTCCACACACAACGCAGGACACTCGCTTTCCCCTATCTACTCTACAACAATGGAGTCAAGTGTTGCCACGTTACCGAGATTCACGCCTTAGTCCTCTTTATCATCACCAGACCACCTGCCACCACCCCAGAGCCACCTAACACCCCCCACTGCAGCTGGAGGATAGTGTCAGATAGCCAGTGGACCAAGGCCCTCAACACTTACCACCCTGACACTGCAGTCCAATATTGGTGTAAGGTTTTTAGTAACAACAGGAATAATGGCGCTCATGCTAGTATACGTGTGTTTGCTATTCTCACTGTATGCACGATGCCGCCAGGTCGGGGGAAATACACCCTGAAACCCCCATAAATATGCGAGTCCAGAAACCAACAACAATAATGAGAAACACTGTCCTGGGCACACGTAATTGGGATAAACATTTGGTTAAAAAAGTCTTGTATTTTAACAGTTTCTGTGGTCCACACTAGTATGCTGATTAAATGTTTTTAATTATGCAGCAGCGAAAAACAAACAGCCAACACGTGTTTTGTCACTTGAGGGAGTTATCCCATTACTTCTTCAGGGCTGTACGGAGCTGCGGAATAAAACGAATATTTGTAAGGCCGGTGATAATTCCAACCCAGCAGCGCTAATCCTCCGTGACCTCTCAGCAGCTTTAGACACCGTATCCCACCACAATATGATCAAAAGGCTACATCTCATTGGAATCCAAGGAGACACGCTCGAGTGGATTGCCTCCTTCTTCACCAGAAGAATCCAGAGAGTCTGTCTACCCCGTTGAGTCCAAGGAAATCATATGCAGCGTCTCTTAAGGCTCGTCCCTCAGCCCCACTCTCATCAACATCTACATGATCCCCCTGGCCAACATCATCACAGCCCACAGATTAAACAGCATATCCATTCTAGACAACACACAGAACATGCTCTCGCTCTGAGAAGACCCTCCCAGCACGAGAGCCTACTTCGGAAAATGTGTGATGAGTGTAACTGACTGGAACAAGAACAACTGCCTGAAACTCATCATGAACAAAACGAAAGTGCTGATCTACGGCAACAACACCTCCCAGTGAAACGACTCCTGGTGGCCCTCAGAATGAGGACCCTCAGCCACACATACCACCAATGCTAGAAATTTCAGCATAATTCCGGACAGCAAACTCACCGTGAAAATACAGTTTCACGCAGTCTCCCCTGTCTACTTTTTGACATTACGCATGCTTCAGAAAATGTTCAAATGGCCTTTCATTAAGACCAGACGTACCGTCACTCAAGCTCTAGTTACCAGCCATCTGGACTACAGCAATGCACTCTACACAGGTATCACCGCTCATCTCCTGAAAAGACTGCAAACCAAACAGAAATTCATGGCCAGTGTCATCTGTGACCTCCACTAACGGACCGACATCTCCCCACATCTCATGAATCTCCACTTGCTCCTCATACAGAAGAGATGCCAATTCAAGTTGCTGATCCACACCTACAAGGCTCTGCACAACCAAGGACCAGCCTACATCAACCACAACAAGCACTTCCACCAGCTCTTCAGACACCTGCACTCCGCTTCCCTCTCCCTCTCTCACCCCCCCCCCGCAATTCACGGAAACTACAGTGGAGGCTGCACCTACTCCTGCCTCATGGCAAAATCCTGGAACACCCTCCCTCCGGACATTCAGATCTCTTCTAGAATTCCCGAAGACACTCAACACCTGGCAGTCCAACTGATCGCACCTAAAGCAGCAAGACCCTCAGTGCCTGGATACCCTCCTGTGTAATTAGCTGCACTTTATGAATGTAGATTGATTGACTGATTGATTGATTCATCACTCACTTTGTATCTAGTCTACCTATAATGAAAAACTGGCCCTGCAGAAAAGTCAATGCAAACGCTGGTTCCATGCTCAAAGTAAATGGTTTGCATGTGAAAGCAATGTTTGCATGATGTGTAGGATTTACAGTACTGAAGTATTCAGATGAAAAGCATTTCTGTTGCGTTACATATGGGACTGCTGTCTCAATGCACCGATTTAAACTAATTACACAGTTTGAGAGGAATAAATACAGCTACACTACGGAAAACGCAATTATTTTACTCTTTCCTGAAAGATTAGACTTTCACAGGTCCATGTGTGGTAAAGCACTCTAGAGACAATGGCCTTGGGATCTTAAACTTCTTTTGCTTTCAGTGGCCAACTTAAAAGTAAGACTTTTTAGAAGATAGAGCAGTTCTTATTGAAGAGACCTGGGGCCTAGTGAATAAATTGCCCCAGTGCACAACAGGCATGAGCGCCCACTTTCTACACCCCAAGACACTTTGGTGTTTTAGTAGGGGCCATAAATATTGCACAACCCCTTCTGTGACACAGGCTAGAATACAGATTGTGTTGGTGCACCTGTAGCGCAGGCATAATCCAGAGAAGGTGCTCCCTCGTTTGGATGTCTGCTTTGCCTCTCTGTACAAGCGCTGTAGTGTGGTTGTGCCTGCCCTTCAGCATTGTATTATCTGTAATAGTGCTCATTGTTACTTTTTGCAGATGTCGCATTCAATTAAAGGTCTACCGCAGCAAGCCTAGTGTGTTCCTTATAGCTTCTCTCCAGAATATTCAATTCTGAACTGGCATCCAGGAACCCTAGAGCATCAAAAACCAAGACTACTCCTAGTGCCGATTGTTACATTCTAAATACATGAACATATAATAACTACACAGCATACTTTCCTTGAAGATTAAAAGTAATCCTTTTTAGGTCGAGCCTGGAATTCGCATCCAAAGGATGCGTCCAGGTGGAGACTTATAGCTAGCTGACTCGGGGGAATGAAGGACAAGAAACTGCCACGCGCTTCTCTTCGGCTGGATTACACTGCGTGCATGTGCACCCACACTCACGCATGCGCACATCACAGCCACACGCATACACAGCCACACGCATACACAGGCACACACACACACACCCCCCGTCGCCGCCGCACCTACACACACACTAGCGCACATACACACGCTGCCGCCACCCTACCCCCCCACCCCCCCTGCACACGCACACACATACAGACACGCACACACAGACACGCACGCATACACCCGCCGGAGCCCCCGAGCCCCCAACCCCCCCCTGCACACACACACACACCCCTGCCACCCCCCTTACAAGTAAGCCCTACTCACCGCATCGCCGCCACTCCTGACTTCGGCAGCTACCGCGGGGCTCTCCCTCAGGCATGGGAGCCCCGCCCGCGTCACCAATGCTGGCACTCCGTGGATGCGGGCTTCACGCAGAAGGCGGAAGTCCTGCCCCACGACCGGCTTCACGCTGCCGAACTTCCGGTTGCGCTGAACTTGTGTTTTTTTGGATCCATTTCACGGCGAGCAACTAAATCAAAACAACCGTGACGTCAGTGTTGGGCCAAGCGGAAACAATTCTATATCTAATGGTGCTTCCATCAGCTGGCCTCCATGAAGGATTGTCGCAGCAGCCGACGGGGTTGGTGATTGTCCCCTTGTTTAATGCACTTCGACCGTTCGTAGTTCCTATAGTTTTACGGCAATGCCTATGATTTTACCCATCACTAACGTCTGAGACAGCAAGTTGCGAAGCTCTAGGCAAAACCCTCAGCTGCTCCTTTGTTACACAACTCGTAGTAGCAGCTAAAACACCTGGCTCAAGTTACACAGATCTAACATCTGAGACAACAAAAACACTACTTGTATTACGTTGCCACGGGCAGCCTCAGCACACAAACCCTTTTGTTTTCGAACCACTAAGGGGCAATGGCGTTGTTAGTGCTTGTTGCAAGGCACAGTCACGGTGCGCAAATGATTTGGCAAGGATTATTTTTCCTGAAAATCAGGGGGCTAGCGGTATGACGTCACAGACTACGAAATCTCTGGCAGGAGCATTCGTATAGGCTCTGAAATACAAACTTTCAAAGTATCTACTGTGTAATGGACGGCAAATCATGTCTTAATACTGTATACTCACTTATCGATGTTTAGCTGCAGACGACTTGCACAGGATTAAGTATTTGTATTTGTATACGATACACGTTATAGCATTTATGACATCATGCCGTAGCCTACCCCTAAGGCTGAAACACAGCAGAGGGGATGAATTCAGACAGACTAATAGGTAGGCGCCACTCCATTACAGCCAATCGAGAGGTGTGCGGTGCAATACTTACAGATACAGTAGGGTCAACAAGACGGCAAGCAGAGTCCATGTTTCTTTGGAGAAATTCGGAAGAAAAATCCATGTCCCTGTGCGTCTGTCTTGTTATTAACTGCTATTGCTTCAATGTCACAATTTAACAATATCCGCACTAATCTCCCTTCTCCCCTTCATCTCACTGCCCTGCTTTCTCAACTATCACTTGTTTTGCTCCATCTTTCTACATATCTTCATCATGTCTTTGCCTCCCCTTCTCCTCCTATTCCTCATTTACCTCCACTTCTTTCTCGCTCTTCGCGTTTTTACACCCTCCTCCGCTTTTTAGGTCAAGCCAATTTATAAGCGCAAACCTTCAAGTACACGCAGTTAAAAAATTGTACAGCGCAACTACCACTGTTAAACAAAATGTGACTGGTTGCTCTGTGTTCTTTCTAATGTTTGGAAACTGGCAGCTTGTTATTTTTATGTCTTTTCATTCCCTTTTACAATTTCACTCCAGCCTCCTCGTGCTCCATTTTTATTCCTCTTTCCTTCTTTCTGCCTTGCTGTCCCCTCCCTTCTTCTCCCACTAACACCTCATATTTCTCTATTTTCTCTCCTCCACTAAACATTCTGCCTTCCACTCACTTCTGTTCTGTCTCTTACTAACGTCCCTTTAGACCCGTTTACATGGTCCCCTCTCTCCTTCGTTCACCGTGTCATTGCATTTTCTTCTTTATCCCTTCGTCTCATTCTATCCCCCTCACTCGGTCTATCTATTGCCCTCACTCTATCTGTCCATTGCACTCACTATCGCCATCACTATCGATCGCCCACACTGTCTATCTTTCGATACCCCTCACTCTATCCATCTATCTATCGCCCTCACTCCATCTCTCGCCCTCCCTCTATCTATCTCTCGCACTCACTCTATCCATCGCACTCACTCTATCGCATCACCACAGCATCACTCAGGACCACCACAGCATCACTCAGGACCACCGCAGCATCACTCAGGACCACCACAGCATCACTCAGCGCCACCACCTCATCAATGTGTGCAACCATTCAACAACAACTGGTTCAAATATGTTCTCTCAATGTTTCAAGCTTTATTACAAATGTCACAAAAAGATGTTAATATTTCACTTTTGTTCTTGGATTTTTGTCACAATAAAATACAATGAACATAATCTTCACAAAAGTTAAAGCTATTGCAGTTATAAATTACCATAACTTTTAAGTATTCATTATTAAAAAAATTAAAAGCCATTGTTATTTGTAATATCAATACATCTAAATCACGTAAATACAACACATATTGCATTACAAATGCTATAGGTGTCACATTTGCGAAAGTTATAACTATTGGCATTGTAAATGACAAAGCTATTCATTTCGCTATTTTCAAAACCAACACAAATAAAAAAAAATTCATTTACAATACCAATAGCTCAAACTTTCCTAATGCGAGACCTATTGCATTGCAAATGCTTGTTTACATTAGGAGGCTAGAAGAAAATATTTGACTTTAGAAGTTGGATTAATGTATGAATGAATGAAGAAGATTTCTATATAATGGCATCAAAAAGGCGATTTAGAACTAGGAACCAAGGGGCATGCTTACAAGGCTCCTGCACCACCTGAGCGTCGCTTTTGGTGAGCCATATTTACAAGGGCCCGCAAAGCAACCATGAGGGGCTTTTCATGGCCTTATAAATATGGCCCCCTTTCATGCATTACTCTGCGAGAAAAGGTCATTCCGTGAGTATTGCTGTGTGTGTCCCACGCAGCACCCATGGATTCTGATGAATTCCTAGAATTACAAGTTTTCGTAAGCTTAGGAATGCATCAGATTCTTACCCCTCCGCGGCGGAAGTCTTAAAGTGGCGCATAGGGGAGAAATACATTTATTTCTACATGTTTTTTGCTCTTTCTATGTGTGATGCATTCAGATTGATTATTTCTCAACAGAAAGGTTTCCCTTCGTGCACAAAAGCAATCCCCAAGGTGTAAGGGTGCCTGCATTGGCGCTAGGCAGCCAACCATACGCCTGCGCAGACGAAAGCACAGGGATGTCTCACATTGCTGAAAATACGACCTATTGCTGCAGTTTCCTAATGACACAGCTCAGCGCAGCAAGATGGATTGCAGCATCGAGCTACGTCATTTTCTAGTAAATATGCCCCCAACACACCAAAAGGGATGGACTCAGATAAAAATGGACAAGGTAAGCAGGGGCGTTTTAATGGAATTCCTGAAAAACAAATGATTAGACTGACCTCTGAGGTTAGGAGGGAAATAATTCTACGACTTTGGAACTAGATGGGAAAAGGTAAATTCACTTGACCTAGAGCTGTGGTACTCAGAGTACGGCCGCAGGGCCGTATGCGGCCCCCGGACCTTCACATATGGCATCCCAGACCTTTACATGCTGAATGACTGCAATGAGCTGCAGTTTACTTCAGAAAGCACTAGCATTATAAATATGTAAAATAAATGGCAAAGTGTTTATTTAAGGCTAACTGAAGTAAAAGAATAGAAGCAAATAAGGTGCCCTGCAAATCTTAACTCTAAGAACACATTAATTTTTCAATACATCTTGCAATAAACTTGTACAAATATGATAAAGTTTCTACAAAATTATGAAAGTGTATTTTAATAACATTCAGAAGCATTACACATTAGTACATCAGAATAGATAAGTGCATTCAGAAGTACTTTATTTAAAACTGTTTCAAAAAATCTCTGTAGAGATATTCATGACTCTTCACACTCTAACACAATGCCAATAGTGAACTAAGAGGCAAGTACATTGCTATGTGGAGCCCTCTGGATGGTCAGGGTTGTCATACATGGGAAACGTTACAGTTTATTAAATCAAACACAAGCGGCTTGTACAACATATCTCCTGAACTCGTGTATTTCAAGGTGCTGTTATATGTCATAATGAAGGAAAAGAAGGTGAAGTGAAATTAGGCAATTGCCTAGGAACAAACAGTTGGGTTAATTGAGGAAGTCGGGATTGATCCTAGATTTTCTGGCTTCACATTGTGCAATACTGTTTCATTTCATTTAAATTCGATTCAATATTCAAGTTGCTTCCATTTTACACTTGTGTCACCTAAAGTAGTGATAGCAAGTAGAAAGGCTTACCATAAGGTGCGGTAGGGTGTAGCTATTCAGACACAGAATAAAACAGTATTGTCAAATCGATGACTTTTCTAGAGACGAGGAACTTAATTTAGAGGGCAGTATGGAAAGAAACCCTTAACATAACTACATGACTCGCTGACCACTCCATGCTTGTGATTCGCTAACCTTACGTCCACCTAAACCCCCTCCCAGCAAAGCCCCATTCCCACCATGGTGCCAGTAATGCTGCCCTCGGGCACACCAAAGACATAGTTTATGACTCAAGGAGAGATATTTGCGAGTACCCATCACATAGAGCAATAAATGGCCGGAAACTAGAAATGTTGTGCAGAAGTAGACAGAGTGTAATGGGAATGTATATACGTAACGAGATGTGAATTGAGTTACTTAAGTAGAAAACAAATTTAGGAGTGTTTGAAAATATCTCCTTTAGGTGTAGGAAAACAATAAAACGTTATCAAATTATTGGGATTTACCACAAGAAGCCATCAGTAGACCTGCACCACTTAAACAGCATCTAACCAATCTCCCTGCTCCTCTACCCAGCCAAAGTAATAAAGTAGGCCATCAACTATCAACTCACAAGCCACCTTGAACTACACTACTATCCTCAGTCATGTTTCAGAAAAAAACATAGCACCGAAACAACACCCAATGCAGCAACCAACAAAAGCCGGACCATCCTTGACTGAAGATAAACAGCGGCCCTCATCCTGAAATCCAAGGACCTGACACAACTTGTTTTGCTCCTTCCTCATGGTAAGTACCCAAAGCGCCAGACTGCCACCCTACACATCGGAGACCAAGAACCTGATTTGCAGAGTCCTTCAAGGATCGGTCCTCAGCCCAATCCTGTCTACATGACATCATATGCCAACATCATCTGATCCAAGGCATTACCATCATCTCCTACGCCAATTACATCCAGCTCATCTTCTCTGTGACGGACAAGACAACCACCATCAGAACCAATTTCACCTACTGCTTGACCATTGTAGCAGAATGGATGAGAACAAACTGCTTGTAACTGAACTCCTACAAGGCGGAAGTACTGGTTTTTCGGAAACAAAATCTCCCCATGGGGTGCCACTAGGTGTCTGACAGAGCTAGAACTAACACCAACACCTGCCTGCCGTGCCAGAAATTTGGGGACCATCCTGGATGACATGTCCCACATAATTGCACAAGTGAACACAGTGAGCGCTGCCTTCTACCACAACTGACGTATGCTACACAAGAACTACAAGTGGCTGCCACAGAATACCAGACGTACTGTCACACAAGCACTCATCACAAGCAGACTTAACTACGGCACTGCACTCTACATGCGAATATCCAAGCAGCTCCTGCACAGACTTCAGACCATCCAGAATGCCGCTGTAAGACTCATATTGAACCTCCCATGCCGCACGCACACCTCACTTCACCTCATATAGCTCCACTAGCTCCCGATCAACAAACACAGCCAATTCTAACTCCTAACCAGCGTCGGCTCCTCTGCTAAGGCAGAGGAATGTCTCTCTCTGCTCTACGAGCAGTTCAAAAGGGAAATAAATAGTGATAATAATGCAGCGGTATTATCATTTTATTCTTCATACTACAGTGACTCAGGTCCTAATGTACAGGCAGGGTTGGGCTATGTGATGCTAGAGCACTGCAGGGAGAGTAGTGGTGGGCACTCTGTAAGTGTGCATGACAGTTTGACTGGCCATCTTGGGCCAGGCAATCCGTCATGCTCACTTTGCATTTTCTCCACCCAGGCTGCATTATTGCCTGGATGGAGAACATGCCAGGCTCCTACTGCCTGTCTGAGCGTAGAAAAAAAATATTTTTCAATCTTCCTCCCCAACCCTACAACCCCATCTGGTAGTAGCTGCTACTAATGCACACATACAAAGCCTTGCACAGCACCGGACAAGCAAGTTGCAGTTGCAGACACCTACACTTTCACACACACACACCCTGCATTCACAAAAGTAGAGCAGTAGGTCGCGCGTTCTCCTCCAACATACCGCAAACATGTTGTGACCGAGCATGCGCAATTTTGACCAAGAACGCGATGAAGAGGAAGAGGGCCGCCCCGGGATGCCACAGCTAAGGTAAGGCATTTTTATTTACTTAAATCGTTTTTTAAAGGTATTCATTTTTTGTTAATAGGGGGGTATGGGCAGCTGGGCGAGTGTACACCAAATGTTGATGTAAAACAAGGTATTCACCAGGGCTGCGTCTTCCCCCATTCCTCTTTTTCGTTATTTATAAATGAGATCGACAAAGTTTTGAAATTGGTCAGGTAGGTCTCCCCACAAATCGCCTGTATTATATACTGGTGCTGCTATATGCAGATGCCACTGTGTTGCTTTCTAGGACCCTGACAGGCCTACAACCATTAATTGATAATTTTAGAAATGTTATTGCCACAAGGAAACTGCTAATTAACAAAACAAAAACTTTTACTATAATATGCTGTCCTAAACCAAAGAAATTAAAAACGTTTTTATGCCTGGAGAAACTGTTAACACTTTCTGCCACCTGGAAATAACCTTCTCAGGCAGTGGAAATTGGACACATTAATAATCCAATGTTCTATCTAAGATGATTAAGAGCGCATATCGGATTTTTAGATTTGCATAAAAATTAGGCAATCGCCCGATCAAGGAAATGTTATCAATATATAAGGCTAGATCTGTTGCTACTGCCCTAAATGGTGCAGGGGTGTGGGCCATAACTGTAGCCAGATACTGCAGCGATAAGAAAAGTCCTTTTTAACATGTCTCTTAAGTGTACCCCCAACAGCTTCAATTGTAGTCTATACTAATATAATAAAGAGAGAGCCCAAACCTTTGAGGCGGGTAATCTCAGGAACCACAGCACCAATCACAACACCCAATACAGCGTTGGAAAGGGCAGTTGCAGCAGAAGGACATAGGCTATGCAGACGCCCACCATATACATTTAAAATGTAAAAGAACGTGACAGCAAAGTAGTCCCTTGTGGGCGTGTCTGCGTTGTGCTGTGGGCGTGACAAACGCTGGGGGCGTGTGTTACGTTCCACCCTTTATGCCATGTCTCATATCGTGTGCTGTGGGCGTGTGCTGGGGGCATGGGCGTGTGCGGGGCGCGGGATTACGAAAAAAAAGCACGCGTTGTGCCCAATATTTCATTGTTTTTTCTTCTCAGCTTCTGTACATTCCAGCTCCCGGTGTCCACCCTGCTCCCTTTAAATACCCTGCACCCCATAATCATAACCTTCCCTTACTCCTTAAATTACCCCAACACCCTTAAACACTAACCCATCTCAACCCTATAAATATACCCTGCACCCCAAAACCCAAACCTATCCCTAAACCCTAAAAATACCCCTGTACCCCATAACCCAACCCTAGCCCTGAACCTTATAAATACCCCTGTACCTCTAAACCCAAACCTACCCCTGAACCCTAAAAATACCCCTGTACCTCAAAACCCAAACCTAGCCCTGAACCCTAAAAATACCCTGTACCCCAAAACCCAAACCTACCCCTGAACCATAAACATAACCCTGTACCCCCAAAACCCAAACCTACCCCTGAACCCTAAAATACCCCTGTACCCCAAAACCTAAACCTAGCCCTGAACCCTAAAAATACCCCTGTTCCCTAAAACCCACACCTAGCCCTGAACCCTTAAAATATCCCTGTACCCCAAAACCCAGACCTACCCCTTAACTCTAAAAATACCCCTATACCACAAAACCCAAACTTAGCCCTGAACCCTAAAAATATCCCTGTACCCCAACACTCACACCTATCCCTAAACCCCTGTACCCCATAACCCAAAACTATATCTGAACCCTTAAAATACCCAAACACCCCAAAACATATACCTCAGTACCCCAAAACATATACCCCTATACCCATACTTACCTTATCCAAACATTAAAAAAACATGCTTTTACCATTCATGCATTTACAACGAATTTCGTTGTAAATGTATGCGTGGTAAAGCATATAAAATGTAATGCCATGCGTTATAATGGCATTGCGGAGTCATGGTACTTTCGTAATGAAAGTATGCGGAGTGATGGTATGCGCAAAGAAAGTTGCGGAATAATGGGTGTTTACCCTCCCCCTGTAAGTACATTGGTGGCCCACATCTCCAGCAACATACATCTTTTCACCACCGATTTGAAAAATGCACAGGTCTCTCTCATTGATGGCCAGCACCGACATACACTTTTAGACACACCTCCCGCCACAAGTTCTAGATTTCCGAACTTTAGAGCTGGGGAGCTACGTTCGAATCTCGGCATCAACTCAAAATCCTGTGATTCCAGGCAAATCGCTTTGTCTCCCTGTGCCTCCCACAAATGAATGTGTTCTTCTGTAATGTAAATTGTGCTCATGCCATGTTGTCGAGTTCGCGCTATATAATATTGTAAGGAAAAATAAAGTAGGGAAACTCGAGTTCACACACTACTGAACGCACACTCTTAAGTGCATCAGCAGTGCACTGTGAATCGGAGTGTTGCACAGGCCTGTCACAGATAAGAAATGCTATCAAAACGAAATCCTACAAAACAATATACTACTGGCCGGCAGCAATTCATCCCCGGACAACGTCGGGACGGGCTGCTAGTAATACATAAAGAAGTCGGATCTGTATACTTAGTCGATCTGATTGCCATCTGGCCTCTGTTGTAATGGAGATCTATCTGGGTCAAAGATGAACCTTACATTACAAAATCAATCAGTAAGGACTGCCGCCTCCTGGATAAAAAAATATGTATTACTTGGTTTAAATATATTAGTGACACATGTAGTAAATTATTTATGTTAAACATTAAAATAAACCCGGGTCAAGTGATTACCTAAACTTAACAGAAAATTAAGGATGCATTTTTGATTTATAAAGAAGAGGCCCGTCTGAGAGTGGTATGGAAACAATAAAATTTTATATTTTATCAAACAATCGAATCTAGGAAGGGAGTCCAAGATTATCTGATTCACATGACTAAGGCTACACATCGTTTTGTACTGATTAGACTGAGACTAGGAATAGTACACCATTTAGTCACTTTTCCTCTGAAGAAAATGTGCCCCACAGATTCTAGCCCCTGCCCTTGTGACAGGCAATCTGAGCAAAGTACAATGCACCTTCTGCTCTTTTGTAATTGTTATCTCTTTTTTAGGCTTTATTATTTGGAACTACTTTTTAGAAAATAGAATGTGAGAACGCATAAAGATGCTATAAAATTACTTGCTGCCCTTAATGATCCCGGGATATGTTTTTATGTTGTGTTATTTATTCTAAAAGCAATTAATATAAGAAAAGACACTGTCTTCTGAAAATTTATTAACATGTATTTGATAAGGAGTGTTTTATGCAGAACTGCTATTTTTTCAACTTGTAATTGCTTTTATGGATGTTTGTACATGCCGAATAAAGCTTATAATGAATTGGATTGAATTAAGTGGATCACTTGCTTTTCTACCCGCAAATCATACAGAGAGTCTCAATATGTGCCACCAGCATCCAATAAAGGCCATGGTAATGAACATACTGGTAATACCGGAAAGAAGAAAATATATCCGGTAAATAGATTACTACATATTTTTTGGTTTTAAATTTTACCAGGAGATGCAACAGCACTTTGACAAGGTACCTAGATAATGCTTTACATTTGTGGTAATTCTCAAGAATGTCTAAAGCATTTTAGAAATGTTATTGCCACAAGGAAACTGCTAATTAACAAAACAAAAACTTTTACTATAATCTGCTGTCCTAAACCATAGAAATTAAAAACTTTTTAAGTAGCTCTTAATCTTTGTTCCGCAAAGCCTGCTCTGGGGGTCCTCGACTTTTTAGAAGATTAAATAGTATTAACAGATGAATGATGTGAATAAAAATAAAGAAGAAAAATGTACAAATGAATATTTTAAAACATTCTTTAAATGTTTAGGAATTTGAAACTGCAGGCTGGTAGTTTTATAGGAGAAGTGCAAGTGCATCAAACAGAATATAGTAAGGATGATGAGTTGCCCCATTTAAATTTAGAAAATGTGAATTTAGATTTTTTTAAAATATTTTTATATATATTTGTTATATTTGTTTGGGAATTAAATAAAATATTTCATTGTTCGTGTATTTGTTTAATGAATGCTTGTATCAGTATTTTTTCTGCATTGGTTTGTGGCTCAAATCATTGAAAACACGAAGGCTCGGGTCCCCGGCTTCCATTAATGACTCAGTTGTAGTCCCCGGATTCCAATAATGATTCAGTTGGGGTCCTTAGGTTCAAGTAGTGATTAAGAGCGGGTCCACCATAGTCAAAAGGTTAAGAGGCCTAAGGCCTATATTTTTGAAAGCCCATTGCAAATTATTTATAGATATTACCGTAATTACCAGTCCAAAAGTAATAGTAATCCTATTATTAATTCAGAATCTTCCATCATATTAACTGGCAATTTCATAGATAGGGTCTACCTCAGGAGAGAGTAGTTCTATAGCAATAATCCCAGGTTCGCTATAAACATGATAAGGCTAAGCCCTAAATAAAAATATTAATGCTTTTGCATGATCTTTCTCAGTTTTATAGGCCTCTTGTGTTTGTCCCACGTTCTGTATTTAATTAAATTAGTACTTGTCGCACCATAACAACTCTACCAGTAAGCAGGGCCACAGATGCACTTGCAACATAATCTGCCGTGCAAGTTGAAAAGTGTAACTAAAAAAGCAGATCAAAGGTTATTAAAAATGGTGCACACTGTATACAACTTTGAAAAAATGAAATAACTAAACACCTTTAAATGGTAACCGCGGCTTCCAAAACAGTATTGTATGGATTTGATTTTTTTCTGCAAGGCCCCCCGGATATTCTGGCCTTTTCTATACTTAATTTTTGCTATTATTCGGACTCTGTCTCCTGTGATACTGCTATTCAGTGCTGTAGTTCATGGGCACTGGCCCTAGGGTGGTACTATTGAAATTGGGTTAATCCAACTGAACTATATACCTCTCTTGCAGGACAATGACTTCTACTGTGCTCTGGCTGCCTGTGGTGTAAAAGCACTGCAGGGACATATTGAAAGGAAAATTGCCTTTGCCTTGTAGGGAAATCTATTTTATATAGTAATGGTCACTTCTAAAGTGTGCATTGTGAGCCTACTGGGCAGCGTGACTAATATATAAAAAAAAAGTAGCACACTGCATATTTGCAATGAGAGCCCTCACAGTGACTAATGGCCCAAACGCTGTTTTCTTTGAGTATGTTTAGACTGCATTCTCCAGGAACAGGTCTGGGTATAAGTAAATGTATGAATTTACATTTCTGTTTGGGACAAATAATAGCAAAATCTATCAAAGGTATTTTCCACGTAGTTTTAAAATCTAATTTAATAGAGAAATCAGAGGTTTGATCATTTTTGTGGAAAAGTAACTATAAATTTGCACTTAGGCTGTGAGCTGGTGTTGCCAATGATCTCACATCCATAGCCACAACTCACATCACGGATTAGAGTTAGTGACCCTGCTCCTCAGAGGAAAATAGCTTGGACTATGGAATCAGATCAGAAGGGTTGTCGTTATCGGACTACTTTCCAAGGATTAGCCACCTAGAATGAGGACAAGCGCTGCTGGCTGAACATAGGAATGCCTAAACACTAAGGAGCATATTATCAAGAAAGGCGATAAAATTTAGAGGCAGGAAACTGCCGCTAAAGCGGCGATAATATGCCCTTGTGAATTCCCATAACAGCCCAGATTAACACCAGAACCTGGGCTGCTATGGGAATTCACAAGGACATATTATCAAGGCCATTATCGCTGCTTTAGCGGCAGTTTCCTGTCACTGACTTTCTTGATAATATGCCCCTACCTCTTTTGAGTTGAAGATATCAAATGGCGCTAACAAGATATTAAATACCAGGGTGCATCTAGACCTCCAGGCACCAAACACAGTAGAACGGAAAAGCCATTTATATTCTGCCAGAAGGGAGATTATTTTTTCTAAGTAGAGGAGTGGTTTTAGAGAGAGACAGACTACCTCCTGGTAGAAAGCTGGTCGATCCATATTAGATATAGTGCTTCAGGGAATTTTTGTAAAGAGAAGAAGTAGTCCTGCAAAAGGAGTTGGACATAAATCAAAATTCTCCAGTCACTGGCTAGTGCACAGGTACCCCACTACCACCTCTGGAGTACATTGCTGTTTTCTGGGACGACAACAGCTGATGAAGAAGTACCTGGTGGATGAAAAAAACTCCTGGTATCTGATGTCTGCTAGGTACCTATTGGCTGAAACTGCTCTCCAAATGTCAGGTGGCTGACCTACTGTTGTACTGTTGCACTGCTCCAAGGACTCTTCACCCCTTCGCCGCCGGGCTTATTTCCTCACGGCGAGGGGGGGGGGCGGCCGCGCACGGTGCCGCGGTGCTCATGACGAGCTCAGCTCGTCAAGCAGCACGTTGGCGCTGTGCTGATTACGAGCTGAGCTCGTCATGACCATGCCTGTACTAATGGAACGCTCAGCACAACAGGGGAATTATGCCTGCGTGGGCGTTCCGTAACGCTCATGACATGACGAGCTCAGCTCGTCATCAGCACAGCGCCACCGTGCTGCATGATGAGCTGAACTCGTCATGGGCTCCCAAGAGGTTAAAGAAGGGCTCCTGACTACCACAAGGTCCAAACTACTGAGAACTGAACACTGCAGGAGCCCTGGCTGGAGAGAGTCCTTTAGCCCAGAAGTCTGCTCTCAGGACTTGGAGGATGCAGGAGTAACCATCAGTAGGAGAAAAGTGTCACTTAACACTTTTTCAACCTTTGAAGGACTGTTATACAGTGCTGAGGCTTGCCAAGGGTGGGCAGATCAAAAACAGGGTTATCCTGTCAGAGAATTTCCCAGCTCTGAAAATGGGTTTAGTGTGACTTTAGCTGTGTAAAGCCCTACACAGCTAAAGTATTCAAACTTGCCCCACTGGAGAGTTTTTAGAACCAGATAACAAAGCAACACTTCCATCCCATAGATGAAGTTATCTCGGCAGGTACAAAACCCATCATTGCCTGTCTTGAAGCTTTAGACATCAATAGCAGCAGCTTTAGGGGGAGCTCATTGACCATGTATCCGACTATGAGTGACTCTCGCCTACTTCGACCTTGCCCCGCTGGATGTCATGGACATCCAGATGAAAGTTTAAGGACCTGATTCAGAACGTGGCGGTACTCCTGTTGTCCCACCATGGCAGAGTTTACAAGTACTCCATCGAGCTGACAGATTCTCGCCTGCCATATTTAGATGTGGGCTGGCTTTTCTGCAGAATGTTTTCTGTCACGTAAACGGCTCACCGGTGTCGACACAGCACTCCTCAGCTAACTAACATTACGCCATCGCCATCAGGGTGGCAGGATTGTGCTGGCCTATTTAGATTTCACAGTTGTACCGGCACTGGCCTAGCGGCGGCTTGCCAATTGATGGATTATGTCGTGGGACGCGTTGCTGCTAGCATCAAACAAGTGATGTGTTTTGGCTATTTGTTTTGCACCTGCAAACCACACTATTAAATCTGCTCTATTACAGACCATGATCCTTTGCTATTCCACTGTAGCATAACATTGTTCCTGAGCACTTTTTCAGTAAAGTCAGCAGCAGCAGCTCCACTGCTAAGGTGGTGGAGCGTCGTCCTACTGCTCTGTGAGCATTTACAAAAGAAATGTAAAGATCAATTTATTTTTCTGTTGTGACTCAGCTGGTTAGGGGTGTGGCACGCTGGTCTGCAGAGGGGGGTTAGTGTTGAGCCCTCTCATAAGTGTGCATGATGGTTTGGTCGGCCGTTTTGGACCGGCCAAACAGTCATGCACACTTAGCATGTACTCCACCCGGCTGTATTGCACAGCCTGGGTGGAGAACATGCACAGGCTCCCAGTCCCTGTCTAAGCAACAGACTACGGCACGCAGACCTATCACAATGCTGCTGTCACACAGCGTTGGGATAGGCTAGGGTAGCCTGGGAGCCACTGTACTTACTGCTCCTGAAGTTCTGAAGTCAGCCAGCGAGTTAAAAAAGACTGACAGGTGGAGTCAAGCCTGCAGGTAAGTGATTTCCTTGCTTTTTATTCCCTCCTGCCACGTCACCCACATTAAGTAGCAGCTGCCACTGCCAGTCATGTTTTGTTTTGCTTTCCCTGTTTCTTGTTTCTTTTTTCTTTTTACTATTTATTATCTTGTGGGTTATTACAATAATTTCCGTTTATGATTTCATAATGGCAGGGACGAGAGATCCATGTTTTATTGAGATAGAATTCTCAGTTATAGTGGATGAAATTATAAGAGTAGAGCCACAATTCTTTAGAGCCCAAGTCCAAAATACTACTATAGCTCAGAAACGGCAAATGTAGAGCAGCGCACGCAGGAAGAAATAAGGAAGAGGTAGAATGACCTTCGGGAGAGAGTGCATTCCCTGGCATCCAATTGTCACCTGGAGGCCCAGAGTACTTGTGGTGGTTCTCCCAGCCCCGCTCACAACCTTTTACCTGGGAGGAGAAGTTCTTGCTGATCCCACATCCTAAAGATTTGGCAGGAATCCCTGGTGGAGTGGAGACTGGTAATGTGTCACTAAATCTAAACGTCGGTTAATTTAGTTGTTGCTAATGTGTTTTGAACCTTTTTTAAACATATAAACCCATATTTAAATTTGTTAATTTCAATTTTTTTCAGGAATTTTGTAGCAATAATTGATAGAATGATTTGTCAATGTGCATGTTTTTCTCCATGTTTAATTTTTTCTTTTTACCTAGTTTCCTTGTTTGTTAGAATCTATTTTTTGTATTTAAGATTACAGGTTAATATCTCCATTTTATTTTGCATGAAATGCTGGTGCACATTAGTGTTTTTTCACCTAATAACATATTTCATATATGTTTTTCATGTTGTATTTACAACACGAAACACATATATGAAATATGTTATTTTTACTGCATCTATTTTACTAGGCATATTCAGCTTACAATTTTGCAAGTGTTGTTAATATGTAATTAAAATGACCACAACAACAATGATGCCTTGTTTTTGTTTTGTGAAATTAATATTGGAATGTTTATATGATAATTCTCTCTTTTCCTTAATATTTTTATGCTATGTTTTAAAACGACATTTTTTATTTAATTTTGTATGTTGTCACTTGTTATTTTATTGAATTGGTGTTATTTGTTTCACAAATCAAAGTAGGTTGTCTGAAAATGTAAATGCTTGTCTTGTTGTATGCTGGCTGAATATAAGTTGTACTTTGCAATGGTTATATAATGACTAATGCTATGTATACCTCTAAGTTGTTTAATATTCAGATGTGTATCCTGCTAGGCCATGGAGTTGTTTACCTCTCTACTTTATTGTACTGAATGTTTGCTAAATTATATGCATACTTCCTAATTTGTTTACTTTTAAAGACATCATTTTACCTGCTTTTTAGTAGTAGTTGTTGTGTGCAATTTAAACTGCTTTGGTAATTATTTATAATAATACTGTAAGGTATATTCATTATATTAATTCATTTTTCCCTTTTAAGTTGCTTTATTTTTTGCTTCTAAATCATATGGTGTATAATCCATCTGTTTAACATTTTTGTTTTTGTTATTTATAAGAGGTACAACACCCACATTATGTGGTGGACAACCATCTTCCTAGTCTGGAGTGGAGGACACCTCCACTCCAAACTAGTAACAAAAGTTCAGTGAGGAATCCACTCCTGCAGGACTGGATGATAAATAACAGTCTGCTCTACCTGGGTAGGCAGCTATGGTGAGTCTCACTCGGCCCACACCTACACCTACCACCCCAGCTGATACCACGACTCAGCCTCTGGTTGCCTACAATTCCTGGGTCCAAATGAACATCACCCCAATCTTGTGGCCCCCAGTCCTGACTGCTGTTGATCCACCACCACCGCCATCACCTCCAGTTCAGCCAGGAATCAGTGGAATCAGCCACACTGGGCCAAGGGCACATGGCAGTGAAGGTTGGAGTCATGGGAGAGTACCTGTGAGCCAGCAAAATGAGAACAATGGGTACATTGTCATCCAGGCCACCATTGACCAAGTCATGGGATCAGTGGTGTAATAAAACATTAGTGGGTCCCCCTGCTACATGTATGCTGAAGGGGCCCCTCACACTTATATCAGTTAGGACTGAGGGGGCCCCCTCAAGTATGGGTTAGGCCTGGGGGCCCCCGCACCGAGGGGGCTACAGGGGCCTTTGTTACGCCCCTGCTCGGGATCTCTTAATCAGTCCAGAGACATGATGGACCGGGTCCTTACAGAGCTCCAAGGGATGAAGCAATTGCAGAGGGAGCACAATGTTCAAATGGAAAATCTAAATCCAAAATTGGGCTTCCTGATCGAGGGTTGTGACATTCCACCAGAAACTGCAACAGTGCATTGGAATGATCATGTGGCCAGAATATGGAGTACTGCCTGGAGTAGGAAAGTTAAAGCAATAACAAGGGTTTAAGGCTACTCAATAGGTTATTAAAAATTCTATTTCTATTTTTATTTTATTCCATTAAAATAAAAATAAAAACAAAAAATGTTGTAGTAAGTTTTTCAAAATGCTCGGTATTGAATTCTCAAAATTGTGTTACATCAATACATATAAACAAAAAGTCAAATTTATTTTCTCTATTTTTTTGGATCCATACAGCTCAACTTCTCCCATTAGAAGAAGAAGATCTGGAATGCCCTCGCCAAGAAGTTGTAGACCCTAGATGGTCTATAGACTTTGTTGCTTTTACTGCAGGAAGCGATGGGAGGACCTACGACGCTGAACAAAGAACTCAGCAGAAGTCCAGATTGGCCAGTACTACCAACATGCAAAGCATGTGCACCGCACCCTGACCCCTCCTAAAGGACTACACGATTGCGGTGCCCTATCCCCAGCTTAATGGGCAGATGAGATCCCGACAGGGGCATCAGGAGGACAAGTTATTTTTGCAGTTTTTCATTTTAAATAAAAAAAATTATTACAGCAACAAATTATGGCATCAACATAAAGATCGACATATGTCTAATGCAGAAGTAGAATTCTTGAAGGTGTACGTATTTCATAAGGTGTATCTAGTATATTTCTGATCACTACTGAAAGACTGTTTTGAGCCGACACATACCTCCCTAAAAAAATTTAACATGAATTTGTTTGATGTTATAACGGGCAGTTGTACCAACCAGGCCAATATTTTTATATGTGTCAGGTGTGATGCACTGTCACAATTGTGTAGGTTGTGTTGTTAGCCCTATTACAGGTGACATAGCATAAAATGCACTTATGAAACAGTGGATGTTCCACATGTCACAATTGTGTGTTAGTATTATAAACATACAATAGTGAGCATGTGAAGCCAAAATGACTAGAAACAGCTATAGTGGTTACATTGTTTATCAATAACATATTACAAATATGTTTTAAATAAAAAAATACAATTTAAGTAATATTAAAAGTGACAGGCTTGCATAATGTCTTACTCCTTCACAAATGTACATGTAACTCAGTCTGTTTTTTGAAAAATACATTTGATAGCTGACATTTATTAATGAAACAGGCAGGAATGTGAACACATTGGTGACAGAGTAACACATACCTAAAAGCATTAATTTTATGACCTTTGTTATGTCCAGATGATAAATCAATAATGAACAAAAATAGGTTACCTAAAGAGACTTTTTCAGATGAAAAGCTCTGTCATATCTGAGGAATATTCCATGTGGAAAACTCAAACTCAGGCACATAAAATGCCCCATTAAGAAATTTTAGAAATGCATCAAGGCTTAATCTTTTTCATATTGTAATGTGCATTCATATTTTGACAAATATATATGAATCACTGTATTTAAAATCTACTGTAATGTTCTACTAATTTCTAAATAAACCGAAGTTAGAATATATATTTTACTTTTTTCACAATGCTAAAAAAACGAAAATAACTTAAAATACTTAGGAGTCAAATTGTATTTTTTAGATCTGTTCTGAAACTGATTAGAAATGTGTCAAGTCCTATGTATTTACTTATGCTGGAGAAGTAAATTGAAAGTACCCAACAAAAATATTGTATTATTTCTTTAACAGCATAAGTAAATACATTGGCCATGATACATTAATAAGTAACTTAAGTACTGAATCCATAAAATTCATTTTAATATTTGAAAAATACTTAAGTTACTTGAAGTAAGTTTTACCATTGTGAAATGCCCAAACAAATGTAACAGGCTTCAGTTTATACAAATATTGGTACAACATTGAAGTAAATATTTACACAGAATGATTCATATTTGTATGTTTAATTTTTTTATACCAGCTTTAAAAATCAATCAAATAATAAATGAGCAACAATGGGAAATTACAAAACTGTGATTAAATGCAGGAGATAATGATAAAAATAAACCAAAGTTTAAAAGCTTTGAAGCTGGTGAAATATGAACATTTGGAAAACAAATTCAGAAATAAATTAGTGATCTTGTGATTATGTATACACAGATGAAATAAAACTATTCTATATGTTTCTACAGCATCTTCAGGAACAGGCAAAGGGACCTTGGCTAAGAAGGTGGGTAACAGCTGGCCGCTGTGTTTTGGGTGGTGAAACATCTGACACTGATGGACACAGTGGCATGGATGGTGAGGGTACGGGAACAGAGGCCACCACCTCCTCGTCATCTTTGGAGGCCTCAACAAGCGACCAGTCCCTAGTCATGGTAGTCCCTACAGGAAGTGTATCAACCTCATACTCGTCCACCACCCAGAGACTATCTCCATCCTCCCTATTGCTCCCCTGCAGTTGACCAAGCCCAGTCCCCTAAAAGAACAGGGTTCTTCTTCACCACAGTTACCTCAGCCCCTGCCCCTGTCACCCCAGCTGCACTGAGTGAGGCAAACATAGCCACCTCACTCACCCCAGTATATCACTCAGCCCACCCTTCTGCCCTAACTCCGGTCCCTTCCTCAACCCAAATCCCAACTCCCAGCCCAATACCAAGCACACTCATGTCTTTGCAGGCACCCACTCTAACAACACAAACAGCACAATCACACACACACATAAACACAAACACACAAACAAATACAAACAACATACACACACACATGAGAGCACACCCACAAGTGCCACTGCCACCACCACACTCACAAGCATCACAACCTCCAACACACCCACAACCAGCACAACCACCAGCACACCCATAAGCACAACTACCACCACACCCACAAGCATCAAAACTCCACCACACCCACAACCAGCACAACCATCAGCACACCTGTAAGCACCACAACCACCACCACATCCACAAGCACCACAACACCACCACACCCACAACCACCTACACACCCATAAGCATCAAAACCACACCAACCACCTCAACAACACTGTTAGACCTGGCATCTTTGGCGTGGTTTTCCCCTATCTCTTTGCCTCTACCTCCTGTATTTTTGATGCTGTGCTGGATTTCGTTTTTGCTGGTTTAGATGCTTTAGACACTCTGCCACTGCTGATCAGTGTCAGAGTGTAAGTGTTCCCTATGTAAAGTGTTATGCTGATTGGATATACATGTTTGGCATATTTGTATCACCATGAAGTCCCTAGTAAAGTGCACTGGGTGTGCCAGGGCTGGTGATGACAAATGCTACTAGTGGGCCTGCAGCACTGATTGTGCAACCCACAGGAGTAGCTCTAAAATGGTGTCTCAGGCCACTGCAGTGCCTATGTTCAGTTTAGAAACTGCCATGTCCTCCTGGTCAGTGTCCCCACTGACCAGGCCTAACCCTTCCCTTTTTGTGCACATCAGTCACCCCTATGGAAGGCCCAAGGTACCCCCCTGGGCAGGGTGCAGTGTATGTAAAAGGTAGTAGCCATTTTCGGTTTTCACTATTGTAAGACTATCTTGCTCCATAGATTAACATGGGGGATGCTGGCTACAGTGGCTACCAGCATTTCTTCTCATAGGGACAAGATAGGACATAAGAGTCGAGTATCCCTGAACTCAGAATTTAATAACATATCTTTTAGGAAAGGTTGTTTTTAAATCCTCTGTTTGAGAACAGCACTTTTAGAAAGTTTCTGTTCTCTTGTCTGACCCTTCTATGTGCCTTGGCCTGTTTGTGTATTCACTGTCTGGTTTGAGAGTGACAGGGGCTGGGGATTCCCCAGGAGGCTGGCTGAGTCAGCCCTAGGTGTAATGACTGCATTTGCAACATGAGTGGTGGGAGGAGTTAGCACCTGGACCTGAATAGGGCTGTGCCTGCCTTCCACAATGCTGGCTCCACCTCCTGCTGGGCGGCTGACGACCCTGCCCCTCACTCTGAAAGGAAAGGAGAAGCCAGGAAAAACAAAGTACTCAGGCAACACCCAGAACTGGTTCAGACCGGGCTCAGGGCCCACTTGCACAAAGAGAACAAAGACTTTTAGGGGTATAAGTGCAGGACCCCTGAGAACAGAAAATTAGATCATCCTGGAATCAAGAAGGAACCTCTGCCAAGGCGAAAGCTGAAACTGAAGAAGGAAGACTGTCCTGCTGTGGCTCTGCTGGACTGACCTGCTGTTGCTTTGCTGCCAAGGAGAGGGGAAGGACTTTGCTAGTGTGCTGTGTCCCCTGTCTTGAAGGAATCTCCAAGGGCCTGGCTACCTGTTCTGAAGTCCCAGGAACAAAAGGACTTCACCCCCAGCTTCCCTGAACTCTGCTGAGAGAGTACTGTCCTTCCTAGAGTGCTTGATCCAGTTGTGGGGCCTCTGGAAGTTGTACCTGTGCTGGGAAGCTTGAAACTAAGCTTAAGAGACTTTTGCAATTGAAAAGTGGCGCATCGCTCGCTTGCGGAGCGCATCCCCGACAGTGCGAGAAGATTCCTGCCGCTACGAAGGTCGAGATCGTCGCAGCGCCTGACGCCGCTGCCAGAGCTGCCAGACACGACAGATCTGATCTCACATTGCACTTTTTTAATAGTACCAGCCGGAGTTAGGAATAAAATTGTTTTCGAGCATACTCACGTGCCAGGTACTTTTTAAACCTTCACCACGTCCCACCACTCACTTGTAAATACACCCAAAACACATGCACCACATATAGTCACTAACTATAAGTGCTCCCACGCCGTAGGACGCCGCATCCCGCTAGAGGGGTGCGAAGATCCCGATGATGAAGCATGACACCAAGGGGCCTTTTGGTGTGTGAGGGGTATTTTACAAAACACTAAGTGCTCCAACACCATCTGTTGAACACTTTACCCTACCTCTGAGTTGGATTCTTTATGTTTATTTAAGTATTCTGTGGAGCAAGAATCCATCTCCATTTTGCTCTACCTCCCCCTCCTGTTGTTTGTACGTTCAGTTTAAAACTAACATTGATTTTACATATATTTAAAAAAAAAAATGTTTTGCCTTGTCTAGTGCAATTACTAAATTATAATAAATGCGAATTATTCAAAAAATGTGTAATGCATATATTTATAATTTGATAGTTTACGAAAAATGAGTCAACACACCTGAATGAAGACATTATGAATTTTGTTTAATGTCATATTTTGTATAAGTGCCGATTATCATTAAGGAAGCTTGAACCAAATTTGACAATAATAAAATGTATGTAATACATTTGTGTTTCTTTAAACTTCATTAATGACAACATAATAAACTAAGGCATTCCACATTGCACAACTATTGCTTCTAATAGAGATTTCAAACTGCATGAGTCCAGAGCTAATGCAATCAGACAATTCAAATAGAAACCTGTAAAAAAAAAAACGCTTACCTTCAATTCCAGTAATGACAGGGTTAATTAGCTTAGTTGGTAAGTAGCAGCAGCAAATGAAGGATTTGGACGATCAGGTACATGTAGGAAAAGGAAGTGGAAAAAGAAAAAAGGCACGTCTCTACCTTATATACCTTCGACACCACCACTCAGGTGTGGAGGTTTACCCACCACAGTTATGTCGGTGGGAAGGCACATTGTGATTGGCCTGGCGGAAATCTTGTCTGGACTTCCTCAGACAGCCTCTTTTGCCTATGGTGCAGTTGATGATGGTGGAAAATTCTGAAGAAAATGGCGGCTAGACTATCGTCCATAGGCCCACCAGCATCTAAATTGAGCAGGCAGACCACCATGTAGGTGGTTGGAGAAACCAACGGAAAAGTGATGGAGGGACCAGTTCCACCAATATCTAATTCCGGCCCTAAGTCAGAAGGTGAAAACATTGACTGGAGTGACCCTCTTAGTGCATCTGATATCTGCTCTATCATAGTCAGCCTGAAATCATGCCTACGTTCCGGTCAGCCATGGACTGTTATTTCTGATTGGCGTGTTACTTTTTGTATATGTTTTTTACCTTTATATGTTAAAGAATCATATCTTCAGTTACTCTTAAGCAATTTTAACTTTTCCGTGTATTCATGCTCATTAAAGTTTTTTCCAATATCATAAATTGGTTTATAAATGTTATTCTAAATTTTTCATGACTCTAAAATTTGTGAGTACTTTGAACTCAACACACATTTAGGATGGCCTGCTGCCTGTGCCATCAACTCCAAAGGATTAGCAGAGATTCTCTAAGGACAGTGTTTTGACCTTACCAGTTTATGTTTATTACATTCAGAGGTGTCCTCCCCTTTAAAATTGAAAACTTACTTTCTGATAGCTGACAGTCAGTCAGTCAGTCAAACCAATCTATTCGGTTAAGTTAAAACCATAAAAGTACAAACATAAAATACATACATACATATATGTGTAAAAATACAATATAAAGTGTCCACAGTGTGATACAATCCGGCAGTGGGCAGGCTATGTGTAAAGAACGCGATACAGTACTGGTCAGGTAAAGTGCATTTACAGGACAAAAGTGACAATACATCCAAGATATTTGATATAAAACTCATTAAAAGATACCAGTCATAAAAACCAAGTTTAAAAGGATAAAATCAGAATTAAAACCTCATTAATTATGGGCTCTCCTCACGGCTATTTCTCAACCGGACAGCTGCCGTAAGGAAACTGGCTATTTAAAAGATCTCATTGGGGTCATTTAGTAGCTGTAGGTACAATAAGGCTGTCTTAACTTGGATAAAACCCTTTCTTTTTAGTAAGGGAAAAATAAACCTCTTCCTGATATCACTATACAAATCACAGAACATTATTAAATGCATTGTGTCCTGGGCTGAAAAATTAGCGCAGGTGCATGGCCCTAGTTGTTCCAGCCTGCACCACCCCTTGGAGTTCCCCAGCGAAAGGTGAATTAAATTAAAACGGAAGCGTGTAAGGAGTAAACGATGGAAAGGCCTAGTCACAGTTTTCAGGTAAGGTTCCATCGACAGCGTTGTTTTTAAAAGGTAATGGGCTTTTACCGTTACTTTTTTCAGCTCCAATTCCTCCCGTTGTACTGCCCACAAATTTAAAAGCTGTTTCTTCACCCCGCTGGGATCCATTTTCGTGATCAACCCAGGTTCATCATAGAGGTCCTGTCGACCAACAGTTACCAATGTTTCCCTTACATAAACAAGCCACCTAACCTTATGTACACAATCCAGAGTGAGACAATCCCTGATCAGTCTGTGATTAAGGTCTAATTCGGGATTAAGCCATAATGTAAGCCAAAAAATAACTGGCGCCAACCTGAGTGTATCGGTTATATAACCCACCCCCAGTTCCTGATGTACAGCATAGGTGGGTGTTGATTGGGGAACCGATAAAATACCCCGTAAAAAATTATTCTCCTCTAGCTGTATCCCTTCCATGGCTCTATACCCCCAGATAGAGGAGCCATATGTGGCAATTGCGACACACTTAGCTTTGTAAATGTTCACAATTGCCTCAACAGGTTTGGTTCCTAACCGTTTGGCAAATCCATTTACGGCCGCAATTGCCCTAGCCATGTCATTGACCTTAAGTTTATATTGAGCAACCCATGTACCTTTCTCATCAAAGAGAACCCCCAAATACATAAAAGAAGTTACCCTGGTAACTTCGGAGCCTTCACAATAAAAAACCCGGCAATTTCGTTTACTCTGGCGACCTATACTCATTACATGTGATTTGGCTATATTTACCTTTAGATCCAGGGATTTCATAAAATTACCAAATCCCACCAGCAGCTTCTGTAGGCCGACTGCTGTGCGGGATAACAAAACAGCATCGTCGGCATACAGAAGCACCGGGCAATGCTCCTGGCCAATTTTGGGGACATCTAGACTGGCTATATCTAAAAACTTGCCTAAATTATTAATATAAAGGGTAAAAAGCAAAGGTGCTAAACTACAACCCTGTCGTACTCCACGCCCAGAGCTAAAGTGCCTAGTGCAGTTCCCATCTTGGTCGATCCACACCCGCGCAGGAAGGTTCTGATGCAGGTAAGCTAGGAAGTGAACGAGACTTTTTTCCATCCCCATCTCTAGGAGGCTCGTCCAGAGCTTTGACCTGTTTACCAGGTCGAAAGCTGACGATAAATCCATAAATGCCAGCTGGAGTACTCCCCTTTGGCTGAGGTATATTTGCCAATCAACAGGGATAAATTAAGGCACTGATCTTGAGTCCCCCTGCCACTTCTAATACCATATTGAGAATTTGATATTACGTTATTCTCATCCAGCCATCCTTTCATTTTACCTAAAACCGCCCTCCCCAGGACCTTTACGGCCGAATCAATTAGGGAGATTGGTCTATAACATCGGGCATCTCCTCTGTTGCCTTTTTTAAAGATAGGAACTATAATAGACGTGGCCCAGGATGGTGGATGATTCCCCTTAGCTGCAGTATTAAAAATGTTTGTCAGAACTTGTGCCCAGAAGACTGGATGTGTTTTATATAAATCGGCTGCGACACCGTCTGGGCCTGGGGCCTTGTTACTAGACATGGCCTTAATGGCCAAAACTACTTCATCCTCTTTAAAGTTCAAAGGCTGGTTTGAATCTCTTGGAACAGCCCAAGGGGTTGGATCAGACGATCTAGGGGTATCACATATAGCTTCAAAATGTTCTCACCATTGTGCCTCAGTGATATTAAATTCTACCACATTATTGCCGTTTTCGGAACAAAAAGGGTTTATTTACAATTTCCCAACATCTACGGCTATTCTTTAAGACATCAACCGACATCAAGGCCTCCCAAGCTTCTGTTCTAATGTCCTTTTTCCTGGCCCTTACAGCTAACTTATAATCCTTTCTACGTATAGCCTCATTAGTCCTATTTTGTGGGGTCTGTTTAATGGCTTTCATTGAGAGGCTATGTGGCCTCGAACAGGTAATATCAAACCATTTCTCGGCCATTTGAGCCCCCTTTTTACCGCGGCCATTAAAATCAAGGATATTTGTTTACAAATGGCAGTGAAGGACTCAATAACCATCATATCCCCAGATATAGAATCCATACATATATTCAACATGGCCGTTATCGACAAAAAAAGGATTTCTAAAAAAATCTCCAGGATTATCTTTGTCCATTTTAGCCTTCTTCCCTGGTCAGTTGGTTTAAAGCTGACCTCTACCCTCATGTGTCTCCTGGATTGCACCAAACCACATTCACTTTTTAATTCCAGAATGACCGGATTGTGATCACTAAAATGTGAGTATCTTGCCCCATAAAAAATAACACTAGACAACAGTAAGGATGACGAAAAAATATAATCAATAACAGTACTACTACCCCTGCCAATAAACGTCGGGGTCCTGTTAATTTGTTCCGATATATTGGGTTCATAGAGATCCACTGCCGCTAAGACTCCCTCCAAGCATTCCCCCTGTCTATTATGCTTTAAATGGGGTGTAGTATAGGCTGTGGACTCCCGGTATCCAGATCCCCCTGACAATCCTGCTCACACGGGTGTATATTAAAATCCCCTAAAAGAATAATCGGGTAATAAGTGGTTTGCTTTTCTCTGTAATCCTCTAAAAATGATTTTAAGATCAACAAATGTTCATTTCCATTTGCACAATCTGGCGAATTGTAAAAATTTACTACCAGAACTTTTGTAGTATTACACTCCCTCAGTTCCACTGCTAAACAATGGGGTGTGCCTACTTCAACCCTTTGATACAGCCACGATAATTTTACAGAAAATAGCAAAAGGAGCCCCCTTTAGCCCTACCAAAAGGGACCAATTCCGCTGGGTTGGAGAAAGATGCATATCCATCCAACCTCCAATCTCCCTCCGGCTCCCAGGTTTCCTGTAGCCCTACCAGATCAAACCGATTAATCAGTTCAAGCCATTTAGGGTCATCTTTTTTATTTCTTAGACCGGCGATGTTCCAGCTCAGGATACCGAAGTTGGGCCTACTTGATTCACTTTGCCCATGGGGATTGGAAATCTCTGGATGGCTACTCTGACTACTCTGGTTAGAAATCCCTATATCCAGTCAGTCGTTCTCATCAAGGGTGGTAGGTGATGGTAATCTAGTTGCAATCTGTGTTTCCTCTCGCACATTTACGAGGCTCCTTGCAAATTTGGGGCCAGATACTATTCCCCCATTATTTACATTATTTGCATGTTGACTGAATCTGGGTAAAGTGTCCTCTAGACCTCGCTTAATATTTTGATTTTTCCCTTTAGTTGGTGGATAGAAAAAGGCCAGGGGTAAAACTTTAATACCCCCCTGAGCCCTAATGTGAGCAGTCCTGCATATCTTCCCTGCTATATCCCCTCTATTAAAGTTAACAAATATGCAATCGCCCTCAATTTCCTTTGCATTTGGTCCTACCCATGCTATGCGTCTTGCCATCAGAATGTGAGGCGATACTTTAAGGTTGTTTCCCCACTGGTTACAGTCTAGCCAATATTTTGTCTTCCTCACTAGGTCCTCAGTTGACTCATGGATGTTGGCTTTCTACAGTGGTACACCTGTAAGAACTACCACTAGGTCATTAGCTTCCAGTGGCAAAAAAAATTGTCCTACCATGAGGGGGGGTAACTTGGTATTGGCTGTGGCACTACATTCGGGTTTAGGGGCAGATGATAAATCTCTAGCTGTTGTATTTGGAAGCCCAACAACTTCTTTAGGTTGGGCCAGCAGAGGCCCCTTACTTCCTTTCACCGTACCATTTTTCAGTGCGTGTTCCTTACTTTGCACAGTTCTGTTCTCCCCCTTGTTCAAGGTATTTATGCCTGACTCATTACGGCAGGCTAGCGATTTATCAGGCCCGGCTTTTGTTACCATACAGCAGTTTGAGCATGTACCTCCCCCAGATATGGCTTTATTTACTGTGCTAGTGAGAACCTCAATCTTTAGTTGCATGTCCTCTATTGTCTTGCACAGTTTATTTACTATATTAATTACGGCAACACTATTGGCTCCTTGGGTGATAGAAGACATAGAAGATTCTATACATCCCCCCTGTTCCATATCATCAATTCCTGAGACCGAATGTCTCAGCATCAGGGGTATCAATATTAGCTAGCACAGAAAACCTGTTATAACAAACTATAATAGGGTCAATTACTGGTGGGCAAATAGATACTAATTCTAGATCTGTGTTACCAATCACATTTGTACATGGAGTATCAGTTACTTCTATAGGAACACTGTTGCCCTGCTTTTTCCCTAAGAACATATCCGGGATTACTACAGGGCCTTGTATGCCTGTCCCCCTTTGCTCTTCAGTAACTCTCCCCACATTTGCTACAACATTCCCGTTTAACGGGTCATCTGTCCTGAGTAAGAGTTCACAGTCCTCCACCAGTGCCTCGATGCGACTCATAACACAGTTTTCCCCCGCATGTTTATGGGCTTTCTTGGACTTCCTTGGCTTTTTTACTCTAATTGGAGCATTTAGTCCCCCTTCCGTACTTTTCTGTTTCCCCATAATTCGTACTACAAGTTCGGTGTCAACGGTACCTGCTCAAGTCTTTTCAAGGATGTTGGAGGGGTGACCCAGCCCAGCCTCGTCCTGCCCCGGACGGCCACAGACGGCCCGCCCTTTGCCCGGGCTTAGCCCAGCACCGCCCGCGCGCGTCCTGCGACGCTGGGGCTCTCGCTGGTCTAAGAGCACCTCCGGGGGCGGGACAGGGCGTGCGCGACTTTCTGTCACGAGGGCTGCTGGGGGATGTAGTCCCCGTTCCTTTGCGCCGCGATGTCCAGTGGCTGAGGTGGCAGGCGTCAGGAACGCAGGAAGACTGGCTAGGGTAGTGGGAATGGCGCGGCAAGGCTGCGGTGTTACTCGGCTCCCCTCTCAATGCCCAGATCAGTGGCAGTGTGTCCTAAGTGAGATCAGGAACCATGTAGGGACCAATCCTGGTCACACCAGGGTAAACGGCTGGTGGTACCTGTTAGGAAGCTGCCAAACGTGAAAGTCACCAACTAACTCGATGCTCATCTATTATTTACCCAGGTCCCACCATAGTAAGCAGAAACCTGTTGGGCCGAGTGTCTCGCAGCAAAAAGGTCCCTTCCTCCGATACCGAGTGTAAACAACAAACTCCTGATAGCTGACAATATTTATGGTGGGTGTGGGATTAGGGTAATACAGGTGTTTTTAGGGTTTAGGGTGGGTAAGGGATATGGGTGGTAATTATGATTTTAGTTTTTAGTGGTGGCTAAGGGTAAAGGTTGGTTTAGGATTTAGGATTGGGTAAGGAAATTGAGTGGTAAGGGTGTTTTAGGGTTATGGGGTGGGTAGGGTGTTTTTAGGGTTTAGGGTGGCTAAGGGAATTGGGTTCCCCAATTTATGAACAATAAGTAATATATTTATATGTACACAAATACACACACACATATACATATCAGCTTCAAACTTCTAACTTGAGTTTGTCATTTAAATTAATGCCAAAGTACGTGTCTCCCGTTTTAATATATGTGTCACCCCTAGGGTAGGCCTATTGAGTCCTAAGGCAGGGTGCTGTATTTTAAAAGGTAGGATATATATTTTCATAAGAGCTAACATTAAAAAAAAACTATTGTAATTTTTACTGTGGAGAGTGTAGTAGCCCTGTTGGCGAGTACACGCTGACACCTCAGCTGTGCAAACTTCTGAATTGGATGACTAAAGTTGGTACTACAAGGTATTCAAATATTCATTGCATTAAACCAGACTTGATGCCCACATCGAATTTAATGTAACTTTTGATTAAAAGGCAACTTTAGAAAGTTGACACTCTGTTGCCCACCAGGCCACAAGAAATACTTCTATGCCCCTAGGGAGACATGTGAATGCCTCCGAAGAAAGGAGAGAGTAGAGGCCTGCCATTGGAAGAGCTGTTACCTCGTTCTGACAAGAAGCCAAACAGGGTATGAGCCCAAAAGATGAATTTCAAAGGGGTAGCCAGTTTTGAAGTACAAATGTTAAGAACACATGAGAGGGGCTACTCTGGTAGACAGGTTGGCATTGGGGATGGAGATGGGAATACAGTTACCAAACCAGTCTTAAAGTGGGCGTATGGCCATCAGATACACACCTCTAGGGTGGGTAACCAAGATCCACATTCTAAGAGAGGGGACCTGCCATCTTTGGAGTGGACAGAAAGTTCACTCTGTGATATCTCGATGCCACACTTTGCAAGAAGTCATCATGAGGTAGGAGGGTACTTTGTTGCCCATTGGCTAGTACTAACAGTATCTCCAAAGGGCAAGTTGGTGGCATAAAAGTGCCCTCCCCGGTACCCGGACGGCAGATTGCATCTGCACTGGAGAGAGGACTGAAAAAGGAATGCCCTGCTGTTACCTGGACTTGGCAAAGAGAAGCTGTACTAAAGACTGGACTGCCCCTGCTGCTTCTGGACTAGCAAATAGAGGACTGTGCCAGTGGTGTCCCCGAGTCCCAGACAGTAGATGTGAACTCCAAGTGTCAGTTGGCTGACTTCTTGTTACAGGTACAATTCCACAAAAGCTAAAGAAGCTGTCTTGACTGAGTTGGAAGCCACAATTGCTTGAAAGCCACTGAACACCAAAGCATCGACCACAAGAGTGATCCCTGACACTCAAAAGTTGCACATGATTCTGCTAGACTCGGGAGAGTCGTCAAAGTGCAGTTTGGTCACCCATGATTGAAGGGAACTGTTGGTTTCGCTGTCAGCTGAGACCAGTAGATTATAGACACTAGTTTTTTGCTGGACTTCACCTGGACTTCAAGGGGCAACGGCCCCTGTGGCCGAAATTGCCCCACCATTTTCGTGGACAAAGGGGCAGTGCCAGGAAGACTGCTACATCATCCTCAGCATCTACAGCATCCTTGTCCCTTGCGCCAGGACCACTCCAATAATGTCTATGTTGTCTATGTGGATTTGCACATACAGTCTGAAGCTGAACTGTAGCTGTTTTGACTGCAAAGTAACTGTTTGCTAAGCCTTACTACCCCCTGTTACTTAATTTTCAAAAGTTTCCAATGTAACAGCTAACCTTGGTAGTTGCCATTGCTAGTTTGCATTTTGAGTGAATAGCTCTGATTTACGATTTCTCTAACAATTCTTACCTCTGGAACCCTTTGGTGGATTTTCTTTATTTTGGTATCCAAAAATGCCATAAAAATAAGATCTATTTTTATAAATTGGTGTCAGATTTAATATGTGGTGTGTTATTTCTTATTCAATTGTTTTGGTACTTCTACATGCTTAGCACTAATTCCTTTGTTTAAGCCTGACTGCTCGAAGCCACAGCCAAACAGGGTTGACACATAAGCCTGACTGTACCCAAGACAGGCTTTTGAGTAATGACACAGTGAGGTCGCACATCCTTGCCCATGCTATATAATAAACAGCATTTACTCATAGCAAATATTCTATCCTAAGTTTATCACAGCAGGTCACCAAAGCCGACAATCTTGCTTACAGGATCTCGTAAAGGGTAAAATTATCCACCCTAAAAGCCCTTTGCCTTTAGCACATACTGTTCACAATAAATAAATCTGGCCTCCTTGCTTTGTCATAACTTTCCATAGAAGCAGATCAAGCATATGACATCTGGCATAACTGTTCCCAATTAACCAATAAGGCCCATTGTCTTCTATTGGCTTGACTACATAACCAACATAGGCCTACTGTAGCATTTGTCTGAGCTGATGACCAATACCAAAACCCTTACTTACTAAGGATATCTCTGAGATTTCAGGTACCATAATACCAGTCTGCCGTCAGTAACACAGAAACAAATGCTTTTCACATAAAGTATGCCAGGTCTACTGCCTTTGTCATAACTTTTTATAATAAACAGATTAGACCTATAGAGTAAGACATTACTTTTTCTAGTAAACAAAACGGCTCTATTGCGTTTATCATTGGCTTCTCACCATAACCAACTACTATATTGAATGTAAGCATTCCTACAAGGCAAACATCAGTCATACAGTAGAGAGATTACAAATACATACACAATTACAGTTGACAAATAGAACTGCTATCTCTCCTTATAGGGTCCGACAAGGATGGTCACAGTGCAATACTTCTATCCCCATGGTTTGTCAGATGGGTAACAAATTTTACCAATGTTATGTTAGCAAATCTTATAAAGCGCATGACTACCCAACACAGGCTTCCCAGCATTGACAGAAATAGTAAGAGAGAGATAGTATGCTAACTAGATGATCAAGTAAGTCTTTAAGTGCTTTCTGTAGCTGGACAGATTGCCTTTGGTTCTTAAGTGGGAGAGGGTGGAGTTCCAGAGCCTGGATACCAAGTAAGTAAATGGCTGCTCTTGGAACCTCACTGTATGGTTGTCGAAAGGGGGTGCTCCAGTCAGGCACAAAGCAACGTTCTCGTCAAGGGCAGGCAATTACGTACTCTCTGCAACCAATTCTCTCTCTTAGGTAGCTTGGCACTGAGGAGTCACACATCCTTCAGAAACAATGTGTAATGCTAGAACTCAGCACGCGAACATAAAAAATATTCTGCATGACACAAATGAGAGACTTCACACTTGTAGTAGAGAAAGTTGTTTATATTCAACACTCACATTATACAATGTAACATGAATATCATGGACTTCTGGGAATAAATCACACTAGGCAATATTTCTAGCAGCAGTAGGCCTAATTTGTGTTGAACAGATCTCTCTACGTGCCTCCATGGGAAAAGTCCTATTGTAAACCCCATACAGCACAGTGTGACACAATGTCAGCCCCCTGGCCCACACTCACAGTCATAATCATGCAATTTCACATGGCTATAGGGTGCACCCTAGATTGCCAGGATAACAGTAATATGTGCATACACAGAATTATAACACTTTTAGCAGCACCACTAAACCTAGCGCTTTTGGCAAGAGAACAACATATAGACCAACACCGCTGACCAGGATCATGAAATACAGGCGGTCCACAGACGGTCGTTCCTGCACACGCACACTCACTTTGCACCACTTTGCTATGTGACAGACACTAGCTTGGTCTGTATGGGCACTTTCACATTCAGACACACCTAAGACCCTAATGCGGTGCCATAATACCAAGACGGTCAATAGATAACAAGATTCAAACCCCATGGCTCCTAGTTACCTGCCATCCTCCAATCCACCTCCACTGTCCCAGACACCCTGCAAGGTAGTTCACCAACCCCTGCCTCAAGACACAAGGTCACTCATACACTTCATCTGGGTAGCCAGAAAGCATGTAGGTATAGACAATAAGCATAAACTAGAGGTAGACGTGAACAAAGGGGTATCAGCACCACTCATGTAGTTCACCAACAAGTTGTGAAGCAGAAATAGGCCATGGGTAATAATTCATTACAAACAGGAATCCACCAAGGCCTTCTGGCACCTGCCCAGTTCTGTGTAGCACAGTTGGGTCACGCAGCCTCTTGATCTGTTCCCGAACCTACTCGGAAGCTTCCCTCCAGCCTAGTCAATTCCTTTCACTCCACCTGGCGCCACAAAATCTTTGGAAGGGCCAAGTCGGGAGAGGGCAGTTGGTCCACTGTGATGGTACCAGTGAGGGAACAAGCAATGAATAGATAACAACATACAGGAAAGCCTCTTAGCTTGAGGAGGCACCCATCGGGTACACGTTGATCCAAGTGGTGCCCTGGCAATCCAGGCACAGGGCCTGATGCACAACAAGATGAGTCGCACCTGATACTTCAGGTTGCAAGAAGTTGAGTTAAAAAATTAGGCACTATTCCCAACACACCTTGGTGTCAGGTACACCAGACGATTCCAGACACACAGATAGGCAGTCCCAAATTCAGCAGTACCTTACAAGGCAAAATGAGACTCTGCAATGGGTATGCCCCCACCTCCGAGGGTCGCAACCTGTGAATTGGACAAGACATGCAATGAGCATGCTGTCGGCGTGCTGCATAGGAGAAATGCAGCACAGTCGACGAAGCAGGCCACTTTGCATCCGCACTGCAACCCGTGAATCCGCTCATAGTAGTACTAGAACCACTTTGTCGTGGATGTGGGCGTCTTGAGCTCCGTAGTATGTACTACAGTCTCCAAGCATGATTCTGCAGTTCTAAGCTCACACCGCACAGTCCAGCTTTCAGCAGGTGATGTGGGTACTAAGAGGGCACCCCCTCCAGATTTCACTGGTAGATGATGTGGACCCCTCGTATGGGAGCTTTGATGTCCCTGAAACTCTGAGAGAACAGGAGCACCAGACAACTAGTCCTAGAGAGCCCAAACAGGTAGTCGGCCAACGCCAGCTACTATACAGGTAGACATGCAGTCCTTTCCACAGGCAGTTATCTTCCACCATGTGAACAACAGAGTCCTCTGGCAATGTGCAGTAGGTTTTCTGGTCCTACAACCCTACAAGCGGATCTGTCCCCTTAGTGGGGTTGCACTGGGTGGTAATACCCTATTGGGCCTTTTAAGTTTGGGAAAGGTTTAAAGGGTATTCCTATGAACTACAGATGTATCCCCTAACCTTTCTGTCCTGTCTGCCATGAGTCCACAGAATGCAGGTCTCTGTCTTTATGGGAGCTGTGATCTGGCCCTAGAAGCTAGGTGTCACAATCTCTGGCCACCATATGTTCGGGCAGGTCCACAAATTGCAGTGGTTGACTATCTCAATTACATACCCAATGGTTTATGGCTGCCGCTAGGAAATGCCCATATGTTCTCCCCCGGCCTCCGGTGTTTAGCAATGCCAAACACCATGGCACACACAGAGTTTGACACATTGAAATGTCCACTTTCCATACGTGGTATTTCCAAGCAAGATATGTCAAACCCATCTTTACCATTGGAATGGGTTTGGCCTAGCGAATCCATTTATAGGAAATATTACAAGACTGCACCACTGCAATCCATTATTGCAGCTCGAAATACAGGAGAGCCCTTCCCCATGATAACTTAAGAAAGAGCAAGCCCCTTTGGTAGGGTAACCCTTGTGGGTTTACTATACGAACCTGGGCAGCAAACATCTGTGAGTGCCTGCCCAGCCCTTTACCTTCCAAGGAAATGGAGGTGAAAGGCCTCTCTCCAGCTGCACCACGTTGGTTACAGGCCAGCCATAGTATGCACACTAGAGCGCCCTCACAGACCGGCTGTGGCAGGTTAGACACATGTTTAAACACACAGGCCGTGTGAGTTCTCACAACAGAGTGCAATAGCAGGTCGTACACCACAGCAGCAGTGTGAATGCACACCCAGACCGCAAAGGCAGGCTTGACCAACATTAAAAGATCATGTCAGCACCACTTCCTTAACATGTGTCGTACGGGTGCGTGCGTTTTCACACTGCAGTACAGTGGGAAAGGGCGCAGACACTCATGGCTTCACACAAGAACCAGCACGCTCACAGGCTTGCAGCGCCAAGCTGGCGGCCTAGGTCTACTGGACACCCATGGTGTCCATGCACTATCGGGGCTGACAATGGCAGTCCGGATTCACGCTAAACATTTCCTTGGGGCCAACATACACACCAGCTCGGAAAACATCCTTTACAACGCAACTTTTACCACGCAGTGCCTTTACGACACAACTTTTACAACGCAAACCATTACAACGCATTGTGCTGGGGGGCGCTCTAGGATAGGGAATAGATTTAATTTACTATCCAACACCTTCCCTAGTGTCCACGGGGACTGGAGTTGGAATAGTAAATTAAACTATTCACTATCCAACGCCCCAAAGCACTATGCATTGTAAAGGCATGCGTTGTAAAAACCGCGTTGTAAAGGCATGCGTTGTAAAAGCATGCGTTGTAATGTCATACATCCCACCAGCCCTTCTTGGCAGGCTGATTGCGGGGAGCATTATTATTATTATTATTATTAATAATAATAAAGGGTTTATAGAGCACAACAGTGACTTTAAAGAGTGTCCTGGTACTTGTAGTGAAATCTAGACCAAAAGAAGAAAAACTTAGAATTGCAACCCAAAAGCACAAGTTTTCAGGCATTTTTTAATAGCAAGATGTCCTCAGTGGCCCGCAGTTCAGGACGAAGCGCTTTCCACTCCTCTACGAAAAGAAAGGAAAAAGAGCTGCTTTACCATTTCTTCCTTTTGCACTACAGAGTGACCACCAACAAAGAATTGGTGGACCGAAGACAGCTGGTCGAATGATATGGAGTGAATATGTTATATTGAGTGCCCTTAAGATAGAAAGCTCTATGAGTAAGGACCAAGCGTTTGAGCCTGACACGATCTTTCACAGATAACCAATGTAGATGTTTTAGGCCTCGCTCCTTGGCAGACGAACAACAAAAGTCGAGCTGTAGCGTTCTGTACTAATTGCAAGTAAAGGGAGACGGTGTAGTCCAGCTGAAAGTAATCAGAGCCTGTATTACAATGTTTTGATGCTTAAGAGGGAGCAGGTATATGAACTTTTTTAACATTTATAGAAGGCCAAAACATGTACCTAGTAACCGAGCTACCTGAGGTGCAATAATTATCATAATACACCTTCAGGTTACATGCTACCACAGCTGGAAAGGGTGAGGGAGGATCACTGGTGCAAGGGCTCAGGCCGACTGGCACTATCAGGCCGGACCCAGGCCCAGCAGAACCTTGTTGCTAATGCACCCACCACATGTCACGACAGGCAGACGATCTGTTTCACCCTCTCAGCCAAGTGCCGCTTTCTAAGAGTGGTGGAAGGGTGAGGCAGAATTAATCATCTGTTCAGGTATTTACAAAGGCAACTCTTCTAATTCATTAGAGGTTATATATTTCGAACCTGTAGAGAGACCTTATTTATTTACATGTTTTTGTTTATAGAATTTTAATCATCATAAACATCCTTGACTAACTGAAAGAGGCTGACTTTAACAGCTTACCAGGTAATTACATCTGTAGTACTATTAGGTATTCAATTTAAGAGGAGGAATCGATTTTGTAAAGTATATATCTTTCCTTACAGATATTTTACGTTGTATAGAATTTCATAAGAAATCCCCTTGGTCTTTTTGCCATATTTTACGAAAATCCTTTGCAGAAAGGTAATTATGATAAATATAATTAGAATAAGAGTGCATTATTGCATATTGCCTATATACAGTTTCACTACTGACCCTGTTTTTAAAAAATCTAATTAAGGTCTATTTCTAGTTTTAGAATGAATTACTTCTGAATTAAAGAATCTGATAACAACATCGATAATCAAACTACTTCTACATCCAGATAAAATAGGTGAGTTTATTTAGACTTAAAATAAGCATATAACTGGTTTGTTTTAGGTTAGTATCCTAACGTAGAATCATGATTAATTACATCTATAAATCGCTATTTACGCAGTGTAAGCTATAAGTAGACCTTTGTGCTTAAGAATCTTCCTAATTACTTGAGATTTATCATCATTACTCATATTGATGTTAAAATTATTCTCAAGTTTGTATTTTTTCATTCCAATCAGAACTCAAGATTTGTTTGTCCCTTTCTTATCCATGCTAGCAAAACCTATGTCTCAAAATGCCCCCCGCATTTCCGCCACCCATAGCAATATTACTCGTCCTCGCCCCACCCTCCACTACTTGGGATCCGTACACGTGAAATGCACAAGGAAATGGATAACCCCATTTTGGGGTTTATTTTTGTGATGTTAAAATTGTCATATATAAGAGGTTATCGTGACTGCACAGGTCGTTGTTATATGAATGTAATCATCCTTGCTATTCTAAGTTTGTTGTTCATATTTGTTTTTCTTATTTTTAGAACATATTGTGGCTTCTCCAGAAGAAGGCGCTGGTCGCCGAAACGCGCGTTGAGATATATATATTAATTTTGCCACTTATCTTATATTTCTGTATTTTGTGATATAATTTGAATTGTGATAATTATGACAATGTTATTTTAATTGATCTATTCACCTTTTAATTTTGATTTTCCTTAGTAATGTGATTTATTGATTGGATGTTTTTATTTACATGAATTTGTTGATAGTGAAACTTTTGTTTCCCTTTCTTTTTTTCGCATGTATATTATTAAATATTTATAACTGACCTTGTGTAGTCCCACCTCTTTATTATCTATTTGTTTGACAATTGTAATACCTTGTACCTAGGTTGTTTTATCTCATTCTACACTTCCACACTGCACCTCCAGTGAGGTAGAACTCCGGCGCCAAATGGGCCGCGCCAACTCCGGGAGGTGCCCCATGGAAGGGAATTGATCTGTGAGGTAGGGGGACTCCACCTAGGGGCTCTCCCCTGTTTGGGAAATGGTCACACTAGGGCCCCCACCTGGCTACTCACCTATCATGAGCTTCACCCCTCAGGTAGTACCCTAGGGCGGTAGGGGAGGCCCTCTCCAAGTTGGCTCACCAGTGGAGATGCCAACCTGAGTAGGAGACATACTGAGCATACAAGTGTCATGGGGCATGATCAGTGCCAAGTACCTCCACTCACTAATGCCGTATCCGCCCTGGGTATAAGGTGTACCTTTTCATAGGGCTCTCCCAGGGTACAACACTTAAACTATTCGCACAAGCAACCTCCTCATAACCTGTGCAGGGATGCTGCTCATACTTTCCCACTGCAGAACATGACCCAAGTTCTAGGGTCATAACCTGAGAGTAGGAGAAGACTAGTAGGACAAAAAAAGCTAAATGTTTCAAGGATGCTACCTAAGAAGGCCATGTTAAACAACTTTTCTCCACTTCAGGCCCTTTTGATTCTTGGAACTGCCAGGAGGAAGCAGTTGTTTGACATCAAGTCTCATGTTTTATTATGTGAGACATTTAAATGGCATAAGATGTGGAGGTTCTGAGCGTGTTTTATCTTGTGTGCAATGCACAGATATTTTCATTCCAATCTTCTCCTTACTGCCAGCCTGTGATTATGGCGGGCTCAACAAGACACGAGCTGGGGGCCTGGCTACGCCTGACTGCAAGTTGGCCGCATCTTGAGCGGCTCTGCCGGCCGGAAGACAATATCCTTTAACATCCGCACCTTAAGGGGACCTCTGCGTTTGGAAAATCCCTGCACGGCAGCCCTGAGTCGGGCTACGCTGCCTGGTGGTGGCAAAACATCTGCACCGAGCCCGGTAGTGGCAACGTAGATGGGATCGGATTGACACGAGGGACAACAGCAGCTGCGGCCTACGCGGTTGTGCAACAAAACCAGCGGGGCAGTGATGGGGCGGCCCATCGTGAGTGACCCGTGAGGCTACCGGTAAATACACTCTGCTACATAATCATGCTATGGCGTAAGGTTTCAATCCTATTCAGAAAGGGGTTACCATAGCACAGCACTGGGTCCTACACAGATGAAGACGGCACACTGAATAAGCAACCGATGACAGTGTTGGCCGTGTACGGCCCCACAGGAGATGACCCGTACTTTTTTATGACTGTCTGGAGGCGGGTGTCTAACATGGAGACAGGGATGATAATATGGGGTGGAGCCTTCAATGTAGCTCTACATGGGACAATAGGCCACTATGGGATGCGCGAACAGCATTTGCACGCGGCTGGAGTGCTGCCCACACTAATGTTCCCACACTGGACTCAGTAAAAAAGCACCTAGTGAACCTCTACTGGCTGCCGATAGAAGCAAGAAAAAAAAATTCAAAGTCTTGGTCATCATTCACAGAGCAAGACATAATAAAGGTATGGAAAAAATCAAGTTGTTAATATCTTCTTATATCCCAAATAGGCGGCTATGTTCTAGCACAGAGGAACGTCTAACACAAACAAAGGCCAGGAGGGAAAGATGGGGAGGAAGATTATTCTCTCTTCTGGCTCCCAAACTCTGGAACTCCCTGCCGTTAGAATACAGATGGATAGACAGAAAACTACAGTTTCGGAAAGAAATCAAGACTTGGCTGTTCAAGCAATATCTCCAAGCCACCGGCACCCTACTCAGTTTTTGACCTACAATGCTGGGAAGCCTCAGGGCAGCCACGTGCTCTATAAATTCCCCTAATAATAATAATAATAATAATGACAGATAACAACCTCACAGACACATGGCGACATTTGCATCGCACTACCATGAGGGTACATGTCTCTTCTCCTACCATAACACATGGTCATGGCTTGACACAAAGGTCGCAAATCCCCAATCAACTAACTACGTACACCTTTCGCATACATTATCTTATCACGCCCCAGCACTCCTGGTAATGCAGATTCCTCCAACCATACTCCGAGCCTACACATGGAGATTCCCCCAGGAGCGCGCTACAAGACTCAGCATCTAGAGAAGAGATCCGTGCAGCCATAACAGACTACTATGCGCATCGGAACGGTGAGTCGCCCTCCACGCTATGAGAGGAGTTCAAAGTGGTGATTCCTGGCACCTGTATTGCAGAGCAGGCTGGGGTGCTATGCGTACTGTGTTGCACACTAGCCAAACTAGAGGGTGAGATTTGGACACTAGAGGGGGATTACTACAGGGCCCCTCACCCTGCCATACTAATCAATACTCTAGAGAAACTCTCCTCCTTCAAAGAAGAGGCAGAGTGGGTAGCTCTACACCTTGGCAAGGAGGCACGAGCGAGGAAATATGGCGAATGGTACCGCCCAGGCAAGATGCTGGCTGGCCAGCTCCACAAGCTGTGCGTTGCTACAAATGTGTTAGAATTGAGAGATGGCGACACCCAGTTAATTACATCACCGTCACAACTGCCTGAAGTAATGTCAACTTTCTGTGCCCAACTTTACACTGCAGACTTGGTTATGGAACCGGTGGCACTACATGCCTTTTTCAACACCATCGAATGACTATGGCTTGATCAGGGACACAGGGACTACTTAGATTAGCTGATTTTACCACAGGAGATAGCGCAGGTTAGCAAGCATGCCGGAAGACAGAGCACCGGGATTGGATGGCTCACATCCGCTTTCTACCTTGAAGTGGAGAACCTTCTTCACACCACGTCCCAAACCGGGTTCCGTCCAGTACATGGAATGGAAACTACCTTATTAGCAGTCGTCGAGGGTCCCAGAAGGATCCTCATTGCAGGACGTTCTCTTACCATGCTACTTTTAGACCTTAGCGTGGCCTTTGATACGGTTAATCACTGTATCCTAGTCCAACGACTTCAGGAATAGGGTATTACTGGAGTTGCCCTTGATTGGCTGCGATCTTTCCTGGAGGACAGATTTTCCAAGTAGCTGAGGGTGAGGCCATCTCAACTCCACTACCTTTCCTCTGTGGGATTCCTCAGGGGTCGTCCTTGAGCTACACTCTTTTTAATATTTACATGGCTCCTCTGGTTTACATTGTTTTCCCTTTTGGGGTGCAAATTGTCACCTATGCCGACGACACTCAATTGGTTGTCGCTTTGAACCACACCGACAAAGCATCTACCTGCATGGCTCATGCCTCGAAGAGGAGATGAGATGGATGAAACATTCCAATTTTAAACTGAATGGGGACAAGACTGAGCTTATGCCCCTTGGTAATCCATCCCTCTCTGATATAGTCTCCACCTGACCGACATATATGGGCTCTATGCCTGCCCATAAATCAGAGAAAAAGAGCATTGGTGTCTGGCTTGACTCCTAGCTCTGTTTTAAAATTCAAGACAGAAAGGATGTTGCTTCTTCCTTTGGCATTCTAAGAATGCTGCGCAAAGTGCTTCCTTTGTTACCACTGATGGAGCGAGATAGAAAACAAAATTTTGTTTAAACTCGCAAAGTCACATTTCCATAACATGAATAAAATTATTAATGATTTGTGATATGTCGTGCTAATACAACCTAGATTAAACTTTACACGTGGGGGGACTAACATGTGTGCTCATAAACGTGCATATTTGTTGCATCTTTTTGTTCGTGCAAAATAATAAAATAACTTATTGTTTTCGTTTTTGTCATTACTAACTGCTGCATACTTAAAATAAGCATGTGCTTGTTTTGCTTTTTCTTGTCTGTGTGATGTCATTTCTACTATTCTAGGTGCATATGGGTCTCATAGAAAAACGGAGACTGGTAAATATAAACGCTGCTTTATTTGTTTGCAATGGCTAGGTAACATTTTGATTAATCGGGTGGGTTAATTGATTAGTAAACCATGGGGTGGATACAGAATATACTTTATTTCTTACATTAATACTTTTCTTGTGTTTGTTTTATACTAGAAATCATAAGTTGCCTGCTTTTGAGGCCTAGCTATTTGAGCCGCAGAAAAAGAGCTAATCCATATTTCTGCAGAAAGTCACGAGACGCCCATTATGAATTAAAACGTTTATTGAAGCTGCATTCACAAAGCAAAAACTGATGAGCTGACATCATTCTGTCGGACATGGCCAAGGTCGAAAGTGAACTTTTTGTCAGTCCTTAACTTGGCATCCGCGGAAGTTGCACTGTAAGACTGTGGAAGCTGCGAGGATGACTTATTACAAAGTTGCAATCGCAGGAAGCCTCTGGCTTCACGTGGAAGAGACAATGGTCTTTGTAAGACATGATTTTGTGGAACTTTTTAAGAATCGGGTGACATGTCACTTGTCACTCTCAGCCAATGGGACGTCGAGTAATTCTGAAAACTTTCCTTTGCTAGTTTAGTTAGTGTAGAAAGGTATAAAAAGTCATGCCCTTAGGGTTGGGCTGGCTGCTGCTTTCTGACTTTCCGATGAGGGTGATGTGCTGCTGGACTTTGCGTGGAGCACGTAAGAATCCTCAAAGAACTTTACTTTAATTTCTGTCTATTTAGCTCAGTTAGGGAAATAGGTTTTAGAAATGTTAAACTTTATATAATTTCTTTAAATTGATTCAATTGCTTAAATTGTAATTTTCTTATTTCTTACCATCATGCTTGCTTTAATGCTAATAAAATTCAATTATAAAACTTACAACTTATATACCATAATTTAGAAAATAAATTCTTACTTTTGACAAACAAGCTGGTCTTGGTTATTTAGAAGTATAGGTTACCATTAGCTAGATCACGTCGCCTATGGTGGTCGTTTAAATGGTTGGGTTTTATTCTAATGACAATATTCTTTCTGCAAATGTATAAATATGTATATAATGTGTAGATAATGTGTATATAGATTTATTCTGACCACCTGATTCAGTAGGCCCAAAAATATATCAGGTTCATAAATGGGTCCATGTTTAGTATAGAATTTTGTTTATAGGTTATGAAGTTGGGTAGCGTAATTTATGATATATTTTCTATAGCCCGCTGGATCAATTATCTGGTAGCAGAAATTGATGGTTGCTAAGGGGTAACCAAGGTAACATGTTGGTTGCTAAGGGTTGCGTCATGGTATGGAAATAGGATCGATGTTTTAACACTTGTTAAGTTCGTTTTTCGTGCCTATCTGTAAGCTATACCGGTATAGATTGTGTGGCGAGAAATTAGTCACGCAAGCCATCTGTTCGTTTGTAGTGATATCGCCGAGTATCACAAGAGGTATCGCCGTGTACCGTAGTGTTGTCGCCGAGCAGCACAGTTTTAGGGCTAGGTCTGAATCTTGTATAGTGAGGATTTTCTAAGAAATCAAAGCAGCATGAGAATAGGGACAAAGCGCCTTCCATAAAACTCACTGTGATGAGAGTATTAGTTATATCCGAGCTTGAGTGAAGGGTAAAATTTAACGTCGGTGCATGATTATCTATAAACAGGTTAGAGTCCTGTACGGGTACATGTTTCATATCTATAAACAGGTGAGAGCCCTGTACGGATAACGTCGTTATTTTGCTAACGGTGCATGATTTCTATAAACAGGTGAGAGTCCTGTACGGATTTCGTGTGTGTTTGAATTTAGGGAATTTTCCGTGTAAAAGTGCGAGTTTGAGTTGTATTTTATGTTCAAGTGGAACTCTTAGAACTTTCACTTCGCGGTGGGTTCAGAGCAAAGCGAGTTCATAATTATACGTGTTAGAAGGGTGGAGTAAGGTTACTCTACTGACAATTGAATATTATCCTTAGTGTGAATAGCGCCGTCTATTCCGAAGTGTGGATACTTGAATGTATGTAAACTATCCTAATTAGTGAAACGAACAGATGTCGTCTTTATAGTCATTGTTAAAAAAAATTAATTTACACTGAAAAGTGTTCTTAAAATGGCGCTGTGAAAAGATTTTGTGAAGGAGGGGTAAGCGCCAGGAGTGAGAAGCGAGAAACCGCAGCTGCTGTGTACGTCACAGAGCCGCGCTGGGATTGGGTGACCTACGTCACGAGCTGTATTCTGATTGGCTCCTGAGTCTCTGACGGCCTGTGAGCTGATTGGTCCTTCGGAAATTCTCCAAATTTATTGGTTGAGCAAGAAACTGACGTAGCTCAACTGCCATTGGTTTGTTGGTGTGTTTCGCGCACGGATTGGTTGTTTTGCGGAACACCCCGGAAATATTTTACGAACGATTTTGTGAATTGAATTTAACTTTAAAAAATGAGTTATCATTTTAAATATGCTGAGAAAAAGACAACATTATTTCAGAAATTTAAGAATTTATTTTCACCTGACAAGAAAATCGAAACGCGAGGTGGTAAACTACTTCATAAGTATAAAACACCTGCAGCGTACATGGAAGGTGAATACGGATATCATACTGTCTTATGGTTCGACAGTTGGAAACGTTATACTAAAAACGATGGTGTTTTGGCTTGGCCTGATGATGGTTCATTTAATGTAAGAGTTTTAAGAAACTTACGAGAGAAAATGAATGCTCTTGTTCCAAAACCGAGACCAACTCAATTTGAAGCTTTAGTTGAGTGGGAAGATGAGATGTATCAGTTACAAAGAGAAGCTAGTGGAATTAAAAGACCTTCTAAAAATCCATCATGGAAAAGAGAAACTCATGAAGATAGATTGCGAATGTGGAGACAGGGAAACATGAGTGAAGGATTGTATTTAATTCATGAAATGGTAATGGGTTCTCCTACAGGAAAATCTATGGAAAGTGAATCTGAGGATGCAATTATGGAAGAAATATATACAACTGCTAGAAATAAACAGCCTAATCAGCCTTTGAGACCTCCTAGATCATGGTCTACTCCGGTGGTTTCTACTGAAACTTCACCGAGTGCACCTCCAATTAGTGAAGCTCCTAAACTTTATCCAAATAATTGTGAAATCACTGAAACTCCTAGAAGACCAGAATTTGAAAATGCTCGAAATGAGGGTAGACATTTTTCAATGACTCCAAGAACAAGGGAACCTCCAAAAGATTATGCAAGAGAGACAAGAAATGTTGATGATGTTGATTATAATGAATATTTAAGGTCTAAAGAAGAACTAATTAAAAGAATGACAAAAGGCATGGAAGCTGTCACAGTTCCAGTAACAATAGGACCTGTTCAGCCTGTATTTGATCAAAGAGATACAAACAAAAATGGATTAACTATTCCTTTAAATACAGAAATTCAAAAGCCTGCTGAAAAATTTTATTCAGATTTGACTGAATTAAACACTTCTAGATCGAGAATGCCTGATTTAACCTTTAATGAGGATTTATCTCCAAAAACACCAATGGGTGCTATGTCAGATGTAGGAAGTCCTGAAGTCAGGGTAACCACACCAAAACTTGATGTGGCCAAATTAAAAGCGAATATAGAAGAATTAATAATTGGAACAATTGGCCCAGATAGTTTAAATTACTATCGAGATGATGAACTATTATTCATTTGCAAAAGTATTCAATGGAAAACGAAAAATAAATATGATCAATTAGAGGATCTAGCTGCAGAACTTGAAATCGATGTAAGTAAACAAAAGAATTTTGCAAAGCATTACAGATTAGATTTTTCAGAAAGTGACATTGAGAGTTTGAACTCAATGGGAAGAATAGTTCACATTAAAGATTTGATTGTATATATCAAAAAGCTAGGAGAACTGAACAAATGGAGAGTGAAATGGACCAAAAGGAAGGAAGATGAAAGATTAGAAAGAATGTCAAAACAATTTCCAATGAGAGAAGTTGCAGGTGGAGGATATGTTCATGTCCCATGGTCAAGACAAGACATTCTGTTATTTACAAATGATTTTCCTAAATTAAGAGAGAAACCTGTTGAGTGGTACAGGCAAGTCGATAGATTTATCAAAGTGTCAAAAGTTCTGTGGATTGATTTGGATGGATTTTTTGACATTGTAGTTCCATCTGATCTTTGGACAGAATGTAAAATATCTATTAGTTGGCCAAAAACAGAACCTGAGCGAATCAAAGAAACAGGTGCCCCAAATCCACTTGTAATGGATTTTTATGAGAAAGTAATTGTTTGGATGAAAAACAAAATTCCACCCAAAGAAGTTGATTGGGTTAAAATAGAAAGAACAGAGCAGGAAACAAAAGAATCAGTTCATTCTTTTTATGAAAGACTACTGTTAATCTTTAAACAATACAGTGGTTATGAAAAATTAGATGAGAAAGACATGAGTCATTTTATTTATAGATTTGTTTATGGACTAAAACCTGAAATTGGAGAAATGATCAGAACTAGTATTGTCGGATGGCAAGCACTATCTATAGATGATATTCTGAGAAAAGCAAAATATTGTAGCGATGAATTAGAAGTAAAACAGAAGAAGCTGAAGGAGAAAGCCATGTGGGCACAGGTAAAAGTGGCTGAGCAACAGATTGCCAGCATGGGAAATAAGAACACTAATTTTGTTCAAACTGGAAATACGAACCAGATACAAGGAAAGTTTAAAGGTAATAATTTCCAAAAGAAATTTAGCCCAAAGATAGAAGAGCTGAAACAAAGATTACCTTGTTTTAATTGTGGCGAAATTGGACATTGGAGGGACGAGTGTCCTCATCCTCCTAGAAACTTAAAGAATCCCTTATTGAATCCACAGATGCAGAATGGTGTTAACGTGCAGCAACAGCTACAGATGCAACAGGGGTTAAATGAATTTAATATTCAGCGACAGTTACAACAACAGCAACAACAACAGGTGAATAATCGTCAGGACCAGTTGCCACAACCACCTTTTCCGAATTGTGGGGGAGTTCAAAAATATAATCCAAACGTGGGATTTCAGGGATGTGAACAGGTAATAAAACCACAAAAACAGCAAAAGCAGCAAAGGGTTCAAATGCAAAATGCTTCACAACAATTTTTATTAACAGAAAGCCAAGACAGTGATTCTGATGATTATTGTTGACGGTGCCCGAGAGAGGAGGAAGAGTGTGTTGTTGGAGCCACTCTTGAGGTTGACCAGTCTGGTCCTTATGTAAACGGGAAAGTTAATGATGTAGACATCACTTTTCTAGTGGACACTGGTGCTACCCGTTCTACTGTTAGATCAGTGGAAATTGAAAACCTACCTCTCTCTGGGGATACCATCCAAGTTGTCGGAGTAAGTAATCAGCAAATTAAAACAGACTTAACTGATCCAGTACCAGTTGAAATTGGAAATTACAGAGACAAACACAGATTTGTGGTTTGTAATAGTAGTCCAGTAAATCTATTAGGTAGGGACATCCTATGTAAAATGAATTGCAGAATATATTGTTCTCCTGAAGGAGTTGAATTACAAACGGAGGAAGATGGTTTGTACAGAATGACAATGATGATGATGGAAGCAGAAGAAACAAAATTGTTTCCTGCATTTGAAGAAAAGGATTTGCCTGAAGAGCTAAAGAAAACAGTGAAATCTGAAATATGGGATTTTACTGGGAATGAAATGGGTCTGATGAAAAACGTAGATCCTGTTAAAATTGCATTGAAGCAGGGAATAGAATTTCCAAACACTCCACAGTATAAAATGAAGACAGAGACAATTGAAGGTGTTACACCTGTAATTGAAAAGTTAATCAAGCAAGGTGTATTAAAAGAAATGAAGAGTAGCTCTTGTAATTCACCAATTATGGGAGTTAAAAAGGCTAACGGAACATTTAGGATCGTACAAGATCTGAGAAAGGTTAATCAAATTGTTATTCCATGTTGTCCTGTGGTTCCAAATCCAGCAGTAATTCTATTTCAGATTCCATATGATGCTGAATGGTACACAGTCATTGACCTTTGCAATGCATTCTTTACTGTTCCTCTACATCCAGACAGTTATGAAATCTTTGCTTTCAGATTCCAAGGTAAGACCCTTGGATGGACAAGAATCCCTCAGGGCTATACAGAAAGTCCTTCAATCTTTAACGAACTGTTAAAAAGATCATTAGAAGATTTAGACTTACCAGGTAGGTCTACACTGGTGCAGTATATTGATGATTTGTTAATAGCTGCAAAGACAAGAGAAAATTGTGTAACAGACACAATAATTCTGTTAAATCGCCTTGCAGAAGAAGGACATAAAGTGTCCCCAGCAAAACTACAGTTTTGCAAACAAGAAGTGAAATATCTTGGTCACAGAATTGCAAAGGGAAAAAGACAAGTAACAATAGAAAGAATAAAAATGATTCAAGCAATGTTACCGCCAAGAACACAAAGACAGGTCAGAATGTTCTTAGGAATGGTAGGTTACTGTCGACAATGGATAAGTGGATTTTCAGTAATTGCGAAACCACTACAAAGACTAACCAAATCAGATGTAAAAGATCCAATTATTCTCAATGATGTTGAGATGGAATCTTTTGAAAACCTGAAAAAGAGCTTATGCCAAGCTCCTGCTTTGGGTATGCCAAATTATGAAAAAGATTTTGAACTGTATTGCAGTGAGAGAGAAGGATGTGCATTATCTGTATTAATACAAAGACATGGAAATTTAAAGAAACCTATTGCATACTTCTCTGCAGTTCTTGATCCAATTGCAAAAGCATTACCAGGTTGTTTAAAAGCAGTTGCAGCTACAAGTATCAGTCTTGAACAAAGTGAAGGAATCATTATGGGATTTCCTGTGAAAGTTTTTGTGCCTCATTCAGTTGAAATATTACTGACAAGAGGTAAGACTCAACATTTAACAAGTAGCAGATTGACAAAATATGAGAAAATCATACTAGGAGCAGATAATGTTTCGATTTCAAGATGTTTGAATCTGAATCCTTCTACATTACTGCCTGATTCTGAAATTGTTGATGACATTGAGACAGAACATGAATGTTTAGATGTCATGGAGTTCTGCACTAAACCCAGAAAGGACATAAAAGACAGACCTTTGCCTGAATCGGATTTTGTCTACTTTGTAGATGGCTCATGCTTAAGATCCGAAGGTGGTGTCTTGAAAGCTTCATACTCAGTTTGTACAGTCGAAGATGTTGAAGAAGCATCATGTCTTGAAGGAGTTCGTTCAGCACAAGTGGCTGAATTGATTGCTTTAATTCGTGCATGTGAAATATCAAAAGATATAAGAGTTACCATCATTACTGATAGTCAGTATGGGTACGGAGTTGTGCATGATTATGGACAACTCTGGTCTCAGAGAGGATACATGACATCAACAGGATCACCAATTAAAAATGCAGTTTTCATTAGAAGATTAATTGAAGCAATACAATTGCCAAAAGAAATTGCCATAGTCAAGTGTGCAGCACACACTAGAGGAACTGATTATATTTCCAAAGGAAATGCCTTCGCAGACGAGACAGCAAAGTACTGCGCAAGGAAAAATTATTCTTACAATCGGAATAGAAGTACAGAAACTGATTCAAATTCATTAATGCTAACAACTGTTGTAGAAACATGGAATGAGATTAGAGATTTACAAAACGAAGCAGATGATGAAGAAAAAGACCAGTGGTTAAGATCAGATTGTAGACAACGTGATGAAGATGGAGTGTGGGTTTACAAAGATGGCAGAGTAGTTTTACCAAATTGTATGATTTCTGACATGGCCAGATTATATCATGGTCCTGCACATTTAGGAAGAGATTCTATGGTCAGACTGTTTAAAGAAACATGGTTCAATACCAAATTTAGAACCATTGCAGAATCTTTTTGTCAAAGGTGTTTGTCATGCCAACAAATGAATCCAAACAGAAAATCAGTGGTGGGGACAGGAATAATTGGTCGAGAGGGTGGTCCCTTTACCAGGTTACAAATAGATTTCATTGAAATGCCATTACACAACTGTTTGAAATATGTACTTGTAATTGTATGCTTGTTCTCAAGATGGGTAGAGGCTTTTCCTACAAGACATTGTGATTCAATTACAGTAGCTAAACTAATGCTCAGAGAAATCATCCCAAGGTACGGTTTTCCAGTCACCATTGAGAGTGATGGAGGAAGTCATTTTGATAACAAACTATTGAAGTTAATTTGCGAAGCTATGAGTATTGAGCAGAAAATACACTGTGCATACAGACCAGAGGCATCAGGTGTAGTTGAACAAATAAATGGAACTATCAAAAACAGAATTGGAAAAATGTGTCTAGAGACAGGAGTGAAGTGGACTGATGCTCTTCCACTTGTTTTGATGTCAATAAGAAGTACACCAGATAAAAAGACAGGTTTGAGTCCTCATGAAATTTTAATGGGAAGAGTTATGAGGCAAGCTTTTGTACCTGTAGGTAAACTGTTGAGCATAAATGACAGTGCAATTTTGGATTACTGTAAAAGGTTATCTGATATGGTAACTTCTGTATCTAATCAGGTGGGAACTGAAGCACAATCAAATGACAAAGTTTTGACACATGATCTGAGACCTGGAGACTGGGTCAGAACGAAAGTACATCGGAGGAGGAATTGTCTATCTCCTAGATGGCAGAAACCTAGGCAGGTAATCTTGATCACTACTAATGCTGTAAAGTGCAGAGGATTGAAGCGCTGGATTCATCCAAGTCATACTATTCCAATACCAACTCCTGAGAATTCTGATGTTGAAAGTGATACCACAGATGACTCTGATTCTGAAGCAGAAGACAGAACAGAAGGTGAAGTAATTCCAGATTCTGAAGATCGACAAGAAAGTCGACATCTGGAAACTGTGCCAGTAAATGGAAATCTGACAAGAAAAGACTTAGAAGTAATTGAAATAGATTCTGAAGGTGAAGAGAATCTGCTAAAAGGAAAGATAACTGAGGATTCGGTTGTCTATATTGAAGACAAAGAAGCTGAACCGAAAGAAGTTTCAGACCAGGAGAGTATCGAAAGGCAGAGAACAAGCTCTGAAGTAAGGAACAAAATTCCGAAATCTGGGAAGCTAGAGGTAATTGAGGAAGAGGAGGAGAACGAATTACCGAGTACCAGTGATGGAAGACAAAGTGAAGTTCCTGAAGGAGTGAAATTGCCATATAGAGAAGTTCCTGAGTCAATTGAAATTTCAGACTACGAAACCGAAGAAAGTGAAGTGGAAGGTGGAAATGAAAACGGAAAGAAAAGGACTTGGAAGTCAGAATCAAATAATTCTGAACCAAAGAAAAAGTACGTGAGAAAAGCAGACTACTGGCCTGGTGGAAGATTGAGAGTAAGATTGATTAAAAAGCCAATAGAACAAGTTGAAGAAATCAGTAGTCAAAAGAGTCCAGGAAAAGAAATTGGAGTTGGAAGGAAAATAGAAGTGATATCGAGAAAAGGGAAGAGAATAATTAGACCAAACCAGAAATACAAGTCTCCTGAGTGGACTTACTTAGTGATTCCACCTGTTATTGATATATATGATAGTAGTGAAGAAGAAAACGAAATCCAAGAAATTAGTGACAATGATTGAAGTACAAAAATAATTAAATTGGCATAAGGCTGAAGAAATCCTGTTAGTTGACACAAGGTCGAAGAAAAACTGTCTAGTAGAAGAAAACTTATGTATGACATAAGGTCGAAGAAATCTTGTTTAGGGTTATAAAAGAAAAATATATTTTAAAAGGGGGGTGTATATAAATTTTAAAATTTATTTTTAATTTTATTTTTGAGGCTAAAACTAACCTAAAAATGCCTTATATTAAGGAGAGCACTTCAAAATGCTCTGTTTTTAAAAGATGCTGTAAGATGACTCTGGTGTGTCTGCTCATTTTAGTTCTGCTCTGGTTGGTACTAGCTGTGATTATACCTTTAGAAATGAATAGAGAATTACACAAAGTTAACATAACAAGCAAAGCTCTGGTTAGCCAAACTAAACATAGTGCATCTGCAAAGGTAATTGATCATCAGCCTAACATTCATCAAGATAAATCAATAGGTGATTTTTCAAGCAATACATTCACAAAGCTTTTGAGTGAATATGTAAAGGTAATGGATGCAAAGGATTGTTATGTATGCGTTAAATTACCCGCTTCTGTTTCTGAGGGAGTAACATATAATATGCTTCCTCTCACTTATGCTGTTACATGTAGTGTATTAACTAGTTTATTTTATCAAACTGGTCGTTTAGAATATTACTATTCAAATTATGATGAGATTTTTGCTAATGTCAAGATTGATAATGCTTTAAATAAACACAAGAAAGCTAAACAATTGAGAGAATATTTCCTTGTTACTAATGAACTCACTTATGAGTATGCTTACAAGAATAATCTAACATGTAAATTAAGTGCTGAAGGAAAGAAATTTCTGAATATGGTTGAGGAGAGAAGAGCGATTTATAAGAGAAATGAATTAGTCAAGCAAACTAAGTCATCCTTCTGGCAAAAAGAGGATGAGAAATTAAATGGCAAAATGCTTGAAAATATTGCAATTCACATAGACAAACCTGTTAGTGGAAAGCTTTGCATTAGAAGAGATAATACACTTTTTGATAATTATTTTGTAGGTGCAAGTAACTGTGAAGATACTTATCAGATTATGGGAGGTTGGGGATTTAAAGGTGGAAAAGATCCTATCTTTCCTGGAATTTATTTTGTTTGTGGTGATAAAGCCTACTACAACCTTCCAGACCATTGGTATGGAACTTGTTATGTGGGAATTGTTTTTCCTAAAGTGTTTCATGTTGACAGAGATTCAGAAGGATTATTTAAAATTCATAATTATGTAAATAGAGCTAAAAGAGAAACTTTTACTGAAGTTCTGGGAGATATTTTTCAAGCTGTAATACCTTTTGTTGGTATAACCCTAAATGCAGGGAGAATCAGAAAATTGTCCACTATAGTTGATAGATTATCAACTGACACTGCTGATGGGTTTCAATTAGTGAATGTTGAAGTTATTGCAATTAGATCCATGGTAATTCAAGACCGTCTTGCTTTAGACATACTCCTAGCAAAAGAGGGAGGAGTCTGTGGCATTTTACATGTCCAACATTGCTGTACATATATACCGGATGAAAGTAAAAATATTGAAATGTATATTAAGAATATTACACAAATGCATTCTGAAATAATTCCTTTAGAAGAAGAAGATTTTACTGGGAAACTTTCAAATAGGTTTCAAGCAATTAAAAACTGGTTTCATAATATCGGAAGTTCAATTCTTGGCAAGATTCTGGCACCTTTGATTATAATAGTATTCATTTTTATTTTGACTAAAGTAGGTTGTTTGTTGCATAAAAGAAAGAAGCATATGAGAGAAAAGAAGAGAATCTATAAACTCAGAAAAGAAGAGGAAAGAGAGATTGAGTTGCAGGAGTTACATAGAGAGCGTCATGTTAATTGCAAGGATTATGCTGAAACAGATTTTTAGGTTTACTAATACTAATGAATTTGAATCGATTTCTTATAAATTAAATTTATCAAAATTTTGAGTGCTGGTGTGGTGATTTGTTAATCACCAGATGAGGGAGTTGATGGAGCGAGATAGAAAACAAAATTTTGTTTAAACTCGCAAAGTCACATTTCCATAACATGAATAAAATTATTAATGATTTGTGATATGTCGTGCTAATACAACCTAGATTAAACTTTACACGTGGGGGGACTAACATGTGTGCTCATAAACGTGCATATTTGTTGCATCTTTTTGTTCGTGCAAAATAATAAAATAACTTATTGTTTTCGTTTTTGTCATTACTAACTGCTGCATACTTAAAATAAGCATGTGCTTGTTTTGCTTTTTCTTGTCTGTGTGATGTCATTTCTACTTTTCTAGGTGCATATGGGTCTCATAGAAAAACGGAGACTGGTAAATATAAACGCTGCTTTATTTGTTTGCAATGGCTAGGTAACATTTTGATTAATCGGGTGGGTTAATTGATTAGTAAACCATGGGGTGGATACAGAATATACTTTATTTCTTACATTAATACTTTTCTTGTGTTTGTTTTATACTAGAAATCATAAGTTGCCTGCTTTTGAGGCCTAGCTATTTGAGCCGCAGAAAAAGAGCTAATCCATATTTCTGCAGAAAGTCACGAGACGCCCATTATGAATTAAAACGTTTATTGAAGCTGCATTCACAAAGCAAAAACTGATGAGCTGACATCATTCTGTCGGACATGGCCAAGGTCGAAAGTGAACTTTTTGTCAGTCCTTAACTTGGCATCCGCGGAAGTTGCACTGTAAGACTGTGGAAGCTGCGAGGATGACTTATTACAAAGTTGCAATCGCAGGAAGCCTCTGGCTTCACGTGGAAGAGACAATGGTCTTTGTAAGACATGATTTTGTGGAACTTTTTAAGAATCGGGTGACATGTCACTTGTCACTCTCAGCCAATGGGACGTCGAGTAATTCTGAAAACTTTCCTTTGCTAGTTTAGTTAGTGTAGAAAGGTATAAAAAGTCATGCCCTTAGGGTTGGGCTGGCTGCTGCTTTCTGACTTTCCGATGAGGGTGATGTGCTGCTGGACTTTGCGTGGAGCACGTAAGAATCCTCAAAGAACTTTACTTTAATTTCTGTCTATTTAGCTCAGTTAGGGAAATAGGTTTTAGAAATGTTAAACTTTATATAATTTCTTTAAATTGATTCAATTGCTTAAATTGTAATTTTCTTATTTCTTACCATCATGCTTGCTTTAATGCTAATAAAATTCAATTATAAAACTTACAACTTATATACCATAATTTAGAAAATAAATTCTTACTTTTGACAAACAAGCTGGTCTTGGTTATTTAGAAGTATAGGTTACCATTAGCTAGATCACGTCGCCTATGGTGGTCGTTTAAATGGTTGGGTTTTATTCTAATGACAATATTCTTTCTGCAAATGTATAAATATGTATATAATGTGTAGATAATGTGTATATAGATTTATTCTGACCACCTGATTCAGTAGGCCCAAAAATATATCAGGTTCATAAATGGGTCCATGTTTAGTATAGAATTTTGTTTATAGGTTATGAAGTTGGGTAGCGTAATTTATGATATATTTTCTATAGCCCGCTGGATCACCACATCAGGTAAGAATGCTTGTAGTCCAAGCGCAGATTTTATCTTGCTTGAACTAGGGTAATGCCTTGTACCTTGGTGCTGGCCAAACTTCAAACCATGCAGAACTGTGCTGCTGGGATTCTTATGGGAATTCGGAGCCGTCAAACAGCAAGGCCAGCCTTAAAGGCTGTCTTGGAAAGAGTCCATTTCAAAGCCTTGTGTATTACTCATAGGTTGATAGGAGGGAAAGGTCCTGCTATTATTTCATCCTTGGTCCAGACCTATCTAGCTAATAGGGCCCTTCGCTCAAATGATCTTCATCTAGCCTTGTACCCAGAATTAAAAGGGTTAGAAGCGGCAGCCGTCTTTTTTCTTACAACGCCGCTAAGCTATGTAATGCACTCCCACTGCAGTTACGAAAGGAACCCAACCATATGGCTTTCCGTAAGATGCATAAAACATGGCTCTTCCCCAAATGATCCCGCCTCAGCATTAAATCGGTTCTGCCCATAGCGCTGGGATGCCCTCAGGTAACTACGCTCTTTATAAAAATTGTTTTCATTTCATTTCTTTTAATTTCATTTCTACAAGGAATTTGTCCCAATTTTGATTCCACACCTCAGTGAAATGTATCCTGAATCGGTCACGATTGGGAAACTTCCTCCCTCGTTGTGCGAGGCAGTAATAGTGACCATTCTTCAGCCAGATAAGCCAGCTGTGCTTTGCGACTCCTCTTATCCGCTTTCCCTCATTAATGTCGACAACAAGATCTACACAAAAGTCCTGGCAAATTGCCTACTTCCACTACTACCATTGATTGCATGACCGGACCAGTCCTAGGATGCTTGTTTCCTGTCCTGGCAGGAGCTGGCTTGGCAATTCGGGCTAGACTGTTCCCTTAAGGCACAGGGTCAAGACTGATTTGAAAATTGCCAGGTCTTTGCATGTTGAGCAAAAGAATGATGGATTTAACCCAGATCTCTTGATTGGGAGTGAATGTTTTGATTTGTACTGCATTCTGTCCATCAATTGTGCGAACTGCCATCAGCAACAGCAATGTACTTGTGGAAAATGTATCTTCCCCAACAATGACCAACAGACACAAAGACATTGCATAGATGACCATGAAGGAGGGTCTGCCAGTGTGGTAATTCATGCACAGCAGAGGCCTTTGCCCACACAGGAACTGCCTAATGGGATGTTCTGAAGAGGAAACTGCACACCATCTTTTCTGGGCCTGCCCCTTTAACTAGAGACTCCGGGCTGCCTTAGGACAAGAGCAGGAAGCCCACATCCCCAAAAGAATGATTGATTAAACCAAGATCGCTTGACTGAGGGTGAATGTTTTGATTGGTTCTGCATTCTATCCATTAACTGTGTGTTGCTTGCTTTCTCGCCCAAAGTGCGCCGGGTATGCCCAGACATGGGTACCAGGCTCACTGTGCCACTGGTTTCAACCTATCCTGGCTGATGAGGGGTGAAACCCTGAAACCGGTCGTAGGACGCTTGTTTCCTGTCCAGTGAGAACCTGGTTTGGTAGTTTAGGCTTGACTGTTCTCATGAAGCACAGGGGCAAGATTGATTTGCATATGGCCTGCTCTAAACTGGGGTGGCATGGTGAGCAAAAGAATGATGGATTTAACCCAGAACTCTTGGCTGGGGTGAATGTTTTCGATTTGTTCTGCATCCCATCCATCAATTGTTTGTCTTGCTTTCTCGTTCTTGGTGCACTGGGTATGCCTGACGTGGGTCCCGGGCTCACTGTGTCACTGGATTCAAGCAATCCTGGCTGATGAGGGGTGAAACCCCAAAACCAGTCCTAGGATCCTTGTTTCTGGTCCAGGGAAGGCCTGGCTTGGCATTTAGGGCTGGACTGTTCCCATGAGGCTCAGAGTCAAGACTGATTTGCATATGACCAGGCCTAAACTGGGGTGGCATGGTGAGCAAAAGAATGATGGATTTAACCCAGATCTCTTGACTGATAGTGAATGTTTTGATTTGTTCTACATTCTGTCTATCAATTGTGTGTCTTTTGCTTTATTGCCACTGGATTCAAGCAATCCTGGCTGATTAGGGGTGAAACCCCAAAACCAGTGCTAAGATGCTTGTTTCTGGCTCAGGGAAGACCTGGCTTGGCATTTCGGGCTGTACTGTTCCCATGAGGCTCAGAGTCAAGACTGATTTGCATAATACCAGGCCTATATTGGGGTGGCATGGTGAGCAAAAGAATGATGGATTTAACACAGATCTCTTAACTGGGAGTGAATGTTTTGATTTGTTCTGCATTCTGTCTATCAATTGTGTGCCTTTTGCTTTCTTGCCCTAACTGTGCCGGGTATGCCCAGACGTGGATCCCAGGCTCACTGTGCCACTGGATTCAAGCTGTGTAGGAAAACGCGACGGACAACTTCAGGCATTCTTGTAGACACCAATGATTCGCATAGCTCAGGGGATAACATTTTTCATTAGGTCCAAAATCTAAACCTTTCAGGACATTTCTTAAAATAGTTCCTGCTCCTTTTACTATGTCCTGTGGCCTTACTTTGGCAGCAAAGACTACGGGAGTCAAATTGGCTAAGAACACCATAAGTGGCTCTTTCTTTAACTGGTTTACAAAAATTAATTCTGCCATTGCATGCTTTGACCAGAAAAAGCTTAATCTCATTATTATGTATCAATACAGTTTTATCAATGCTGACCATTATTTCGATGATCTCACTGAGTGTGAACCCATCGGTAGCACTCAAGAGTGGCTATGAAACTTCATTTGCTGTTTCAAAGAGTGCAGAATTAACTGCAGGTTACGTTTCTGTTGGGAGCTCATTGTACAATCATAATTTCAAATGTATGCACACAAGCTGTTTGGGTGGGCATACAAATCAGCTGAAAATACATTCATCTCACAGTTCAGATCAGCTATTCACCTGAAAACTTAATCCTGAAAAAAACTAGTTGCAGATAATAACATGTTTGTACTTTGAGACTCACAACCTCTGTACTTCATTCTATTGTCAATTCCTTTTGCCCTTGTTCTGGCTCCATCACAGATAACTGGAGGAAGTGGGGTGAGGATGCACCCCACACCGGACGCACAGCTTAAAGTGCAACATACTGATGCCAAAAGTAGTTCAAGTTCATCAATTTTTATTTTTGTTGAAGTTATTCCAACTGTTACGCTGTTCATGGTTTATCGGTCACATGTTAGACAAACTATGTTCACATTTAAACTCCTTAATGCTGTAGACATGCCATAACGAGCCTTGTTCTGTTGCATGGAATGTTACATAGATATTCCTCGATTAAACCATTTCCGTCACCCAATGCATTTCGAGCCTTTCTTTGCACTTCGTCAGGGGTTCACTCGAGTGTTCTGGTGACTTCTTCCTCTCATTTCGACTTTGGAATATCTATGTAACATTCCATGCTACAGAACAAGGCTTGTTATGGCATGTCTACAGCAATAAGGAGTTTAAATGTGAACATAGTTTGTCTAACATGTGACCGATAAACCATGAACAGCGTAACAGTTGGAATAACTTCAACGAAAATAAAAATTGATGAACTTGAACTACTTTTGGCATCAGTATGTTGCACTTTAAGCGGTGCGTCCGGTGTGCATCCTCACCCCACTTCCTCCAGTGATTCTTCAATTCACGTGGTTGGGCAGACCACGGTTCCGGGCCAGCACGCTAAACAATGAAAAAAACGATGGTCTACCTAACATGAAAGAATTGGTGTGCACTCTGTCACTATTTCTGTCAATCACAGATAACACATTGAAGATCCTTTGCTTTCTGATCAGCTGTTGGAGTTGGGGGAGGGGTAGCCATCGATCTTCTAAGTGGAAGGGCAATGGGTTTGGTTCTAGTCGTTTTCTCAGAAGACTCAGAGGCATGTACAAGCCCCTATCGTCACGGGAAAGTCATCTTTTGTGACCTTCCCGTGGCGTTAGGGGCCTTGCCTTATGTACAAGGCAGCGTTGAGCAAATTAATGTGGCTTAACGCTGCCTGTACATAAGGCACCCTTTCACGCTATGTTTAGCGTGAAAGGGGCGTGCAGTGGGTGTTGTGGTGGCTGGTCCACCGCAACACCCATTGTATGTGAACCTGCCCCCTATGTACAAGGGTGGCATACATAGGAGGCAGAACCAAATTTAAGACCAGGAAAACCTTGGTCTTAAGTTGGCAAAACGAGGAGAAATGCATTATTTTACCTCGAAACAGCAAAATGCCCTGGTTTGTTTATGTACGGGAAGGTGTACCTTCTTGTACACAAACAAACATTTTTTTTAAATTGCCTTTTGTAACTTTCATGTGTGCTGCATGCAGCAGCAAACATGAAAGTAACAAAATGTCATTTTAGGATTGTTTATGTGCAGGGAGTGACACATTCCTACACATAACCACTCCTCTCCTGCACACAGACACCCTTACACTTAGTTGCAAGGGTGCCTGCGTTGGAGCTAAGTTGTTACACTTAGCGCCATTGCAGGGGAAACGCAAGGCTGCACCATATTCTTATAAATATGGTGCAGACTTGCGTTTCAGAAGTGGCGAAGAGTGGCGTTAAACCTAAGAGGCTAACTACATGCTCCGCCACTTCTATTGTACATATCCCTTTCGGGTTCTTATTGTGATTCACTGAAGTTTGCTTTTTATGGACACATTTTTTTCAGGCTTTTTTCCATTGCATAGGACTTGCAGCAATTATTGTTGCAATGATAAAAAACATTTGAACCTCTTCACCCATCATTTTCAATCTTTTGTGGACTTCATCTTGCCATATTTCTGCAGCATCTCAAGCATTCTTCTGTCCAGACACAGCTGCTGTTAGCTTTTCTTTCGAATTAGTTTGGCATATGACACAATTTCTTTGCTGAAGGTGTCTTCAGATTTTGTAGTTAGCAACACTCTGTCAGGAGGTAAAGAACCTCTGCTACCACCTGCTTCACTCATTTTTATGAATGTGAATCAACAGATTACCTATCTCTATAAAACTAGTTGACACCCGAAAGCTATATTTTGACACCAGAATGAAATATATAGGGCTTATTGTTCCTGAAATATTACATCATCACTGCAACACATCCACCATTTTTTTTTAATGTAGGTGAGATTAATTTGGCCTGGTTTAGCAATGTCGATCAATGCTAAATTACTTCTTTAATGATACAAAACCACAAATCAAAAATCAAAATCTGTGGATAATATTTTTTTACAGAGGTATATTAAGAGGCCAGGGCTGTATACCTTTCTACAGGCCTTCATGCAAACTGATAACAATACACTTTTAAATGGATATTAAATGTAGCCTATGCCTTTCACAATAAATATATCAGGCCTTTTCATAGTAAACACATCAGGCCTATAGCTTTAACCAACCATAACCAACTCAGTCATGGTGTAGAGTTTTACCTTTCCCACATTGTGTAATACAAGCACTCTTTTTCAATGAAAGACCACCATATCTGCATACATTTTTTGTTGCTAACAGGACAGCTGCACTGTCAAGCCCTACCGCAGTAAATGAATACAAATTTGATGGAAATAGATGCCCCCATCGACATTTTTATTTATATTTTCCACCTCTAGGACACGGCTGACACCTGTTTGCATCATTCCTGACTTCCAACTTGTCAAAATGGTGAAAAAGTGTATCTGTTGAATTATGTTCTGGTTCGAAACAAGTGGAACGTGTTCAAGATCACAATTGACTCTTAGCTACACCGTAAACGGCGTGCTTAACAATCGTTTGAAAAGCAGAAACATTAGATACTCATATTTTTTTTAAAAATACAGTAACCCTGCTACTCCTCGAAAACCAGTCGGAGCAAAAAGTGACGCGTCAGGGAATTTTTGACTCGTGTTTTATGAGTCGGTGGGAGCTTTCACGACTCGAGGAAATCTATTAATAATCCTGGCCTCCGCTCAAACGTTTGACGTCAAGGGTGGTATCATAACTCTGCTTCGTGTCTGTGATGTGAGACCACCGAGTCAGCAGCAGGGCAATGAAACCCGACTCAAAGGCACGTCTTTTCCGCGACCGCGAATAGTCGCGGCACTTTGGAACTGGGCTTTTTAGCCAGCACCAGAGAAGTGTGCACACGTGCATACCGTGTGAATCTATGTGCTATGTGAATCATGCGTGTGGCATTTGTTGTATGTAACTTGCTGTGCAGTAAAATACAGTGTGTGGAAATCAGCCCTTGCTAACTGGGTATGTATAGGTTAAACATGGGTAATAACCTATTGCCAGTATATTACCATCAGATCAGTCGATTTCTCTCGAGTTACCAGTTGTCTGTCCTATGACAAGTGGATCATTATTACAGATACTTTGCGCTCGTGCAAATACAAAAAACACGCATGCCGTGTCAATTTGCATAATCTACATGCCTAATAGAGAATCGGAAAAAAGGGAAGTTACTCTATATTAATGAGTTGCATCATGGCAACACACTGAAGGGAAGTATTTCATGTCAGTCTAATGTGTCCACGCAATGGAGAGTGGCGAAGACAAAGGAGCATTACTTATGGGTGAACGGGCTTGAGGGAAACTCCCTATCATTAGTTCTTACCCACATTGCTAATTTAGGGCACTCGGCTATAAATTGGTGCTCGTGGGCTACAGTTTGTTTGTTAAAACCTTTATCACACAAAGAACAAGGGGGCATATTATTTAGGGGGTTTATCTCCGCCTTTTTGGCTTTAAAAGCCAAGAAAGCGGAGATAAAATTATGGGGCATATTACCAACAACTAGCGATAATTATCGCTATGTTGGTTTAGGGGCGATATTTTTATCGCCGAGCTGCGGCGATTTTTATCGCTTAGGAGCCTTGATATTATCAAGGTTTATCTCCTAAGCGATAAAAATCGTCCGAAATGCATGAATATCGCTGAATTACCGAGCTAATGCTCTTAGCCATGTTATCCACCTACCATTGGATAACATGGCTAAGAACTGCTCAGGGGCAGGTGTTAGCTTTTGGAGATATTCGCGCTTAGCGCGAATATCTCTAAAAGTTGGTAATAGGAGATAGCGATGTTAGCGACTGTTTCCAGTCGCTAACATCTTGGCACGCACACTTTGCATGTCATTAGTGATAAATATCTCTGACATGCAAAGCGGGGCCCAAGATGGTCGCTATCTCCTACTAGCTGTCGCTAACTGGTGTTAGCGACAGCTAGGTAATAGGGAGATAATTTTATCTCCGCTTTCTTGGCTTTTAAAGCCAAAAAAGCGGAGATAAACCCCCTTGATAATATGCCCCTATCTCCCTATTTCCATTGTGCAAATCGACAGAAGTAATGGTATGAATAAGGTTGCAGAGATATGCTGGGAAATACAGTTGAAATAGCCCAATGCCCTGCCATTACGGCTATAGTTCCACAAACTGATTCCTTTCCACAAGGCAAAATTGAGCCCCTACGAAATAATCATGGCCTGACCCATGATGCTACCTTCAAATCCACTAGTCCACACTGCCAAATAGGATTTGCAATTGACTGATGATGCAGTCCTACAATATTGCAGAAAGCTGTTACAATATCTAAAGAGGTGTGTCACTCACTCCAGCTCTGCAAGTGTGTTTATGTCTGAGTACACCAGAGTAAAACCTCACTGCAGGTCGGCTATATGGACCCTATCAGTTCCTGCACATCACAACTCAGCTGTCAATTATCGTGGTCTGATGACATGCATCCACTCATCTCACCGTAAACAAACTGCTTCTCTTAGGCACACCGGGGCTGTGGACCTGTGCCTGGCTCCAGAACCCCTGCAGAACTGTGTCTACTGAGGACCCGTGATCTGCCAATGGACCAAGTTGTTGTGTCTGCCTTCTTTGCCAGCTTCACCATCACCACGTGATGTTGCTCCTCCAACTAATCATCATTACCACCTTTGTCAGAGATAAGCAGCCTTCTCCTATTGGATATATTTGCATAGTGGGACCCATGTGGTCCTAGAAGGACTTCGCAGTAATGAGGTATGCATTGGGGTGTGTCTCAGTGTGGTTAAATAAAGCTAGTGGTATTGTATGTCAGTTAACTTTTGCACTCTGAAGAACAAATAGTTGCACTACAGAGCACCTTGTGCGGCGTTTTCATTTGCATGCTATGTGTCTGGGGAAGACGCTCTCAGATACAAGGTACTTCTGTGGATTGTGCCTGGTATCATTGGCACTGCAGTGAGCGTGTTGCTGGTGGTGGTATACATCCTTGATGAAGAATGGGGACTTATTCTAGCACAGAACTGTACTGAACCTTCCATTGCGCAAAGGCAACGCTCTGCCTTTCGGAGTTCCTTCTACATGTTGACGTTTGGAGAGTACAGACAATTAGTTCTACCTCTTTACCTCCACATGCCTGTTACTGTAAGGGGTATCTTTCCTTTGATCGCAGTACCAATTAGTTACATTGATACTTGCCTTCTTCTATTATATCATGGGCACCAACTGCCAGAGTGTGCTGGCATCCCCCCACTTCCTACCCATTTGAATTAAACATTTTACCAATTCTTTGAAACAGAACATGCCAGATGGGACTTATCTCGCAGTGACTGAGCAAGGATTTATTTGTGAGCACCGAAAAGGAAATATCTGTAGTATTTCTATTAGACATATTAAATGTGATTTAATAATACAGAAAACTTCTTTTGAATTGCCTCCTATTGAGTATCATCTTCCTCATGGACTGCTGTTTCCTAAGCATCACCAGCATGGAGGTCCTCCCTATTTACAACAACAACAACAAAGATAGCTTTATTCAGTATTTTGACAAAAAACCATAAAAGCACAAAAAATGCAAAATACATAACATAGATGACAATCATTTGCTTTACATTTAAAAATCCTATTACAGATTACGTGTTAATAAAAAACAGTGCATATGAGAAACAGTTCTTAAAATACATATAATGCGGACAATTCATAAAAATCATACGATTCCTAAGTATTCGAGCGCCACATATGGTCATTGAAGCGAGTAAGTACTATTTGATGTAGTTATGCACAAAATAATACATTTTACAATCTTGCTCAGTAATCATTATCATTAGACCAATGTCCCTCTACATTTTACAGCAAATGTCAAAAATTTAATCGCTGCAGCGATGGTGGGTTCATCTTGCAGCATATACAGTCTAATCAATGCAGGTTTACATTTTCTCAGACCCCAGAGCTTTAAAATTGGTATCAAGTGTCTTTTTCTACCCCACTGATAGTAGTTGCAAAAAAAGATGCAGTGTATATTTGACTGGGTAGACATATCATCACACGGACATTTTATCAGTTTTGCAGACCAATCATTAGGAACAGGGAATGATATTAACCTATAAAAACTATCAGTCCTCATTCGTGTTAGAAGCATTCTATGATAGCAAGAAAAAGCTGGTGCCAGATGAAGGTGAAGGCCTGGGCCATGGAGGATTCGGCGGTGAGCTACAATTGTAGACTTATTCCCATCTAATTACCACCGCCTCTCCTCCAGTAAGTTAAGGCATGCTACTTTTAGAGCTCTCTTGGTCATTCGTATACATGAAGGAGGAGTTATATAAAACTCTGGATGACCAATAGAGTTCAGAAATTTTTTAACATAGGCTAACCATGCAAACTTGCTGGGATCTGATTGGTTTAAGCAGTCTTGTATTACTTCCCTACTAAATATTGTATCATCACATGTCCAAATCTTATACCACAGCATGACTGGAGCTATCTTTATTAGATCAGTAATGTGAGCTCTGTCTAGTTCTTTATGGCATATGGTCGTCGAAGTGGATCTTGGGACTGATAGCAGGTACCTAAGGAATGCATTTTCAACTGTTTGTATTTGGGTGCAATCTGCCATCCCCCAAATACCGGCCCCGTATATTGCAGTGGAGACACATTTGGCTGCATAAATTTTAAGCAATATGTCAACAGGTTTCCCACCCAATCTCTTGGCAAATTGTTTAACTGCGCCTATGGTGCGAGAAAAAGCCAAGTTACGAGTAGTAATTGCTGTTGTCCATGTGCCCCTATTGTTAAAAATTATACCTAAGTAAGAAAATGTTTTAGTCGTAGCTATCTTTGTGTGGTTTACGAAGGTCTTGCAGTCTATCTTAGAGTTAATTCTAGAGGTACAACACATTGTAAAAGTTTTTCCGACATTAATTTTTAGTCCTCTAGTACTCATGAAAGTTGAAAATCCCGTTAAGGCCCTCTGAAGGCCCAACTGCGTACGAGCCATAATCACAGCATCGTCGGCGTATAATAGTAGTGGGACCGAGAGGCCATTTACTTTGGGATAATCGACTTCTAGATCGGTTAAAAAATCTGCTAGCTCGTTGATATATAAATTAAAAAGGAATGGGGCGAGGATGTGGCCCTGACGAACACCCTTTTCTATGGGAAATTTTCTGGTTCGCTCTCCATTTTTGCCATATCTAACTGTGGCACCTGCATCTCTACAAAGCTCCTGTATAAAAGATAAAATATGTAGATCTATCCCCATGTTGATCATGGTTTTACATAACACTCTATGATCCAAACAATCAAAGGCCGAGGTTAGATCGACGAATGTAAGGAACAAGTTCCCTTTTTTTACTCCAATGTATTTGCTCGTTATTAGGGTCAGGTTTAATCCCTGCTCTACGGTACCCAGGCCGCTCTTAAAGCCATATTGGAATTTAGAAAGAATCCCATTATTTTTGGTCCAGGCTTGCAGTTTAGTTAGCAGCACTCTGCCTGCTACTTTCATCAGAGTGTCTAGCAAAGAGATGGGACGGTAGCATTTTGGGTCCTGCCTGTCCCCTTTTTTGAATATTGGGATTACTATGGCTTCATGCCATGTCTCAGGGAAGCCTATTTTGCTATAGGCATTTATGACATTTGCCAGCAGTGGGGCCCATAGATCGACGTTTTCTTTAAATAGGTGAAATGGGACTCCGTCTGGTCCTGGGGACTTTAAGTTAGCACTCTGCCAAATAGCTTGCTCAACCTCTAATGGGGTGGTAAGTATGTTGAGTGGGAAACTGTCTTACAAGGATTTGGCATTACCAGTGAGTCACTCTTATACAAAGACGTAAAATAACTAACCCATGCGTCTTTCGTTATGGCCACCTCCATAGAGTCTGCCTTGCTATCAGAGAAAAAAGGAGCGTTAATTTCTCTCCAGAAGGAAATATTGTCCCGCAGGGCGCTTGCCTTTATCAAAGCTTCCCAGGCATGTTTTTTCAGTTCTTCCTGCTTGCCTCGAAGGGTCTGCTTATACGCTCGCCTGGCAGCCTTGACTAGGCTAATATCTTTTGGCACACTCTTTAGAGCCTGTAAGAGAGCTTTATGAGCTTTAGTACAGGCAGAGTTAAACCAACCAAATGATCTTCTTTCCTCACCAGCTTTTTGTTTCTTGGTTAGTTTCTCATTTATAGTGGCCACTATCTTACCGTAGGCCGCTGAAATCAGATGGGGATTAGGACATTGTTCCAAGCAAGTGGAAAAATGTTCCAATTCTTTATGGATTAAATCCTCCAAGAATTTTTTGGAGTCGATCTTAGCCCATTTAATAGCATAACCATTTTTCCTGGCCAAAGAGACGGAATGACGATAAAGTCTGTCGGATATACTTGTTATATTGCTCCCACAATTTCCTACAGAGATACTGGCGCTAATTGGGAAGTGGTCACTCATTGCCAATTCTTCAGTATTGAACCCCTGCATACAACCCTGATTATTATTAGACACTAGGATAAAATCAATTACAGTGCCTGCCCCTCGTCCATGAAAGGTTGGTTGAAATGCTACCGTTGGTTCACAGAGTTCATTTGCGAAACCTAAATCACAATCGTGCATAAGTTGATTTAACATATTACCAAAGGTGGAATGTTCAAAATGTGTACTGGGGTCCCCTTTTAGATTAAGTATGCCACAAATATTTGTGTCACTGTGGGGGCATAGATGGCAGTTAAAATCTCCAGCTATGAGGATGCAATCTGCCTCCCCCGCACCTCTCTCTAAGATAAAAATCAGCTCATCTACTAAAGCTTTAAGCTCTTCTTTTGGGACATTATTATATATATTGATCAAGAGAAGGCTCCGCCCTTTCCCTTTGAGCACAAGTCCCTGTAGTGATTTGCACACTCCTATTTTGAGTCCTGCCCCCTCATGTATAATCCCCTTCAGATTGCACAAGTTAGAAACAAAAATACACAGACCACCAGAGCCTCTGCCTCGATTACCCTGTGTAGACGGAGTATAGAAAGTGCTAAAGCCCTCTATGTGGGTCGCCTCCTGGTCCCGGCACTCCTGAAGACACATTATATCCAAATTTTTCATAAAGGTTAAGAGTGTCTGGTCCCTTGCTTTTTTTGCTAAACCTGCAATATTCCAGGATGTTATTTTTAGGCTGGTTTTGCCCTCGTTTTGTACACAGCCTTTAACCTGTGGGATTAAAGTCTCATTACTATCTACACTGTATCCTGTATCTTTTTGAGTTTGTGTGATCTCTAACAATCCTAAGGGTGTACTCAAACTCTCAATTTTTTTAGAGGCAGGGAATCCTTCCGATGTTAAACCCATAACTGATTGATGTGATAAGTGCTGGTCCAGAGGCACTGTCTCCCCGATGGTGGCGTCAGCTGTATTCCATAGGGGCGGACTAGTATAGCAAGGGATCTGTGGATTGTTGTGCGACTGAGCTGGGCAATCTAAAACCAGATGTACGGGACGGAGACTTGCTAGCTGTTGGGCCCCTTGTTTCCCTAATGCAGGCAATGTTGGTCAGTCGACCATTCTCTCGACCAATGGCTATTTCTGGTTCTATTTCTATTTCTATTCCCGTACCCCACCTGAGTCCAAGGCCATTCCTGACCTTCATCCCAGCTGGAGGATTCACCAAAATTAAGAGTATTTATTGGTGGATAGAAGAAGGAGAGACGGTGTACATCAATCCCTCCCCTTTTCTCTAGCGCTGGCCAGGAACAAATATAGTCAACTGTGGAGGGGTCATCACAGTTGACTATAACACAATCACCCTGTATACTTTTTTTGGTTTCACCAATCCAGAACACTCTTCTTATTGAGGTGATTCTGCTAGAGTTTGTAGATTGGAGGGGTGTATTTTGACTCAACCACTGCAATACCTTATTTCGCAGTGACCATGGGGGTTCTTCGGCATTGTCTGCCAGCTCGGGCACCCCAGTAAGAATGGCAGTATATGGGGTCGCCTCAGGGGCAGATGTGCTGAACGCCTATACCTTTGACCTTTCCTACCGTCGGCCTGAGATTGTAAGAGCTGGCCTTTATGTGCTATGGGTGGAATGTCCTTCGGCTTAACTAGCTGGGTTTTGCCTACTGAGGGACCCATAGTTACTTGGGAAGTATCTGTAGTGCTATTTAATTTTCCCTTCCCATCTGTTGGTGTAGATCTTGGGGTATTTTGTGTGGCCTTCTGGACAAGTTGTATGTTTACAGCTCTTTCGGGTGGTACAGGCTGTGGTCGGGTAACTGGTAGAGACGATTGAGGCAGTTTACTTGCCTCTTTGGGTTTCCCCTCCCTTATGTTAATTGAGCCCAATGTTTTTTGTGTAAATACTGGGGTGTTTAATTTTGCTAATTGTTTTTCAATGTTCATCAAGCTCTTTTCCATAGGTTGTAGATGACGTTTTAGCAACTCCCCCATACTATTTATAAGCAGTTGGTGTAGTGTTGCGCATGAGGTGCATGAGTCATGTATACCACCCACTGCTCCCGTGGTGTTAGGAATCTCCCGCGGGTCTATGTTCTGAGTTGCAGGGATGTTAATGACGTTTGTGGAGATAGGAGTGAGCTGATCTAACACAATTGTGTGAGTATTTGTGTTAGAAGATGGTTTGGATTTATGTAAATCTAAAGTATTCTCATATGTATTTATCTCCCTATTCGTCCTTTTGGCTATTGCACCCTCCCGCCTATCCATGGGGTTCACCTCTAATGTATCAACATAGGTGTGAGACAGTTGTAAATCAGGTGTTTTTTCAAGGTCCTCACTATAGTGTGAACCTAGTGACAATTGGGTAGCAGATAGATCCACGGAGTTTGGGATAGTGTGTATCAAGGCATTAGTATTTTCGGCTGGGTTAAGCAGAGAAGTAATCGGACCCTGGTGGATCGGAGTATGGGCAGAAGCTAGAGGACCCATAGAGGATCTTCTCGCGACTTCCAGTTCGTGGGATACCCGACGCTCCAACATGTGTATACTCTGCTCAATCACTTCATTAGTCTTAGTTATGAATAGATCTATCGGGCCTGTTATCTGGGCTGTTTTAAGGGCCGTTTTACTTCTAGTGCCCTTATTCATGACTACGCAGTAAAAATGATAGAATACGGGTAATGACAGTCAACAATATGCGACAACCACGTGTGTCAACACAATATCTAGCAAGAAGGAAAATTAAAATACCGTGGCCCAGTCCAGTCTTAGCCGGTCTTGAACGGGCTTAAACGGGCCCGCCCTTGGCCCGGGCTTCGCCCCGTGCTCCGTCCCGCGCGCGTCCCGCGTCGCGGAGAAGAGCCCGTCCCTTATAACCGTGAAGGCGGTGGGCGTGGCCGCCGGGGGAAGAGGCACCAGCTGCGCTAGTTTAGGATTGCTGGTCCTCGCAGTCCCCCGGACGGTGTAGTTCTAGTTTTTAGCCCCTCAAGCCTCTACCCACAGCGCTCTCAGCTGGGAGCAGTGAGTACTTCTGCCGCTTGCAGAAGGCGCTCCCACCAGCGAGTGCGGGCAAGTGGGGAGGCGTGCTGTTCCACGGAGCGACGGGGAAGAGATCTAGCAGCAAATCCTCGGGTCAGTCGTCAGAAATCAAGTGTGAGCGGCACCCGCGGAGCGGGTGTCGCGAAAGGTAAAGGGCTGGAAGCGGTGGGCGTGGCCGCCGGGGGAAGAGGCACCAGCTGCGCTAGTTTAGGATTGCTGGTCCTCGCAGTCCCCCGGACGGTGTAGTTCTAGTTTTTAGCCCTTCAAGCCTCTACCCACAGCGCTCTCAGCTGGGAGCAGTGAGTACTTCTGCTGATTGCAGAAGGCGCTCCCACCAGCGAGTGCGGGCAAGTGGGGAGGCGTGCTGTTCCACGGAGCGACGGGGAAGAGATCTAGCAGCAAATCCTCGGGTCAGTCGTCAGAAATCAAGTGTGAGCGGCACCCGCGGAGCGGTTGTCGCAAAAGGTAAAGGGCTGGAAGCGGTGGGCGTGGCCGCCGGGGGAAGAGGCACCAGTTGCGCTAGTTTAGGATTGCTGGTCCTCGCAGTCCCCCGGACGGTGTAGTTCTAGTTTTTTGCCCCTCAAGCCTCTACCCACAGCGCTCTCAGCTGGGAGCAGTGAGTACTTCTGCCGATTGCAGAAGGTGCTCCCACCAGCGAGTGCGGGCAAGTGGGGAGGCGTGCTGTTCCACGGAGCGACGGGGAAGAGATCTAGCAGCAAATCCTCGGGTCAGTCGTCAGAAATCAAGTGTGAGCGGCACCCGCGGAGCGGGTGTCGCGAAAGGTAAAGGGCTGGAAGCGGTGGCCGTGGCCGCCGGGGGAAGAGGCACCAGCTGCGCTAGTTTAGGATTGCTGGTCCTCGCAGTCCCCCGGATGGTGTAGTTCTAGTTTTTAGCCCTTCAAGCCTCTACCCACAGCGCTCTCAGCTGGGAGCAGTGAGTACTTCTGCCGATTGCAGAAGGCGCTCCCACCAGCGAGTGCGGGCAAGTGGGGAGGCGTGCTGTTCCACGGAGCGACGGGGAAGAGATCTAGCAGCAAATCCTCGGGTCAGTCGTCAGAAATCAAGTGTGAGCGGCACCCGCGGAGCGGGTGTCGCAAAAGGTAAAGGGCTGGAAGCGGTGGGCGTGGCTGCCGGGGGAAGAGGCACCAGCTGCGCTAGTTTAGGATTGCTGGTCCTCGCAGTCCCCCGGACGGTGTAGTTCTAGTTTTTTGCCCCTCAAGCTACCCACAGCGCTCTCAGCTGGGAGCAGTGAGTACTTCTGCCGATTGCAGAAGGCGCTCCCACCAGCGAGTGCGGGCAAGTGGGGAGGCGTGCTGTTCCACGGAGCGACGGGGAAGACATCTAGCAGCAAATCCTCGGGTCAGTCGTCAGAAATCAAGTGTGAGCGGCACCCGCGGAGCGGGTGTCGCGAAAGGTAAAGGGCTGGAAGCGGTGGGCGTGGCCGCCGGGGGAAGAGGCACCAGCTGCGCTAGTTTAGGATTGCTGGTCCTCGCAGTCCCCCGGACGGTGTAGTTCTAGTTTTTAGCCCCTCAAGCCTCTACCCACAGCGCTCTCAGCTGGGAGCAGTGAGTACTTCTGCCGATTGCAGAAGGCGCTCCCACCAGCGAGTGCGGGCAAGTGGGGAGGCGTGCTGTTCCACAGAGCGAAAGGGGAAGAGATCTAGCAGCAAATCCTCGGGTCAGTTGTCAGAAATCAAGTGTGAGCGGCACCCGCGGAGCGGGTGTCGCGAAAGGTAAAGGGCTGGAAGCGGTGGGCGTGGCCGCCGGGGAAAGAGGCACCAGCTGCGCTAGTTTAGGATTGCTGGTCCTCGCAGTCCCCCGGACGGTGTAGTTCTAGTTTTTAGCCCCTCAAGCCTCTACCCACAGCGCTCTCAGCTGGGAGCAGTGAGTACTTCTGCCGATTGCAGAAGGCGCTCCCACCAGCGAGTGCGGGCAAGTGGGGAGGCGTGCTGTTCCACGGAGCGACAGGGAAGAGATCTAGCAGCAAATCCTCGGGTCAGTCATCAGAAATCAAGTGTGAGCGGCACCCGCAGAGCGGGTGTCGCGAAAGGTAAAGGGCTGGAAGCGGTGGGCGTGGCCGTCGGGGGAAGAGGCACCAGCTGCGCTAGTTTAGGATTCCTGGTCCTCGCAGTCCCCCGGACGGTGTAGTTCTAGTTTTTAGCCCCTCAAGCCTCTACCCACAGCGCTCTCAGCTGGGAGCAGTGAGTACTTCTGCCGATTGCAGAAGGCGCTCCCACCAGCGAGTGCGGGCAAGTGGGGAGGCGTGCTGTTCCACGGAGCGACGGGGAAGAGATCTAGCAGCAAATCCTCGGGTCAGTAGTCAGAAATCAAGTGTGAGCGGCACCCGCGGAGCGGGTTTCGCGAAAGGTAAAGGGCTGGAAGCGGTGGGCGTGGCCGCCGGGGGAAGAGGCACCAGCTGCGCTAGTTTAGGATTGCTGGTCCTCGCAGTCCCCCGGAATGTGTAGTTCTAGTTTTTAGCCCCTCAAGCCTCTACCCACAGCGCTCTCAGCTGGGAGCAGTGAGTACTTCTGCCGATTGCAGAAGGCGCTCCCACCAGCGAGTGCGGGCAAGTGGGGAGGCGTGCTGTTCCACGGAGCGACGGGGAAGAGATCTAGCAGAAAATCCTCGGGTCAGTCATCAGAAATCAAATGTGAGCGGCACCCGCGGAGCGGGTGTCGTGAAAGGTAAAGGGCTGGAAGCGGTGGGCGTGGCTGCCGGGGGAAGAGGCACCAGCTGCGCTAGTTTAGGATTGCTGGTCCTCGCAGTCCCCCGGACGGTGTAGTTCTAGTTTTTAGCCCCTCAAGCCTCTACCCACAGCGCTCTCAGCTGGGAGCAGTGAGTACTTCTGCCGATTGCAGAAGGCGCTCCCACCAGCGAGTGCGGGCAAGTGGGGAGGCGTGCTGTTCCACGGAGCGACGGGGAAGAGATCTAGCAGCAAATCCTCGGGTCAGTCGTCAGAAATCAAGTGTGAGCGGCCTCCCTATTTAATTTGTGGATCACAGGACAATGCTTGCCTCTCTTTAGATTCAACAGGGGCTTGGTATCCAGAATGCAGTGTTCCCGCTACGAGATACTTTGATAATCATCAGATATTTTGTTTGAGAAAGCGGATACATTTGCAGCATTTCTCTTGAGAAGGTTAGATTGGCTCTGTAATGGGTGACTTGAACTCCTCTTTTTTAAATGTAAAAATGATTTACAAGTATTCAAGGAGTGAGATAATTCATCCTGTCTGGAGGATGCTTCTGATGTCTTTTTTGAGAGGTTTACTAGCCTTTTTTGGTCCCCAAATTTTATCTTGTTGCAAAAATATTGTTGGAAACTAATATTGTGTAAAAATATTGTGATGTCAAGAACATCATGCAACAGCATATCCTGGTTTAGAATATTGGGGCATATTATCAAGGGATTTTTCTCCGCTTTTTTTAAAAGCCAAGAAAGCGGAGATAAAATTATCTCCCTATTACCTAGCTGTCGCTAACACCAGTTAGCGACAGCTAGTAGGAGATAGCGACCATCTTGGGCCCGCTTTGCATGTCAGAGAAATTTATCACTAATGACATGCAAAGTGGGCGTGCCAAGATGTAAGCGACTGAAAACAGTCGCTAACATCGCTATCTCCTATTACCAACTTTTGGAGATATTCGCGCTAAGCGCGAATATCTCCAAAAGCTAACACCTGCCCTGAGCAGTTCTTAGCCATGTTATCCAATGGGAGGTGGATAACATGGCTAAGATCATTCGCTCGGTAATGCATGAATATCGCTGACTTTACAGCGATATTCATGCATTTCGGCCGATTTTTATCGTTTCAGAGATAAACCTTGCTAATAGCAAGGTTTATCTGCGATAAAAATCGTCGCAGCTCGGCGATAAATTTTTCTCGCTAACCAAGCAATAGCAATAATTATCGCTATTGCTTGGTAATATGCCCCATTGTTTTTTTAAATGTTTAATATTGTTTGGTAGTATAGTTACATATAATACCATTATTCAATTATTTAGTACTGTTTTAATTCTTTTTGTGATATTAGTTATTATTATTATTATTATGAGTAATTATATTTTGTATAATTTAATTTATTTTTGATTTGCTAATACATTTAGAGTCTTATTTGAATTAATCTCATTGTATTAATTTACTGGTTAGTTGCCAGGTTTCTAGGGGTGTATAGTAGGAATGTGTTCATATATATTTTACAATTGTGATGCATAATTTATTTGATACATTATACTGTGTTAATGTGGTTATTAATATTGTACATTATTTTATTTATGAACTATTGTTTTATTTAAGAAACGTGGAAATTTATTGTTCAACTATTAATTGGTTAATTAGTTAGATTAATTCGTGTTTAAATTATTTAAAACATTTTTTAACTATGTTTTAAATTGATAACATGTATAATGTATTGCATGTAATAATTATAGTATCTAAAAAAATGTTGTGAAAGATAATTTTTTCTAGAATCATTGTTATTTGTTTTAGTGCCTGTAGTGAATTTATGGAGGTACGATAGGAAGTGTATTAAATATATGTATATATTTTAATGCTGATAAATATTTTTTAATATTATTTAATTTTTCTGCTTAATTTGTAATGCAATTTTAATTTGTTATTAATTATATCAATTATTTAATGTCACAAATATTATACATTTGTATATATTTGTTGAACTATATCTTATGTTTGTTTGTACCCTTTTTAGATTTTGTTAACATTTATATTAACTTTTTTAATTAGGCTTGAAATAGTACATATGACCTTTCCTATGTCTAACACTTTCCCTACAGTTCCTGACATTTCTGTTCGAATAGTAAATCGGGCCCCTTCATAGTCCAAGCCTTTCCTTACAGTTGCTTAGTTTGTAGCAGAAATCATGAATGTCACAGTTTCAAAATCCAATACGTTTTTTAAAATTTGTTTTATTTAATTATACTTAATTATACAAGTTACTTCATTTTTTTAAAAATGCGTATATGTTTGAATTTGTTGTCCAGTATATGTTTTCAATGTTGTAATATTCTAGGACCCCACCCAAGGCAAGCAACGCCGGTACGCCCTACCAAGACACCGGGTCACTACAGGTCAACAGGGTACACAAAAAGCCCCAGCATCATGCCCAACAAAATAATAGAGACTGGAATTGCTTCCTGGCTAAATTCTGATCCCTACTCAAACATTCGATAAACATCTGGGATCTGTTATCCTCCACTCTTCCCCATATCGGGTTCCTGACTTAAACATGGACCAAGCCCCACTCCAACCCCGATATCGCCTTTGCACTTCCGGAGGGCTACCAAATTCAGAGACAAGACAGACCCCTAAAAGCAGAAGGAGAATTAGCCATTATATACAAAGACCCTATCAAAATCTCCATCATTGAACAACTATGCAGTGACACCATGGAGATACTAATTTTCAGAGCTGAACTACATCCCCAACTCTGTTGGAAGGGTGCCCTAGTATATCGACCCCCAGGACCCCTTTCCGATTCTACCTCTCAACTAATGGCGCTGAACTCATCCCAAGTGATTTCAACTAAGAATTTACTATTATTGGGAAACTTTAATGTGCATGGTGAAAATCCTGAAAACAAAGAAGCTGCAACACTATTGACAGACCTTACCACACTTGTTCTAACTAAAGTAAATAATGACCCTACCCATCAGACCAGACTTTTGTTAGACCTCATCCTAACCAACTCTACTAATATAATCTACAAAGCCACCAGCCATTTGGAATGGTCAGATCATTCTATGATCGACTTCCTAATCAGCGGCCAACAATGCATATAGGCCCTAAAACAAAAACTACTAGGAAGTACAGACAATGGCATAAAATTACACCTACAAACTACCAAGAAGCCTTCACCCCTACCCACAATTCGGAATCCGACAGCACAGAGAAACGACTTTCTTTTTTGACTACTAGTTTGCTGTCCGCCATAGATCACTTAGCCCCACTGAAACCTCAATCGAACTCCAACAAACGCATACACACCCCATGGAACTCCCTCATCCTAAGAGCCCAAAAAAGCCATTGTAAAAAATGAGAACGTCTATGACGCCTTTCCCAAAACCCACTAGATAAAAATCAATTCAAAAGTGCATTAGCTGCTTACCACAAAAACCTGAAATCTGCTTGCAAATCACACATTGCACTCCAGATCGATAAAGCAGAAAATTCTCCTCGCACACTGTTCCAGATATTAAAATCATTTACCAACCCAAAAGTATGCAACACCGAAGAAGCCCCTTCTCAAATCCTCTGTGGCAACATCGCGAACCATCTCTCTCTAAAAATAGAAAATATATACCAAAACATTACCTCCGCCTTTGCTCACTATTCTGATCTTCACATAGATGTTCCCGCCACCGTACCTGACACCTCTACCCTTGAAACCTTCACAACTCTTACAATTACAGAAGTAGACACTCTCCTAAGAATAGTCAAATCTAGGGCACCACTAGACCCCCTACCTGCTAAGACCTCTGCCATCTTATCCAAAACACTTGCGGTGCCAATCTGCTCAATCCAACAGCTTCATGGAGGTAGGTATCCTTCCTACTGAGTGGAACGCAGCACAGGTTATCCCCATTAGGAAAAACCCAAAAGCCCCACCAGAATATGTCACAAACTACTGTCCCATCTCTCCAATTCCCCTATACAGCAAACTTCTAGAAAAGCACATAAACAAGTTAGCCGAATCCGCTAATCGCCTTGACCAATCACAATCCGAGTTTCGCCGAAGGCACAGCACAGAGTCGGACTAGTGGAAGTCACTGATTTGAATGATAGCAGAAAGCGGTCGGGCAGTACTACTGGTGCTGCTTGACCTGTCTACTGCCTTCGATAGAATATCCCACCAGGTCCTGCTCAAACATCTTAAGGATATAGGCATCTGGGGTAAAGCCTTGAACTGGCTGACCAACTTCTTAACTGACAGAACACAAACCATGAACCTCTTCCGCTCCCAGACCACCACAGTTACCAAGGGGGTTCTGCAGGGCTCTTGTTTGAGGCCCACATTATTCATTATCTATGTCACCCCCTTGGCAAAGCTATTGAGGAAACTAGGCTACATTCCCATCTCCTACGCGGATGACACACAACTTCTCCTTTCCTTTGATAAATCAGACCCTCACATTCAAGACACCTTCTAAGAAGGGATGAAAGGCATCGCGCAGTGTAGGAGGGAGAACTTCCTTCAACTGAACACTGAAAAATCCAAAAGCATGTTGTACGGAGAAGCAAAATTGAGATGGTCCCTCAGCTGGTGGCTAGGGGCTAGGGGCATTAGGATCAGCTCCTTCCCCAAAGCAAACTTCTGCTCTCCCACTATTCCACAATCTGATGTCACAAGTATCATTATTACAGCTGCCCTCATTATTACAGCAGCCTGCACAGCTGTCTGGCCTCTCTGGTCCCACGGCCTGAGACCCCGTAGCAACCCCCTGCTCTCCCACTATTACACAATCTGATGTCACAATAGTGGGAGAGGAGAGGGTTGCTACGGGACCTCAGGCAGTGGGACCACAGTGGCCAGAGAGCTGTGCAGGCCGCTGTAATAATTAGACTTGTGATATCAGATTGTGTAATAGTGGGAGAGCAGGGGGTTGCTACCGGACCTCAGGCAGTGGGACCATAGGGGCCAAACAGCTGTGCACGCTACTGTAATAATGAGACTTGTGACATCAGATTGCGTAATGGTAGAGCAGAGGGTTGCTACGGGACCTCAGGCAGTAGGACCACAGGGGCCTGTGAGCTGTGCAGGCTGCTGTAATAATGAGACTTGTGACATCAGATTGTGTAATAGTGGGAGAGCATGGGTTGCTGAGGGACCTTAGGCAGTGGGACCACAGGGGCCAGACAGCTGTGCAGGCCGCTGTATTAATGAGACTTGTGACATCAGATTGTGTAATAGTGGGAGAGCAGAGGGTTGCTAAGGGACCTCAGATGCCAGAGAGATGTGCAGGCCGCTGGCCGCAGGCCGCTGTAATAATGAGACTTGTGACATCAGATTGTGTAATAGTGGGAGGGGAGAGGGTTGCTATGGGACCCCAGGCCGTGGTACCACTGGGGCCAGAGAGCTGTGCAGGCCGCTGTAATAATGAGACTTGTGACATCAGATTGTGTAATAGTGGGAGAGCAGAGGGTTGTTACGGGACCTCAGGCAGTAGGACCACAGGGGCCTGTGAGCTGTGCAGGCCGCTGTATTAATGAGACTTGTGACATCAGATTGTGTACAAGTGGGAGAGCAGGGGGTTGCTACGGGGTCTCAGGCCGTGGGACCAGAGAGGCCAGACAGCTGTGCAGGCCGCTGTAATAATGAGACTTGTGACATCAGATTGTGTAATGGGAGAGCAGAGAGATGCTTAGGGACCTCAGGCCGTGGGACCAGAGGGGCCAGGCAGCTGTGCAGGCCGCTGTAATAATGAGACTTGTGACATCAGATTGTGTAATAGTGGGATAGCAGAGGGTTGCTACGGGACCTCAGGCAGTAGGACCACAGGGGCCTGTGAGCTGTGCAGGCCGCTGTATTAATGAGACTTGTGACATCAGAATGTGTAATAGTGCGAGAGCAGAGGGTTGCTATGGGGTCTCAGGCAGTAGGACCAGAGAGGCCAGACAGCTGTGCAGGCCGCTGTAATAATGAGACTTTTGACATAAGATTGTGTAATGGGAGAGCAGAGAGATGCTAAGAGACCTCAGGCCGTGGGACCAGAGGGGCCAGACAGCTGTGCAGGCGGCTGTAATAATGAGACTTGTGACATCAGATTCCGTAATGGGAGAGCAGAGAGATGCTAAGGGACCTCAGGCCGTGGGCCCAGAGGGGCCTGTGAGCTGTGCAGGCTGCTGTAATAATGAGACTTGTGACATCAGATTGTGTAATAGTGGGAGAGCAGAGGGTTGCTAAGGGACCTCAGGTCCTGGGACCACAGGGGCCAGAGAGATGTGCAGGCCGCTGTAATAATGAGACTTGTGACATCAGATTGTGTAATAGTGGGAGAGCAAGGGTTGCTACCGGACCTCAGGCAGTGGGACCATAGGGGCCAAACAGCTGTGCAGGCCGCTGTATTAATGAGACTTGTGACATCAGATTGTGTAATAGTGGGAGAGCAGAGGGTTGTTACGGGACCTCAGGCAGTGGGACCACTGGGGCCAGACAGCTGTGTAGGCTGCTGTAATAAGGAGACTTGTGACATCAGATTGTGTAATAGTCAGAGAGCAGAGGGATGCTACGGGACCTCAGGCCGTGGGACCAGAGGGGCCAGACAGCTGTGCAGGCCGCTGTAATAATGAGACCTGTGACATCAGATTGTGTAATGGGAGAGCAGAGAGATGCTTAGGGACCTCAGGCCGTGGGACCAGAGGGGCGAGGCAGCTGTACAGGCCGCTGTAATAATGAGTCTAGTGACATCAGATTGTGTAATAGTGGGAGAGCAGAGGGTTGCTACGGGACCTCAGGCAGTAGGACCACAGGGGCCTGTGAGCTGTGCAGGCCGCTGTATTAATGAGACTTGTGACATCAGAATGTGTAATAGTGGGAGAGCAGAGGGTTGCTATGGGGTCTCAGGCCGTGGGACCAGAGAGGCCAGACAGCTGTGCACGCTACTGTAATAATGACACTTGTGACGTCAGATTGTGTAATAGTGGGAGTGATAGAGATCGGGGGTCACCTGACCAATAATTTCACCATATAGTTTTCGGGCCCATAAATTTCAATTCACCATATACATTAATCAGGCGACCTCACAATCTACCATCAGCACCCTGATTCCTTCCTGTTGTATTCTAGTGTACCCGACTTACCATCCACCGTTACGGGTACCCATGACCACAATAGATCAGGGAGCTAGCTGTGAAGAAAGGCAGGCAAAATACAAACCCAACTTCATAAACTTTGATTTTCATAAAATGACCACGGACAACTGAGAAGTTTTAAAAGTTTATCTAGAAATCAGTATCTGCGAGTATTAGGCTTACAGTTAAAAGGCAATCAATAATCAAGATAACAAAAAACACGTAACCATACAAGAAAAGTGTAAGGGCAATCATTTAAGTTTGTAAATAGAGTGACAGGGAACACGCTAAGTAGACTTAAACTGAAACTTAAGAATCGACACCTATAAGTGAGCAAAACTTATTGTATGTACTAGAATTATATTATGGGACGTACTTCATGATCAATGAGTGGAAATTTAGGAATCCTATACATCTATCAAAAGGGGTAAAAGTGAAACACGCTAATATTCTAATATGATTATTTCAAGAATAGAATTCAGGAGAAAATATAAATCACATCTAAATTCATAAACAGTATGGGAAAGAATTGTGCTCTAAAAGGTAAGGTAACATAGAAACATACTATGAGAAAAATGCAATAGGTTTTCATATGGTAGACTGCGGAAAGCATGGAAAATATAACATGTGCAAAGGTATGTCTTTATTGAAGCAAAGACAGAAAATAGAAAGGTGCAGTATAGAGTTCTCAACCCTATCTATATATTTACCTATAATGGTGTGAAAACCAACCCTGGCCACGGTTCAGTCAAGGACAGGAAATACCAGAAGGAATAGCAGTCATCAATGGGACAGCAGGTGCAGAACGGACACCCCAGGACAGGACAGGAAACCCGGATTAGGATCAGGACAGGACCACCAAGGCACGACCAGCACCCGCAGTTCGGAAGCAACGCCTGCGCTCCACCCTCTCTGCAGCTATCAGTCAAAACCCCGATTGGGTTAGCGAACTCCTCAGCAAAGTGCTCCGCCAGCACTTAAGGTTTAGTAAAACCTTTAAAGTCTATGGTCAATTTCGGACAGAGTGCTCCGCAGCTCTCTGTGAATTCAGTCACCTATTGAGTGCGTTGGGTCAGTGACAGGTCAGCTATTCAGACAAGTCGGACAAATTCTATAGCTAAACCTAGGCTAGATATACTGTTTTTGGGTCAGTGTACCACCCCCCAATGTTGCAAAGTGTCAGAATCCACAATTTCGATTGGTCCCAAAGTAGGCTAGGTTAACACACCAATCAGAATTTACTTCTACAAGCTCACATTTGCATTCTTGAGTACCGCCTAGCAAGATTGGGGTTCTCATGAGACAAATCAGTGGAATACAATGGATTATTAACAAATGTTTCAATTTGGGCACAGACAACTCCGTCCTGCTGGGTCGCAGGTCAGTTTCTCAGGAGCATCTTGTCCGTCTCTGCCAGCTGGCTGAGTTCCACTGTTCAAGGACACTTTTCTCTGGCTGCGCGACATGCGCAGAAGGACCTTCCAAACGGTTCTCGGCTCACTCAGACCCCCCAGTTATCACGGTACATGAAAAGTAAGCGAAAACAAATTAAAACATAGAAATAAATGAATAAACTACATAACATGATTGTGTACTTATGAATTATCACTATAAAAAATATACTATGCAATTATTTATTAGTGCAATACACAATAACACGAGAGCATCTGCACAAGCTTCACCATATTATTACGCAAGCAGCCATCTTGTAGCTATTACGCATGCGCCCCCTTTCCCTCCAAAATCACAACTACGTCACATCACGTGAGTGTGACTAACGCATGCGCAGAAGCAATATTCTAAACGGCGGCCATGTTAAAGACACAAATTAATCGTATTAGTAAAACACATAGGCAAGCGTCGCTAGGATACATGTACATAGTAAAATAAAGGAAATTAGTAAGACGTACAATTTTGATTACAGAGTTATACATGAATCGAGGTTCTTGACTTCAGCAAGTCGCGTAATGTGCGAAATCTTGCTTCATCAATCCCCTCTTTAAAGATATTTATTACTGCTAGAGATCGCGGGTCACCCGACCAATAATGTCGCCACTTCTGGCTTCGGGCCCATATATTTTACTTCACCATATACATTGATCAGATGACCACGCAATCTACTACCAATAATTGTGAGTTCCTTTCGATGACTTCCAGTGTACCCAACTTACCATCCACCGTTATGGGTACCTATGACCACGATGGGTCAGGGAGCTAGCTGTAAAAGGAAAGGCAGCAAAATACAGAACCCAAACTTATATACTTTATTTTATGAAATGACCACGGACAACTGGAAGTTTTGAAAGTTTATCTTAAATTCAAGTAAAAGACAGTCATACAGCTTTATCAAAGAATACTAGTGCGACAGGGAACCCGCTAAGTGAGAGGAAAACTAAGATAAGGGCAAAGTGAACACGCTATAAATCTGAGTTACTTTAGTCAGTTTACGAGGGAAAAACCCAAGATCATAACAGGAAGTTGCAAACTGCAATACAGAAGATGATTTCTAAAAGGTAGGGTAACATAGGAACACGCTATGATAATCGAATGTAAATGACTTTATGAAATGCAATGGTTGCAGGAGAAAGCATGGAAAATTATTCACGAACAAAGGTATATCTTTATTGAAGCAAAGACAGAAAAATAGGAAGGTGCAGTTTAAGAACTTAGAGCAATATTTACCTAGACTGGTGTGAAAACCAACCCTGGCCACGGGTCAGTTAAGGACAGGAAAACCCTCAAGGAAGGATAACCCTCAGTGGGACAGCAGGTGCAGAATGGACACCCCAGGACAGGACAGGAAACCCAGATTCAGATCAGGACAGGACCACCAGGATACGACCAGCACCCGCAGTTCGGAAGCAACGCCTGCGCTCCACCCTCTCTGCAGCTATCAGTCAGGACCCCGATTGGGTCAGCGAATTCCCAGCAAAGTGCTCCGCCAGCACTTAAGGTTCAGTAGAACCTCCAGAGTCTATGGTCAAATTTCGGACAGAGTGCTCCGCAGCACCTCTGTATTAAGTCACCTATTGAGTGCGTTGGGTCAGTGACAGGTCAGCTATTCAGACAAGTCGGACAATTTCTCTAGCTAAACCTAGGCTAGATATACTCTTTTCGGTCAGTGTACCACCCCCCAATGTTGCAAAGTGTCAGAATCCCCAAATTTCGATTGGTCCTAAGGTAGGATTTGGTTAACGCACCAATCAAAACAGACTATTCTAAGGCCTAATTTGCATGTTAAGGTGCCGCCTAGCAAGATTGGGGTTCCCATGAGAAAGTCGCACGGAATACAATGAAACTTATACATTTGTAACAACATAGGGACATTGGCTCCATCCTCCTGGGTCAGAGGTAATTCTCCCAGGAGCATCTCGACTGTGGCTGCCAGCTGGCTGAGTTCCACGGTCCAAGTCTGTCTTTGGCCTTGCATCTTGAGCATGCGCAGAAAGGACCTTCAAAATGGCTCACGACCCATTCGGACCCCCTTTTCCCATGTTACATGAAAAGTAAGCGAAAACAATTTAGTACATACAAATAAATGAATGTATTACATGTCATGATTTCACAATACAGGTTTCATCATTATAAAAATATACTATGCGTTATTAGTAAGTGCAACGAATAATTTCACAAGAGCAGCAGCACAAAGCTTCACCACGTTAATACCAAGATGCGCCATCTTGTGGCTATTACGCATGCGCACCCTTTCCCTCCAAAACTATCTCTAAGTGTAGTCACGTGAGTGTGACTGACGCATGCGCAGAAGAGGAAAGTCAAGCAGCGGCCATTTTAGGGACACGGATTAATCGTATTAGTAAAACACATATGCAAGCGTCTCTATGATACATATATATCGGAAATAAAAGATATTAGTAAAACGTACAATTCGTTACGAGGTTACAACGGTTTCGAGGTTCATGAATCGAGCAAGTCGCGATGCGAAATCTTGCTCTATCAATCCCCTCTTTGATGATATTTACTATCATCACAAAAAATGGAACCAGACGCCAACTTTCTTTCACACCTTGTACATTTCTATCTCTTCCAACAGGCGATTCAATTTTTCCTTCTCATTTAAGGTAGGGTGAGAATTTTTCACCTTTTTATAAATCTGATTATTCATTTCTTCCAATTCAAGTTCATCCGCACTCCGTTTCACTCCTCTTGCATTCACCTGATACTTCTTAGTATGCTTTCGACATTTGCAACAGACGAATATGAGAAATAGGATAAGACCTATCACTCCAATTGGCATCAGTACCTTTAACAATAAGCTTTTACCTAAACTAGCAAACCAATGACCTACATTGGAGAGACCATCAACCAGTCTCTTCCAGGCACTGTCAACCTCAAGTGGTTTGAGTTCCTTTTCCAAATTAGTAATGTTTTTCACATATCTTTTGAGCTGTACGCTTTTGTCCGGAATGTAAGTGCAACAATGTTGCGCCTTCAACATCCGGCAGACTCCGCCCTCTTTTGCTAATAAGGTGTCAAGAGCAAGTCTGTTCTGCAAAACCATTGATCTGATCGCAACCATTTCGGTATTGACCAGCAGAAATCCATGAGCTGTGTCAGTAGACAACACATCCACTATTGTGGACAATTTGCAAATTCTGTGAGTGTTCAGAACCACTCCCACTCCAGGTATCAGTGCACTAAAAATACTACCCATTATTTCACCTACGCTTTCTCATTTACTACGCACTAAGCCATTAGTGTTTTCACCGCTGCCAGCAATTTCATTCACATGGTATATTCTCGGGAAGACAATGCCAAAATAGCAGCTTCCATACCAGTGATCCGGCAATTTGAAATAAGCCTTGTCTCCACATATATAATAAATTCCAGGAAACACAGGCTCTGACCCATTTTTGAATCCCCAACCTCCAATTACCTTGTAATTGTGCTCACATTGACTGGAACCAATGAAAATGTTATTATAATAACTAGTCTTCTCGCGATGAAGACAGAGTTTCCCTTTCTTCTCGAAATCCAGCAACAAAGCAGGCTCTGCCCCGCCATTTGAGGTGCTTTCCATGTTTTCAGCCCATTTAGGTGTTTTCTGCCTTTTGTCATTTGCCTTCCTTTGAAAACTCTCCCTTCTCTTCTCTGCCATGTTTAAGAATACCTTTTCTTGTTCATGTAATAAACAGGTCAAGTTGTCTCTGTGTGCTTCATTTAAGTCTATAGTACCTATAGTCAGAAAATATTCTCCCATATAACGTGTAACGTCACTTCTAGTATGTACAGGATTCAGATTTCCACGTATAGGAAGTTCAGAAAAGATCACGTCATTGTTAGAGTAATAGTACTGTAACGGTCCTCTTTTGTAAAATAAGCTAGCTAAAATACTACAGGAGATTCCATAGGTCAGAGGTAGGTGATGATATGTCACGCCTTCAGCCACAGAAGTAGGTAGCTTCATGCAGACATAGCAATCTTCTATTTCCATAGTTTCTACATAATGCACTAACAGGTTTGCGAAAACATTTAAGTGTGTCTGGTTTCTAACTCCGTGGTAATGTAGTCCTTCCTCATCTGATGCTTCTAAGTCTCGTTTTGTCTGTCTGAGTGCCTTTTCACGTCTTTCTACACTTCGTGTTGTCAGTTCTTCAGTGTCGGTAATCTGAGTAGGGTCAATATTAGTATTTTTGTTAACCATAAAGGGAATGAAAACTGTTAATCCTATCCAAATTAATATTACTATAACTATACTACAGATACACACTTTGCAGCATGTTTTGCAACAACTGCGGCTAGGTCTACTACTCACATTTGTATCAGACATTTTGGCTCAGAAATAAAATGTTTAACCCCTCTTTGTGGTTTTGCCCAGGTATTTTTATGCTGAGCAATTTCACGGCGGTTCTTCCTCTTCCTCTGCAGAGTAATCAGTAATCTGTTCTCCGTCGCTTTCGTCAGTAATATCAAGATCCTCAAAGTTTTCCAAGATTAAGTAGGTCCACTCCGGATCCTTGTATTTTTCGTTTTGTCTTTTTATTCGCTCACTCCTTCTCTTGGAGCTATCTTCAGGTAGTTCTGCAATTCGGGGACTTTTTCTTATATCTGCAAGTTTCTCTTGGACTGTTTTTATTCTTAATCTTAGTCTCTTAATATACCTTGGCTCAATGTGCTTCTTTTTCTTGAGTCTTTTGGTTGGCACTGTTATTTGGCTTTCTTCTAATGTCCTTTTATTTTCATTTGTTTGTGGCACTTCAATTACTGCCTTCTCCCTTTCTGTCTGACTAGTTCCAGGTCTTGTATCTATTTCTTCTGCCTGGTTACTAAGCTGGCCTTGTTCAGGTGAGTTTTGATTTTGGCTTTCAAATGTCTCTGTTTCTGTGTCCTGAACACGTTCTTCTAGTTCTGCCTGATCCTGCTCGAGCACTTCGATCCCTTGATTTTCTTCTGCTCGAACTATTACACTATGTCTAGTCTGTCCCTTTTCGACATCAGGAGTCAGCGGAGGAGTATCGATCACTTTTTCTGTCCCTGTCTGACCTTCTTCTTCGTCCTCAGATTTGATGTGAATCTCAATGATCTGAGGGTCTTCGCCTGTGCCTTGCTCGATCTCTCTATTCCACTCTCTGTCTTCTCTTATTGGCTCTCTTGTTCTGAGTGGGTCTCCAGGAAGGTCGATTATGGGTATCCACTCTTCTGGCCAAATGCTCTGCAGCTCGTCATCAGCTACCTTTGGACCAACAGCGGTGGGATCCTCAGCAGTACTAGTGCTTGGCTCAGTTACCTCTGGACCTACGCCTACAGGACCCTCAATGGGACTGGTGCTCGGCCGTCTGATATCAGCTACTTCAGGACCAACAGCTGTAGACCCCTCAGCTGGACGACCTTCTGCTCCAAGTTCCTCGTCGGGTATCACCTTCTGGGTATGGCTGGCATGGATCCACTTGGGAACGCCTGCACACTTCACCGCTGTCGTGGTGACCAGGATTACCTGGTGCTTTTGTCCCCACCTTGGTTCAAGGCAACTCGAACGAGTATGCTTCTTTATCTTAACCCAGTCACCAGGAACCAATTTGTGAACTGGTGTTGTCGGGTTGGCGACGGCGTCTGCCTCAATCTGGCGAGAGATAGACCGCACTTGGTCACCCAGTTGCTTGCAGTATTCAAGTACCAAATCATCAGAAATGTTTAACAGTTTGTATCCTGGTACCCAAGCTTGTCTCATCACTCTTCCCATCAATATCTCATGGGAACTCAGGCCTGTTCTTCGATCTGGAATGCTTCTGAGTCCCATCAGAACAAGAGGCAAGGCATTTATCCAGTTCAAGCCAGTGGAGTCACACATTTTTGCCAATCTATTTTTTATTTTTTTATAGTGCCATTTATTTGTTCTACCACTCCAGAAGCCTCTGGATGATATGCACAGTGCAGCTTTTGAGTGATCCCGAATGCTTTGCAAAGCTGGGCCAAAATTTCATTCTGAAAATGGGTGCCTCTATCTGAATCAATAAAGACTGGAACCCCGAACCTAGGTATCAACTCTTTTAGTAGGAGCTTAGCTACTGTTATGGCATCATTCTGTGTGGCAGGGTAAGCTTCCACCCACTTTGAAAATAGGCAGACAATGACAAGGACATACCTTTTTCCCTCACAACGAGGCATGGTAATGAAATCAATTTGTATTCTTACAAAGGGACCCCCTGATCTCCCAATTTTCATCAGTTCAACTACTGTTCTTTTGCCAGCGTTGTACTGTTGACAGGGCAAGCACCTCTGGCAGAGAGATTCTGCTACTTTCCTGAACTTCTTGTTGTACCAAGTCTGTTGAAATACCAGAACCATGGCGTCCCTCCCAATGTGTGATCCCTCATGTATCAATCGAGCCATTGGGGCAAGCAGGTGTCTGGGTAACACAGGCATACCATTTGGGCCCACAATGACACCATCCTCACGTCTCGGTTTACAACCTTCTTCTTTCCATTTCTCTTTCTCTTCCCAGGGCGTCACATGCTGCCATTCTTTCACTTCATCCCATGTAGGCACCTCTTCAAACATTCTAAGTTGGCAGCTGTTTCCAACCCCACCCCGATTGGGATTTATTCTCATTTGTTCCATAGCACATTGTTTTGCCACCCGATCAGCAAAGTCATTTCCCATAGATACAGGGTCAAGGCCCTTCTTATGAGCAACACATTTGACCACTGCCAATTCCTTTGGTAATTGGATTGCCTCTAAAAGGTCTTGAACAACTTTTCCATTTCGAATGGGGGTACCTGAAGAAGTCAGGAATTCTCTTTGTAGCCATAATTGGCCAAAGTCATGCACAACCCCGTAACAGTACTGACTATCAGTATACACTGTTACTTTTTTGTCTTTTCCCAATTTGCAAGCTCTTATCAGAGCGATCAATTCGGCTACTTGTGCAGACTTTACTCCAAATAGATAGGATGCTTCTTCAATTTTGTGTAAGTGACTACAGCATAAGCAGCACTTAGGCCTCCTAGCTCATGCCTCAGGCATGAACCATCCACGAACCATTCCTCATCATGTACAGGCAAAGGAGTTTCTTTTATGTCTGGGCGAGGTTTAGTACTAAACTCTGTCAGGCCAATACAGTCATGCTCATGATCTCCCTTATCTTCCATTACCATTGAGTCAGGGAGTAGAGTGGCAGGGTTTAAAATGTTACATCGGGTAATGACTATATTTGCAGCACCCATGAGAATCCTCTCATATTTAGTCAGTCGACTAGGGGTGAGATACTGAGTTTTCGTACGAGTCAATAGGATCACAACTGCATGTGGAACATACACAGTTACAGGATGTCCCATAATAATTGACTCACTTTGTTCTAAACTGGTGCAAGTTGCAGCTACTGCTTTTAGACATCCAGGTAGTCCAGCAGCCACTGGATCCAAAGTGGCAGAAAAATATGCCACAGGTCTTCTGATTAAACCATGTTCCTGAGTCAGGACGGACAATGCACAATTGTCACGAGTGTCACAGAAAAGGCCAAACTCCTTAGAGTAATCAGGCATTCCCAGAGCAGGGGCTGTACACAGGCAATTTCGCAACTGTGTGAAAGCTGTTAAGCTCTCGTCATTCCATTCAACTGGGTCCTTTGCTCCTCTCTTTGTCATTTGTATCAAGGGCTTTGCAAGGACTGCGAATCCCACAATCCATTGCCTGCAATAACCTACAACTCCGAGGAACATTCTGATTTCTTTCTGAGTACGAGGTAACTGCATATTTTGAATTATTCTGACTCTCTCTGAGGTGACTTTTCTGATACCTTTTTCTATCTGGTGTCCCAGATATTTCACTGATTTCGAACAGAACTGTAATTTTTCAGGTGCCACTTTATGTCCCTTTTCACTCAGGTGATTCAATAGGGCAATGGTGTCAACCACGCAATCCCTATGGCTTTTAGACGCCACCAATAGGTCGTCAATGTATTGTACCAAAACAGATTTTCCAGGTAAGACTAAAGTTTCCAGGCATTTTTTCAAGATCTGATTAAAGATAGAGGGGCTTTCTGTGTACCCCTGGGGGACCCTGTTCCAGACATATACGTTACTGTTGAAAGCAAATGAGAAAAGAAATTTGCTATCTGGATGCAATGGGATCGAAAAGAAAGCATGACATAAATCTATCACAGTGAACCATTCAGCATCCCAGGGGATCTGATACAGAATCACTGCTGGGTTCGGGACAATAGGGCAGCAAGGAACCACAATTTTGTTTACCTTTCTCAGGTCCTGCACTACTCGATACTTGCCACTAGGCTTCTTAATGCCCATAATGGGTGAATTACACGGGCTACTCATTACTTCCTGTATGATGTTTGCTTCTAGCAATTTCTGTATTTCAATAGCAACACCTGCCCTCACTTCGGCACTCATTTTGTAAGGCTTAGTGTTAGGGTAAACTGCATTTTCTTTCATTGTTATCTGTATTGGATCTATATTTTTCATTAAGCCTACATCCTTTCCAGTAAAGTCCCATACTTCGGGCTTCACTGTCTGCTGGAGTTCTTCAGGTAAGTCCTGTATAGTCAGTCGTTTTATTTCTGAGTCAGGTCTAATTAACATTAGCTTGTAGATACCGTCTTCATCTGGGGTTTGAATTTCGACGCCCTTTGGTGTGCAAAAGATGGTACAATTCATTTTGCACAGCAAATCACGTCCCAGTAAATTTACCGGACTGGTATCACAGACAACAAATCTGTGCATTTGCTTAAATTTTCCAATTGAGATCTCCATGGGTTCGGTAACAGGTGTACTAATCAATTGATTAGATACTACTACTACTTGGATTGCTTCTCCCGAGAGGGGTAGGTTTGGAACGTCCACTGTTCTCACAGTAGAACGGGTAGCACCAGTGTCCAATAGAAAGGTGACATCATTTCCATCAACCTTTCCTTCAATGTATGGCCCTGACTGGTCTACCGGCAAAGAGGCGCCAAGTACGCACTCCTCGTCCTCCCCTCTCAGGCCCCGTCAGTACTGGTCATCACAGAAAAACGTATCGCTCAACAAATACTGCGAAGTTGCTGTATTTCTATCTTCATTGCCTACCCAGACTTCTACATCATCACCCTGTGGTGACTTCCCTTTAAAAATAGGCTTTGGCGCTCGAGGCACTTGAATCGTTTTTTACCTGCTGCTGGGTCTTTCTTTGCTTTTCATTCTGCGTCTGTGGAATTAAATCAGGTGTTTGGGCATTATCACTTTGTAAATATGGACACTCGTCTCGCCAATGTCCAATTTCTCCGCACTGATGGCAGGGAAATTTCTTTTTGGCTTCCTCTCTACTCATTTTAGGTTGGGGCTTTCCTCCATTCCCTCCCCCAGGACCTTGGTTCTGAGTAACTTTATTTAATTTACTCAGTTGCTTTTCTTGCTGTTCGGCGAGCTTCACTTGAGCCCACATCACCTTTTCCTTCAGTGCCTTTTTCTTTTCTGCCATTTCGTCCTCACAGTACTTTGCGTACCGTAGGACCTCATCTATCTTTTTGGTATGCCAACAGATTTTATTATCTTTTATCCACTGACAAATTTCGGGTCTTAAACCGTTTACAAACCTGTAAATGAAGTGGGTCATGTCCTTCATCTCGATGTTATCTATACCACTGTATGTTTTAAATACCTGCAACAGCCTTTCATAAAAGGAGTGCACTGTCTCATCTCTTTCTTGCGTGGTTCTATCTATCTTGGTCCAATCAGTTTCCTTTGCAGGCACTTTTAATTTCAAATGTTGAATTACTTGTTCATTCTTCCTCATTACTTCCTTCGATGGTTCCCCTGTTTTTTCATCTCTCGGGTATTCCTCACTAGGCCAGGCTATGGCTATCTTACACTCAGTCCACAGATCTACAGGGACCACTATGTCGAAGAACCCATCCAGGTCCTTCCATAGGCATTTCTGCACTTTTACGAATCTCTCTACCTGCCGGTACCAGTCGACTGGCTTTTCTCGCAATTTCGGGAAGTCATTTGTAAAGGACACAATATCCTGACGGGACCATGGAACATGTACATATTTTCCTCCTGGTACTTCACGCATAGGGCATAACTGTTCTGGCTTTTCAGCTTCTCTTAGAGCGAATTCGGGAGTTACCTGCCTAGACCTGGCCTCATCTTTTTTCCTAGCCCATCTGGCTTTCCATTTTTCTACGTCTCCACATTTCTGCAACACTGTCAATAGTTCTTTGACCTGTGCCTTTTTCCCTGATATATTCAGGTTTTCCAAATCCTTGTCTGAAAATTCTGCTCGGTATGGTTTCTGCAAGGGTTTCGATTTTGAAATGTCTATTCCCATACTAGCAGCAGTATCTGTCAATTTTTCATGAAGTACTCGGACATTACGGGTAAGACTTTTGCACATAAACAACAACTCTTCCTCAGAGTAGGTATTTAATCTGTCTAATCCTACGTTTCCTGCCATTAATTCCTCGATTTCTACTCTCAGTTTGTAGAGGTCTAAAGGTTTCGTTTGCGAAGTTTGTTTCTCTAATTCTTGACTCCATCTTTCGATTTCCTCAGGTGTGACCAAAGTGACACTTCTAGTACCCGAAGTCGATTCCATCTGAATCTCCCTCGTATTGAAAGGATTATGTCTTTTCTGCATTCTTTTCCCTGTATTTCTAATGGGCAGATCCATCAGTGAGACCTCAGATTCACACTCACTTGTGTGTTCATCTACAATTAAGGGTTCTGGTCTGGGCTGGGCTATGATGGGAGTAATGATTGGAGGTTTTGGACTTTCATGCCGATCCCCGTACAATGAAACCACGGGTCCGATTGTTACTGGGATTGTCAATGCTTCAGGACTGGTGTTTAACTGGGCCATTTTGTGAATGATCTCAGCTCTCTGTTTTGCTAGAACCTCCCGCTCCTTCTCTTCCAGTAATCTCTCTAAGGATTTGTCATGTAACACCTGCGGGGTCAGTGTGGGAGCATAACTTGGGGCAGTGGGATGAGTCTCACTAGGCCCTTCACCATAATTTGGTCTTGGGAATAAACTTCCTGATCCTAGGGACCTTCGTTCCTCCTCATACTGTGGCTGTAATAACGGCATTCCTGAACTTGAGGGTCTCATCTCGCCTCCATAGGGAGGTCGAGAACAAAAATCTCCTTCACGGGAATACCCTGTCTCTCCACTAGCTGACATTCTGGGGTATATGTTTCTGGTATCAACTGGTCCTAGATTCTCGGTATAGGGAGGTATGTGGTAACCCCCTCCTACAATTGCGGACCTAACTTCTTCCTGGGGAGGAAGTCTTCGGGAAATATCTCCTGCACTGGAAGGTCGATGTCCTTCATTATAAGGAGGCGGACTTCTTGTACATAGGTCATCTAAGAATTCATCATCCGACTCTCCGATGGGTACCCAATGTTTATATTTTTCTAACCGTTTCTGTCCCCCAGAAGGATCATCTGCTGGCATCATGGGAAACAACCCTTCCACTATCATGTTCTGCCTCCACTGTTTCATCTTTTTAGCTCGTGCTTCCTGCTTCAATTTTGGATAAAATTTAGTCAACCCTTTATCCATTAGGGGCTTATCCCTTTCAAAAGCCTCAATTTCCCATTCCTCTAGTGCTTCATACTGCGTTAACCTGGGTCTGGGATGTAAGTCATTCATTCGGGTTCTCAAATTAAATAGAATTCTGCTGTTAAATGTTCCATCTAACGGGAAAGCCAATACTCCGTCATCTTTCGTGTATTTCACCCAATTCTCCAACCATACACATGTGTTGTACCCTTTATCGAACATCTTGAAAGATGCGGGAGTGTTGGGCTGCGGTATGACAACACCTTCTCTAGTTTTAATCGGCTTGTCCTTTTTGAAATAATTCTTCACTTTGTTTACGAGAGACACTTTTCTCTTAGTTCCGTACATAAGACCGAGACCAGGAAGACCGTCACCCAGGCCCTCGTCACCAGCCGACTGGACTACGGCAACGCCCTCTACGCCGGTACCACCGCCAAGCTCCAGAAGAGACTCCAGCGGATCCAGAACGCCTCAGCCAGACTCATCCTCGACATCCCACGAACCAGCCACATCACCGGACATCTGAGAGACCTCCACTGGCTCCCCGTCAACAAAAGAATCACCTTCCGCCTCCTCACCCACGCACACAAAGCCCTACACGACCAGGGTCCGAGCTACCTCAACAGCCGAATCAACTTCTACGCGCCCAATCGCCACCTCCGATCAGCCAACCACGCCCTCGCCGCCGTCCCCCGCATCCGAAGAGCGACTACGGGAGGAAGGTCCTTCTCCTACCTGGCCGCCAAGACCTGGAACTCCCTCCCTCCCGACCTGCGCCTGACCCAAGACCACCTCGCCTTCAGGAAGAAGCTGAAGACCTGGCTGTTTGAGCAGTAGCGGCACCCCCCCCCCCCCCCCAGCGCCTTGAGACCCTACGGGTAGGTAGCGCGCTATATAAGTGTCACTGATTGATTGATTGATTGATAATGTCGTTTTTGACGCCTTTCCACTGATCGTTCTCAAATCCCATATAACGTGGATCAGGTCTGGTATGCGGTCTATACGAATGCCACATACGATTGTTACGAGTGACTTGTTTACAAAATCACTTCCAATCCGAGAGCGCCTATTATTTTCGTGCGACCAATGAAATGCACGAGTTCAAATAATCTCGACCAATGGGTGCGCGGCCTTTCGCGAGACAGTTCTCACGCTTTGGCACTCACCCCTCCTTTACAATTTCAGCTCTGCTACCAGCTCGCTACGCCTACCAATCCCAGCGCGGCACGGAGTGACGTCAGAGCCGCTTCGCGACTGACTCCCTCCTTCACAAGGTAACGGAAACTTTCTTACTTTCTAAAGTGTTCAGTGCTTGGTTATTTAACAACGAATACACATTCGCCACTGTGCTCAAGTGTCTAGTCAGGAAAGATTTGTTTTACTGCAAGTAAACTACTTCCATTTACTTTTCACTCACTACGAGTAGATCTCTTCTGCCTACCCTTCACACTAGCATTGGTGAACCTGTTACTCCCCTAGACTCATCCACCATTCCGGGATATATCCGAGCCTAAAGTTTCCCTAGCGAACCCCCTTGCTTTCACTCGAGCTCCGATGAACCTGCTACTCTTCCGGTGCGACCCTCACTAGGTTATGCCACAGTAGGAATTTTGCCAATGAACCTCGTTACTAACATTTATTCAATCATACATTCAGAAAAACCCTAGTCAGTGCTTCCAGTTCTGCCTAACCTGCACCAACTTTCCTTAGAGCAAATGACCTCAAAGCAAGTGGATTCTATTCACCACTCGCTATTCAATTGCCCGGGGATTCTTAACAACATGCAAGACGTTTTACGTACAAATGGATTAATACATATAACAGTATGATAAGAAGAATAACAATTTTAAAACATTTCATAATTCTTTTCAAAGCAAACACTTCAAGTGAGTGATCAGATCACCCGAATTGCCTACTCTTGTTAGCAGCATCCGACTTAGCTAGACTAACTAGTCCTACCTATCCTTTAATTAGTCCCTAACCATCCTCTTCGCTACCAGAAAATTACTGCTAGAGATCGCGGGTCACCCATCCAATAATGTCGCCACTTCTGGCTTCGGGCCCATATATTTTACTTCACCATATACATTGATCAGATGACCACGCAATCTACTACCAATAATTGTGAGTTCCTTTCGATGACTTCCAGTGTACCCAACTTACCATCCACCGTTATGGGTACCTATGACCACGATGGGTCAGGGAGCTAGCTGTAAAAGGAAAGGCAGCAAAATACAGAACCCAAACTTATATACTTTATTTTATGAAATGACCACGGACAGCTGGAAGTTTTGAAAGTTTATCTTAAATTCAAGTAAAAGACAGTCATACAGCTTTATCAAAGTATACTAGTGCGACAGGGAACCCGCTAAGTGAGAGGAAAACTAAGATAAGGGCAAAGTGAACACGCTATATATCTGAGTTACTTTAGTCAGTTTACGAGGGAAAAACCCAAGATCATAACAGGAAGTTGCAAACTGCAATACAGAAGATGATTTCTAAAAGGTAGGGTAACATAGGAACACGCTATGATAATCGAATGCAAATGACTTTATGAAATGCAATGGTTGCAGGAGAAAGCATGGAAAATTATTCACGAGCAAAGGTATGTCTTTATTGAAGCAAAGACAGAAAAATAGGAAGGTGCAGTTTAAGAACTTAGAGCAATATTTACCTAGACTGGTGTGAAAACCAACCCTGGCCACGGGTCAGTTAAGGACAGGAAAACCCTCAAGGAAGGATAACCCTCAGTGGGACAGCAGGTGCAGAATGGACACCCCAGGACAGGACAGGAAACCCAGATTCAGATCAGGACAGGACCACCAGGATACGACCAGCACCCGCAGTTCGGAAGCAACGCCTGCGCTCCACCCTCTCTGCAGCTATCAGTCAGGACCCCGATTGGGTCAGCGAATTCCCAGCAAAGTGCTCCGCCAGCACTTAAGGTTCAGTAGAACCTCCAGAGTCTATGGTCAAATTTCGGACAGAGTGCTCCGCAGCACCTCTGTATTAAGTCACCTATTGAGTGCGTTGGGTCAGTGACAGGTCAGCTATTCAGACAAGTCGGACAATTTCTCTAGCTAAACCTAGGCTAGATATACTCTTTTGGGTCAGTGTACCACGCCCCAATGTTGCAAAGTGTCAGAATCCCCAAATTTCGATTGATCCTAAGGTAGGATTTGGTTAACGCACCAATCAAAACAGACTATTCTAAGGCCTAATTTGCATGTTAAGGTGCCGCCTAGCAAGATTGGGGTTCCCATGAGAAAGTCGCACGGAATACAATGAAACTTACACATTTGTAACAACATAGGGACATTGGCTCCATCCTCCTGGGTCAGAGGTAATTCTCCCAGGAGCATCTCGACTGTGGCTGCCAGCTGGCTGAGTTCCACGGTCCAAGTCTGTCTTTGGCCTTGCATCTTGAGCATGCGCAGAAAGGACCTTCCAAATGGCTCACGACCCATTTGGACCCCCATTTCCCATGTTACATGAAAAGTAAGCGAAAACAATTTAGTACATACAAATAAATGAATGTATTACATGTCATGATTTCACAATACAGGTTTCATCATTATAAAAATATACTATGCGTTATTAGTAAGTGCAACGAATAATTTCACAAGAGCAGCAGCACAAAGCTTCACCACGTTAATACCAAGATGCGCCATCTTGTGGCTATTACGCATGCGCACCCTTTCCCTCCAAAACTATCTCTAAGTGTAGTCACGTGAGTGTGACTGACGCATGCGCAGAAGAGGAAGTCAAGCAGCGGCCATTTTAGGGACACGGATTAATCGTATTAGTAAAACACATATGCAAGCGTCTCTATGATACATATATATCGGAAATAAAAGATATTAGTAAAACGTACAATTCGTTACGAGGTTACAACGGTTTCGAGGTTCATGAATCGAGCAAGTCGCGATGCGAAATGTTGCTCTATCACTATCATCACAAATACAAATGGAACCAGATGCCAACTTTTCATACTTTATGCATCTCAATCTCTTCCAACTAGCGATTCAATTTCTCTTTTACATCTTTATCAGGGTGAGAATTTTTCACCTTTTTGTAAATCTGATTATTCATTTCTTCCAATTCAAGCTCATCCACACTCCGTTTCACACCCCTTCTATCCACCGTGTACTTCTTTGTGTGTTTGCGACATTTATTTATTTATTTTATTTATTTAACGATTTGTAGAGCGCCTGGTGACCCGGAGGCACTCCCGCGCTTTGAAACAGACAAATATGAGGAAAACGATGAGACCAATCACTCCAATTGGCATCAGCACCTTAAACAATAAACTTCTACCTAAATTTGCAAACCAATGACCTACATTGGAGAGACCATCGACAAGTCTCTTCCAGGCACTGTCAACCTCCAGTGGTTTGAGTTCCTTTTCCAAATTAGTAATGTTTTTCACATATCTTTTGATCTGTACACTTTTGTCCGGTATGTAAGTGCAACAATGTTGCGCCTTCAGCATCCGACAGACTACACCCTCTTTTGCTAATAAGGTGTCTAGCGCAAGTCTGTTCTGCAAAACTATTGATCTGATCGCAACCATTTCGGTATTGACCAGCAGGAATACATGAGCTGTGTCAGTAGACAACACATCCACTATTGTGGATAATTTGCAAATTCTGTGAGTGTTCAGAACCACTCCCACTCCAGGTATCAGTGCACTAAAAATACTACCCATTATTTCGCCTACGCTTTCTCTTCTACTACGCACTAAGCCATTAGTGTTTTCATTGCTTCCAGCAATTTCTTTCACATGGTATATTTTCGGGAAAACAATGCCAAAGTAGAAGCTTCCATACCAGTGATCCGGCAATTTGAAATAAGCCTTGTTTCCACATATATAATAAATTCCGGGAAACACAGGTTCTGACCCATTTTTGAAACCCCAACCTCCAATTACCTTGTAATTGTGTTCACATTGACTGGAACCAATGAAAATGTTATTATAATAACTAGTCTTCTCGCGATGAAGACAAAGTTTCCCTTTCCTTTCGAAATCCAGCAACAAAGCAGGACCACTCCCACCATTTGAGGTGCCTTCCATAGTTTCAGCCCATTTTGGAGTTTTCTGTCTCTTGTCATTTGCCTTTCTTTGGAAACTCTCCCTTCTTTTTTCTGCCATGTTCACAAATATTTTTTCTTGTTCATGTAAAGAACAGGTCAAGTTGTCTCTGTGCGCTTCATTTAAGTCTATAGTACCTATAGTCAGAAAGTATTCTCCCATATAACGTGTAACGTCACTTTTGGTATGTACAGGATTCAGATTTCCACGTATAGGAAGTTAAAAAAATATCACGTCTGAATTAGAATAGTAATACTGTAATGGTCCTCTTTTGTAAAATAAACTAGCTAAAATGCTACAGGAAATTCCATAAGTCAAAGGTAGGTGATGATAAGTCACGCCTTCAGCTACAGAAGTAGGTAGCTTCATGCAGACATAGCAGTCTTCTATTTCCATAGTTTCTACATAGTGCACTAAAAGATTAGCGAAAACATTTAACTGTGTCTGGTTTCTAACTCCATGATAATGTAGTCCTTCCTCATCTGATGCTTCTAAGTCTCGTTTTGTTTGTCTGAGTGCTTTTTCACGTCTTTCTACACTTCGTGTAGTCAGTTCTTCAGTGTCAGTGGTCACAGTCTGAGTAGGGTAAATATTAGTATTTTTGCTTACCATAAAAGGAATGAAAACTGTTAGTCCTATCCAAATTATTATCACTATAGCTATACTACATATACATACTTTGCAGCATGTTTTGCAATAACTGCGTCTAGGCCTTCCATTCACGTTTGAATCAGACATTTTCGTTCAGTAGAAGATTTTTCAACCCCTCTCTGTAACTTTGCACAGTTAGCTTACTTTGTGCAACTTCAGGTTAATTCGTCTTCCTCTTCTGTGGACTGATCAGCAATCGGTTCTCCGTCACTTTCGTCAGTTAAATCAAGATCCTCAAAATCTTCCAAAATTAAAAATGTCCATTCAGGATCTTGGTATTTCTCGTTCAGTCTTTTTATTCGATCACTCCTTCTTTTGGAGCTTTCTCCAGCTTGTTCTACAATTCGAGGACTTTTTCTTCTTTCTGCAAGTGTTTCTTCTACTGTTTTTATTCTCAGTCTCAGTTTCTTAATAAATCCCGGTTCAATATTTTTCTTTTTCTTGAGTCTTTTAGCTGGCACTGTGATTTGGCTTTCTTCTAATACTCTTTTATTTTCGTTTGTTTGTGGCACTTCTGTCTCTTCCCTTCCTATCTGACTAATCCCAGGTCTTGTATCTATTTCTTCTGCCTGGTTACTAAGCTGGCCTGGTTCAGGTGAATTTTGATTTTGGCTTTTGAATGTCTCTGTTTCTGTGTCCTGAACACGTTCTTCTAATTCTATCTGATCCTGTTCAAGCACTTCGATCTCTTGATTTTCTTCTGCTCGAACTTTTGTACTAGTTCTAGTTTGTCCCTTTTCAATTTCAGGAGTCAGTGGAGGAGTATCGATTACTTGTTCTGTCCCTGTCTGACCTCCCTCTTCGTCCTCAGATTTGATGTGAATCTCAATGATCTGAGGGTCTTCGCCTGTGCCTATCTCTTCCTCTCTATTCCACTCTCTATCTTCTTGGTTCCGTTCTCCTGTTCTGATTGGGTCCTCCGTTAGGTCGATTATGGGTATCCAATCATCTTGGCTGGGGCTCGGTTGTTCGTCATCAGCTACTTCAGGACCGGTGTCTGCAGACCCCTCAGCTGGACAAACTTCAGCTCCAGGTTCCTTGTCCGGAACTACTTTCTGTGTATGGCTGGCATGGATCCACTTAGGAACGCCTGCACACTTCACTGCTGTCGTGGTCACCAGTATTATCTGGCGTTTTTCTCCCCACCTCGGTTCCAGGCAACTCGAACGAGTATGCTTCTTGATTCTAACCCAGTCACCAGGAACCAATTTGTGAACTGGAGTTGTCGGGTTGGCGACGGCGTCTTCCCCAATCTGGCGAGAGATAGAACGCACTTGGTCACCCAGTTGCTTGCAGTATTCAAGTACCAAATCATCAGTAATGCTTAACAGTTTGTATCCTGGTACCCATGCTTGTCTCATCACTCTTCCCATTAGGATTTCATGGGGGCTCAGGCCTGTTTTCCGATCTGGAATACTTCTGAGTCCCATCAGAACAAGAGGCAAGGCAGTAATCCAATTCATGCCAGTAGAGTCACACATTTTTGCTAATCTTGATTTTATAGTGCCATTTATTTGCTCTACTACTCTAGAAGCCTCTGGACGATGTGCACAGTGCAGCTTTTGTGTGTTTCCAAATGCTTTACAGAGCTGAGCCAATATCTCATTCTGAAAATGTCCACCTCTATCTGATTCAATCATGACGGGTACCCCGAACCTAGGTATCAATTCTTTCAGTAACAGTTTGGCTACGGTTATAGCATCATTCTGTGTGGCAGGGTAAGCCTCCACCCATTTTGAAAACAGGCAGACAATGACAAGGACATATCTTTTTCCCTCACAACGAGGCATGGTGATGAAGTCAATCTGAATTCTTACAAAGGGACCCCCTGATCTTCCAATTTTCCCCAGTTTAACTACTGTTCTTTTACCAGCATTGAACTGCTGACATGTTAAGCACCTCTGGCAGAGTGATTCTGCTACTTTCCTGAACTTCGGGTTATACCAGGTCTGCTGAAACACCAGAACCATGGCATCCCTGCCAGTGTGTGAACTGCCATGTATCAATCTTGCCATAGAGGAGAGCAGGTGTCTAGGTAACACAGGCATACCTTTTGGGCCCACAATGACACCATCCTCACTCCTTGGTCGACAACCAAGTTCATTCCACTTCTCTTTCTCTTCCCAAGGCACAGCATGCTGCCACTCTCTCACTTCATCCCAGGTAGGCACTTCTTCAAACACCATAAGTTGGCAGCTGTTTCCAGTCCCTCCCAGTTTGATATTTATTGACATGCGATCCATAGCACATTGTTTTGCCACTCGATCAGCCAAATCATTTCCCATAGATACAGCGTCAAGGCCTCTTTTATGGGCAACACATTTGACTACTGCCAATTCTTTTGGTAATTGGATTGCCTCCAGTAAATTTTGTACAATCCTTCCCTTCCGAATGGGGGTACCTGATGAAGTCAGGAATTCTCTTTGTAGCCATAATTGGCCAAAGTCATGCACAACCCCATAACAGTACTGACTGTCAGTATACACTGTTATCTTTTTGTCTTTTCCCAATTTGCAAGCTCCTATCAATGCTATCAATTCGGCTACTTGTGCAGACTTTACTCCAAATAAACATGATGCTTCTTTAATGCTGTTTAAAGAGACTACAGCATAAGCAGCACTCAGGACCACCAGTTCGTGTCTCATACATGAGCCATCCACAAACCATTGCTCATCATGTACAGGCAAAGGGGTTTCTTTAATGTCTGGGCGGGGTTTATTTCTGAATTCTGTCAGGTCAATGCAGTCATGCTCGTTCTCTCCCTGGTTTTCTACAACCATTGAGTCAGGGAGTAGGGTGGCTGGGTTCAGTATATTACACCGAGTAATAACTACATTTGCAGCACCCACGAGAATCCTCTCGTATTTAGTCAGCCAACTAGGGGTGAGATACTGGGTCTTTGTTCGGGTCAGTAAAATTATAACTGCATGTGGAACATATACAGTTACAGGATGTCCCATTACAATGGATTCACTCTGCTCTAAGCTTGTGCAAGTGGCAGCTACTGCTTTCAGACATCCAGATAATCCAGCAGCCACTGGATCTAAAGTGGCAGAAAAATATGCCACTGGGCGTCTAATCAACCCATGCTCCTGGGTTAAGACTGACAATGCACAATTGTCTCGTGTGTCACAGAACAGGGCAAACTCCTTAGAATAGTCAGGCATTCCCAAAGAAGGAGCTGTACACAGGCAGTCTCGTAATTTAGTGAATGCTGTCAAACTTTCATCATCCCATTCAACTGGGTCCTTTGCTCCTTTCTTAGTCATATTTATCAAAGGCTTTGCTAGGACTGCGAATCCCACAATCCATTGCCTGCAGTATCCTACAACCCCAAGAAACATTCTGATCTCTTTCTGAGTACGGGGCAACTGCATCTTTTGAATTATACTGACTCTCTCTGAAGTGACTTTTCTGATGCCTTTTTCTATCTGGTGTCCCAGATATTTCACTGATTTGGAACAGAACTGCAATTTCTCAGGGGCTACTTTATGTCTCTTTTCACCTAGGTGATTCAGCAAGGCGATGGTGTCAATCACACAATCCCTATGACTTTTAGACGCCACCAAAAGGTCATCTATATATTGTACCAAAACAGACTTTCCAGGTAAGACTAAAGATTCGAGGCATTTTTTCAGGATCTGATTAAAGATAGAGGGGCTTTCTGTGTACCCTTGGGGGACCCTGTTCCAAACGTACACGTGACTGTTGAAAGCAAATGAGAAAAGAAATTTGCTATCTGGATGCAATGGGATCGAAAAGAATGCATGACATAGGTCAATCACAGTGAACCACTCAGCATCCCAAGGAATCTGATACAGGATCACTGCGGGGTTCGGGACAATAGGACAGCAAGGAAAAACGATCTTGTTTACCTTTCTCAGGTCCTGCACTACTCTGTACTTGCCACTAGGGGGTATATTATCAAGGGGTTTATCTCCGCTTTTTTGGCTTTAAAAGCCAAGAAAGCGGAGATAAAATTATCTCCCTATTACCAAGCTGTCGCTAACACCAGTTAGTGACAGCTAATAGGAGATAGCGACCATCTTGGGCCCCGCTTTGCATGTCAGTGATATTTATCACTAATGACATGCAAAGTGGGCTTGCCAAGATGTTAGCGACTGGAAACAGTCGCTAACATCGCTATCTCCTATTACCAACTTTTGGAGATATTCGCGCTAAGCGCGAATATCTCCAAAAGCTAACACCTGCCCTGAGCAGTTCTTCACCATGTTATCCAATGGGAGGTGGATAACATGGCTAAGAGCATTTGCTCGATAATGCATGAATATCGCTGACTGTTCAGCGATATTCATGCATTGCGGCCGTTTTTTATCGCATTTGCGATAAACCTTGCTAATAGCAAGGTTTATCTGCGATAAAAATCGCCAATGTGCGGCGATAATTTTTGTCTCTAAACAAGTTAGAGACAAAAATTATCGCTAGTTGTTGGTAATATACCCCTAGGTTTCTTGATTCCAATTATGGGAGAATTACACGGGCTGCTCATCACTTCTTGTATGATGTTTGCTTCTAACAATTTCTGTATTTCAATGGCAACTCCTGCTCTCACTTCGGCACTCATTCTGTAAGGCTTGGTATTGGGGTTAATTGCATTTTCTTTCATGGCTATTTGTATGGGATCTACATTTGCCATTAATCCTACATCCTTTCCAGTAAAGTCCCACACTTCTGATTTCACTGTCTTTTGAAGTTCTTCGGGTAAGTCTTGTACAGTCATTCGTTTAATTTCTGAGTCAGGTCTGATTAACATTAGCTTGTAGATGCCATCTTCGTCTGGGGTCTGAATTTCGACGCCTTTTGGTGTGCAAAAGATAGTACAGTTCATTTTGCACAACAAATCACGTCCCAGTAAGTTTACTGGACTAGTGTCACAAACGACAAATCTATGCATTTCTTTAAAGTTCCCTATTGTAATCTCCATTGGCTCAGTAACTGGGGTACTAATCAATTGATTAGATACACCTACTACCTGGATTGCTTCTCCAGAGAGGAGTAGGTTTGGAACGTCCGCTGTTCTCACAGTAGAACGGGTAGCACCAGTGTCCAACAGAAAGGTGACATCATTTCCATCAACCCTTCCTTCAATGTATGGCCCTGACTGGTCTACCGGCAAGGAGGCGCCAAGTACACACTCCTTGTCCTCCCCTCTCAGGCCCCGTCAGTACTCGTCGTCACAGAGAAAAGTATCATTTAACAAATACTGCGAAGTTGCTGCATTTCTGCTCTCATTACCTCCCCAGATTTCTATGTCGTCACCCTGTGGTGATTTTCCCTTAAAATTTGGTTTTGGTGCTTGTTTTTACCTGCTGCTGAGTCTTTCTTGGTCTTTCATTCTGTGTCTGTGGAATTAAATCAGGGGTTTGGGTATTATCATGCTGTAAATACGGACACTCGTCTCGCCAATGTCCAATTTCCCCGCACTGGTGGCAGGGGAATTTCTTTTTAGCTTCTTCTCTGCTCATTTTTACTTTTGGCTTTCCCCCACCCCCAGGGCCTTGATTTTGGGTACTTTTACTCAATTTACTGAATTGCTTTTCCTGTCGTTCTGCGAGCTTTACCTGTGCCCACATCACCTTTTCCTTGAGGGCCTTTTTCTTTTCTGCCATCTCGTCCTCACAGTATTTTGCATACCGTAGGACCTCGTCTATTTTCTTGGACTGCCAACAGATTTTGTTATCTTTGATCCACTGACAAATTTCGGGTCTTAAACCGTTTACAAACCTGTAAATGAAGTGGGTCATGTCCTTCATCTCGATGTTATCTATACCACTGTATGTTTTAAACACCTGTAACAGTCTTTCATAAAAGGAGTGCACAGTCTCGTCCCTTTCCTGCGTGGTTCTATCTATTTTTGTCCAATCAGTTTCCTTTGCGGGCACTTTTAGCTTCAAATGTTGAATCACTTGATCATATTTTCTCAGCACTTCTTTAGAGGGTTCTCCTGTTCTAGAGTCCCTCGGGTATTCCTCACTAGGCCATGCTATGGCTATTTTACACTCGGTCCATAAGTCTACCGGAACTACGATATCAAAGAACCCATCCAAATCTTTCCACAGGCATTTTTGCACCTTTACAAACCTTTCCACCTGCCTGTACCAGTCCACAGGCTTCTCTCGTAATTTTGGGAAATCATTTGTAAAGGACACAATATCCTGTCTGGACCATGGAACATGTACGTATTTTCCACCTGGCACTTCACGCATAGGACATAACTGTTCTGGTTTATCAGCTTCTTTCAGAACGAACCGAGGAGTCACTTGTTTGGATCTAGCCTCATCTTTCTTTTTGGCCCACCTGGCTTTCCATCTGTCCACATTTCCCCATTTCTGCAATACTGTCAATAGCTCCTTGACCTGTGCCTTCTTCCCTGACATGTTCAGGTTTTCCAGATCCTTGTCTGAGAAATCTGCTCTGTACGGCTTTTGCAAAGGCTTTGACTTCGAGATATCTATTCCCATACTAGCTGCAGTGTCAGTTAGATTTTCATGGAGTACCCTGGCATTTCGAGTAAGGCTCTTGCAGATAAACAACAGCTCTTCTTCCGTGTAGGTATTTAATCGATCTAATCCTACATTTCCTGCCATGAGTTCTTCTATTTCTACTCTCAGTTTGTAGAGATCTAGAGGTTTTGACTGAAGAGTCTGTTTTTCTAATTCTCGACTCCATCTTTCAATTTCTTCAGGAGTTACTACCGTGACACTCTTAGTACCCGAAGTTGATTCCATTTGAATCTCCCTCACATTAAAAGGATTATGTCTTTTCTGCATCCTTTTCCCTGGTTCCCTACTGGGCAGATCCATCAGTGAAACCTCAGACTCACACTCACTTGTTAAGTCGTCTACAATTAAGGGCTCTGATCTCGGTTGGGCTACAACTGGGGTAATGACTGGAGTTCTCGGACTTCCCTGTCGGTCCCCATACAATGGAACCACTGGTCCAATAGTAACCGGAATTGTTAAAGACTCAGGACTTGCATTTAACTGAGAAATCCTCTGAACTATCTCAGCTCTCTGCTTAGCTAGTGCTTCTCGTTCTCTGTCCTCCAATATCCTTTCAACGGAATTGTCATGTAATATTTGTGGGGTTAAAGTCGGAGTACAACTCGGGGCAGTGGGAGGTGTCTCTCTGGGTCTTTCACCATAACTAGGTCTAGGGTGCAAAGTACCTATGCCTAGGGATCTTGGTTCTTCCTCATATGGAGGGTTTAGGAACGGTATTCCTGAACCGGATGGTCTTGCCTCACCTACATAGGGGGATCTAGGGCAAAAGTCTCTTTCCCGGGAGTATTTTGCGTCCCCACTAGCTGGCATTCTTGGATAAATATCCCTTGCATCTACGGGACCTAAACTCTCAGTATAGGGAGGCATGAAACAATCCCCTCCCACACTGGCAGATCTGGCCTCTTCCTGGGGCTGAGGTCTTCGAGAATTATCCCCTTCACTAGAAGGTTGGTGTCCTTCATTATAAGGAGGTGGACTTCTTAAAAACAGGTCATCTAACAATTCATCATCTGATTCTCCAATAGGCACCCAATGTTTACACTTTTCTATCTTCTTTTCCCCTGCAGGAGGACCACCCACTGGCATCATTGGAAACAGTCCTTCTACAATCATATTCTGTCTCCACTGTTTCATCTTTTTGTCACGGGTCTCTTGTTTCAGTTTCGGATAAAATTTAGTTAACCCTTTATCCATTCGTGGCTTATCCCTTTCAAAAGCTTCAATCTCCCACAATTCTAGTGCTTCATACTGCGTTAATCTAGGTCTGGGATGTAAGTCATTCATTTGGGTTCTCAAATTAAATAAAATTCTGCCATTAAATGTACCATCTAACGGAAAAGCCAATACTCCGTCATCCTTGGTGTACTCCACCCAATTTTCCAACCATACGCAGGTATGGTACCCTTTGTCAAACAGCATGAAAGATGCGGGAGTATTTGGTGGCGGAATGACAACACCTTCTCTGGTTCTAATCGGTTTGTCCTTTTTGAAGTAATTCTTTACTTTCTTTACAAGGGACACTTTTCTTTTGTTTCCGTACATAATGTCGTTTTTAACACCTTTCCACTGATCGTCCTCAAATCCCATATACCGAGGATCAGGTCGAGTATGCGGTCTATACGAATGCCACATACGACTTCTGCGAGCGGCTTTGTTTACAAGTCGCTCCCAATCCTAGTGCGCTACTTATTTTCGTGCGACCAATAAAATGCACGAATTCAAATAATTTCGACAAATGGGTGCGCGGCCTTTCGCGAGACAGGTTCTTACGCTTCGGCACTCACCCCTCCTTTACAATTCCAGCTACGCTACGCACCCGCTGCGTCTACCAATCCCAGCGCGGCACGGAGTGACGTCAGAGCAGCTTCGCGACTGACTCCCTCCTTTACAAGGTAACGGAAACTTTATTTCTTTCTAAAGTGCTAGTGCTTGGTTATTTAACAACGAATACACATTCGCCACTGTACTCGAGTGTCTAGACAGGAAAGATTTGTTTCACTGCAAGTAAACTACTTCCATTTACTTTTCACACACTACGGATGGATCTCTTCTGCCTACCCTTCACACCAGCATTGGAGAACCTGCTACTTCCCTAGACTCATCCACTATTCCGGGATATATTCTAAGTCTAAAGTTTCACCAGCGAGCCCCTTTGCTTTCACCCGAGCTCCGATGAACCTGCTACTTTTCCGGTGTGACCCTCACTAGGTTATGCCACAATAGGAATTTTGCCAATGAACCTCGTTGCTAACATTTATTCAATCATATATTCAGAAAACCCTAGTTAGTGCTTCCAGTTCTACCTAACCTGCACTAACCTTCCTGGAGTAAGTGACCTCAAAGCAAGTGGATTCTCTTCACCACTCGCTATTCAATTCCCCGGGGATTCCCAACAACATTGAAGACGTTTTACGAACGAATGGATAAATACATATAACAGTATAATAACAAGAATAACAATTTTAAAACATTTCATAATTTTTCAAAGCAAACATTTCAAGTGAGCGATCAAATCACCCGAACTGCCTACCCTCTTAGCAGCAACAAGGTTTGTTACTTAGCAGCATCTAACTTATCTAACTTATCTAGTCCTACCTAACTTTAACTAGTCCCTAACCATTACCTCTGCTACCAGAAATACTGATAGAGATCGGGGGTCACCTGACCAATAATTTCACCATATAGTTTTCGGGCCCATAAATTTCAATTCACCATATACATTAATCAGGCGACCTCACAATCTACCATCAGCACCCTGATTCCTTCCTGTTGTATTCTAGTGTACCCGACATACCATCCACCGTTACGGGTACCCATGACCACAATGGATCAGGGAGCTAGCTGTGAAGAAAGGCAGGCAAAATACAAACCCAACTTCATAAACTTTGATTTTCATAAAATGACCACGGACAACTGAGAAGTTTTAAAAGTTTATCTAGAAATCAGTATCTGCGAGTATTAAGCTTACAGTTAAAAGGCAATCAATAATCAAGATAACAAAAAGCACGTAACCATACAAGAAAAGTGTAAGGGCAATCATATAAGTTTGTAAATAGAGTGACAGGGAACACGCTAAGTAGACTTAAACTGAAACTTAAGAATGGACACCTATAAGTGAGCAAAACTTATTGTATGTACTAGAATTATACTATGGGACGTACTTCATGATCAATGAGTGGAAATTTAGGAATCCTATACATCTATCAAAAGGGGTAAAAGTGAAACACGCTAATATTCTAATATGATTATTTCAAGAATAGAATTCAGGAGAAAATATAAATCACATCTAAATTCATAAACAGTATGGGGAAGAATTGTGCTCTAAAAGGTAAGGTAACATAGAAACATACTATGAGAAAAATGCAATAGGTTTTCATATGGTAGACTGCGGAAAGCATGGAAAATATAACACGTGCAAAGGTATGTCTTTATTGAAGCAAATCTACGCTCCACACCCGGATGCACAGCGTAATTGGATACTAGATCCCATTACGCTGTGCATCCGGGTGTGGAGCGTAGGTTCTGCGTTCCCCACTGTAGTGATGTTGATTCAGTGCATTAGGGCAAGCACAAACCTGGATTGCACGCAAAACGCAGAAGGATGTTTGTATCGGAATAAACTTTCAAAATTTGGAGTGCATACCTCCTCTATTTTTGTATTTTTTTATTGAAGCAAAGACAGAAAATAGAAAGGTGCAGTATAGAGTTCTCAACCCTATCTATATATTTACCTATAATGGTGTAAAACCAACCCTGGCCACGGATCAGTCAAGGACAGGAAATACCCCAAGGAATAGCAGTCATCAATGGGACAGCAGGTGCAGAATGGACACCCCAGGACAGGACAGGAAACCCGGATTAGGATCAGGACAGGACCACCAAGGCACGACCAGCACCCGCAGTTCGGAAGCAACGCCTGCGCTCCACCCTCTCTGCAGCTATCAGTCAAAACCCCGATTGGGTTAGCGAACTCCTCAGCAAAGTGCTCCGCCAGCCCTTAAGGTTTAGTAAAACCTTTAAAGTCTATGGTCAATTTCGGACAGAGTGCTCCGCAGCTCTCTGTGAATTCAGTCACCTATTGAGTGCGTTGGGTCAGTGACAGGTCAGCTATTCAGACAAGTCGGACAAATTCTATAGCTAAACCTAGGCTAGATATACTGTTTTCGGGTCAGTGTACCACCCCCCCAATGGTGCAAAGTGTCAGAATACACAATTTCGATTGGTCCCAAAGTAGGCTAGTTTAACACACCAATCAGAATTTCCTTCTACAAGCTCACATTTGCATTCTTTTTTTTTTTGAAAACTTTTTATTGATTTTATAACACAAACACAAACACAAACAACTTGCAAGGAGAGAAGAAAAAGAGACATCAGTATACACAACGTTGCAGTACATGGTGGCGGAGCGGGAAGGGCAATATCATGAGCATTTGTTCCATCGAGAAATAATCTCACAGGGGGGGGGGGCAGAAGAGACAAATTGCAACCAGTATACAATAGTATGTGAAGGAACCCTCGGGTTACGGGGACGTGGGTGCTACATCTGGGTCGGGAAGAGGAGGGGCACATATATCACCACGGTAAGTGTTCCATTGAGTCCATATCTTCCCCCATTTTCGGGGGGTACCTCGAGAAATATATACAGTTTTTTCTCTGAACATGCACCAGTCCATGTTTTGTTTCCATTTCCGAATCCCGGGCGGGCCCTGAGCGCCCCACAGTTGCGCAATGTCTCTTTTGGCAATCATATTGCCCAAGGTCACCCACCGAAGCTGCGACACGGAGTAATCATACGGTTCCCATACATTCAGCAGGCATCTCCTAGCTTCCGGCATCGATCGCACCCCCGTAACCTCACTCATCACCTCGTGCACACGGGACCAGAATCGCACTATCTCAGGGCACTCCCAGATGATATGTAAAAAGGTGCCCAGGAGACCGCATCCACGCCGACACAAACCATCCACAGAGAAGCCCATGTGTACCAAACGGGGACCAGTGACATACACTCTATGCTGGATTTTAAGTTGCACAAATCTAAGGCGCGCCTGGATGGCCACCTCTTTAGGGGAGGAGATCGCCGCCTGCCAGTCCTCATCGTCCAGCTCCAGCCCATCACCAGTCCAGACCTCTCTAAGGCGAACCAGGAGATCGGACCTGGAGTTGATAAATTTTTTATAAATAAGCGAAATCGTACTATCAGGAACATGTCCGTCCAGTACCCTGTCTTCAAGCGGGGACGATTCCGGTATCTCCACACCCGAAGGGAAGACCGAGAGCACCGCGTGGCGGACCTGCGCATAGCGAAAAAATTCACGATCGCTCATTGCGTACTCGGTTTTCAATTCCTCGAACGTCTTCATTCTCCCCTTAGTCCAAACATCATCAATCCTGCTGATACCAATCAAGTCCCACCTATCAAACCCCCGGAACTGCCAAAGTGAGCCAAGTCTATCAGACGCGTACAGGGGGGTGGCACGAGTCAATTTACCAGTCCACCCAAGCGCCATGGAAGCATGTCGCCACACCTGGACGCCCATCCTGGTGGGGCCCGTCATGTTGCGAGGGGTGATTTTCGAGTAGAGGGCTCTATTGAAGTCGCCCCCCGGTAACAACCATTTGTCCATCTCGAAGGCCGGATTCGGCAAAGGGCCATACTTGCAATGATTTATCGCCCCCAGTTGAGACGCCCAATAATAGCGACGGATATCAGGCAAAGCAATTCCACCATCGTACCACGGGAGCGACAATTTAGCAATGGCGATCCGGGGCCTACCCCCCCACACCAGTTGCCTCTGTAAACTTTCAACCTCACGTAAGTATGTAGCCGGGACGACGTCAAGTATGTTTTGCAAAGCGTAGAGGAAGCGGGGCAGTGACATCATCTTAAACAATGCCGCTCTACCCAGGGGAGAGAGAGGAAGTTTCCCCCAAGCGACCACATCCGCCCGAAGGCGCTGAAGAGGGGGCAGTAGGTTACGGTCAAACCGCAGTGCAGGGCTCAGCGTGATAAAAATGCCCAGGTATTTAAAGCCATCTTTCACAATCGCGATAGGACAACCACTTGGCAGAAGGGGGGCGGCACCAGACAGGACCTATACACAGGACTTCGACCAGTTGATGACAAGACCCGAGTTTTTGCGGAAGGACGTTAAGACATCAAACAATACAATGAGGGATTTACGGGGTGATGTAAGATAGAGCAGGATATCATCCGCGTAGAGAGATACACGGTCCTCAAACTCCGAGTTCCACCTAATGCCCTTCAGGGACGGTTCCCACCTCAACCAGGCCGCCAGCGGTTCCAAGGCGAGAGCAAACAACAAGGGGGACAAGGGACAGCCCTGTCGCGTCCCCCTGCTCAGTGCAAAGGGCGAAGAGACCCGACCATTGACCACCACCTGAGCCATGGGACCGCCGTAAAGCAATTTGACCCACCGAACGAACTCCGAACCGAAACCAAACTTAGCAAGAACCGCCCACAAATACGGCCATTCTATTGTGTCAAACGCCATCGTAGCGTCTAAGGACGCCAAGATGGCGGGCTCACGCAGCGTCTTGGCCCGTGCCAGGACGCCATGCAACCTTCGGAGGTTAAGCGCCGTGTTACGATGCGGTATAAAGCCGGATTGATCAGGGTGAACCAGTTCTCCAATAACGGTCGCCAAACGTGTCGCCAGCAACCTGGCCAAGATTTTAGGTTCCGCGTTAATCAACGAAATGGGTCGAAAAGAGGCACAGCGATCCCGAGGTTTACCATCCTTGTGGATGACAACAATAGTGGCCAGTCTCTGGTCTGGCGGGAGAAAACCCACCTCCAAAGACTCAAGAAACATAGAGCGCAGATGAGGAGCTAGCGAATCCGGGCGCAGTTTATATAGCTCAATGGGGAGCCCATTAGGGCCCGAGGCCTTGCCGGATCGGACCGAACGGACAGCAGCGGCAATCTCGTCCACAGTAGGCGGGGCCTCCAGAGCATCTCTATCAATGTCAGACAATCGGGGAAGTGCAATATCACGCAATAGTAAGCAGGAGTCCTGCTCTGACCGATCAGACACCTGGGAGTACACCTCGCGGAAATGATCGGCAAAACATGCAACAATATCAACAGGGTCTGTACAACACTCTCCATTCTCCGCAACAATCACAGGGACGACACGACTTGCATTCTCCCTCTTATCCAACCAAGCAAGCAGTTTCCCAGCCTTATCACCCACATCATACAGGCGTCCCTGCTGTTCCCTCCCCATTTCCTTAGCAGCTTCAGTGACCAGAGCTCTGTATTCATGTTGCTTCAACTCCAGTAGATGTAACCCCTCAGCGGTAACCCCAGATTCCAAGCGCTCCTCCAGGGCCATGACCTCCCCCTCAAGTCGAACCATCTCAGCACGGTTGGCCAACTTCACGCTACCAATCAGTGAGAGGGCCTGGCCACGAATGACCGTCTTGTAAGCTTCCCAAAGTAAACTAGGGGAGGAAACAGAACCCACATTTTCCTCAAAATAACAATCGTGTGCTTTAACCAGCTCACCCCTGACCCTGGGGTCCTTCAAATACCAGGGGTTGATCGGAGCCACTCGGCCCACCGAACCCTGCCGTGCATCAACCACCAGCCAAAGAGGAGAATGGTCCGAGATGCCCCGTGCCAGATGTTTAACTTCCCGTATGAGGGATGCATGGGGCCGAGGGCAGTAATACGTGGTCCAACCTCGAGAGACTACCATGAGCACCAGAATGATAGGTATATTGCAACTGTCCTGGGTGAAGCAACCGCCAGCAATCAGTGAGCCCCAGCGTCTCCAGGAAGTCACTCAACCAAGTCTGGGCCTTCGGCAGTTCCCTGGGAGGGTGACGATCATGCATCCCCGATACCACTGCATTAAAGTCACCCCCAACCAAAAGCAGACCCTCGGGGAGACCCAGGATAAGCCCACTCAGATCAGCAAATGTGGTGGCCTGGAGGCCCGGGGGCACGTACACAGAAATCAAAATAAGAACCTTCCCCTCCCAGTGCCCCACAATGGCGGCGTATCGTCCCTTATCATCCAGAATGACATGATCAATGGCCAAGGGGAGGGAGGTCCGAACCAAAATGCCGGCCCCCCTAGAGCCCGTAGTGAAACCCGAGTGCGCCACAAGGCGATAACCACGCCTATTCAAAGCGTAGCACTTGTTGCCGAGCAAATGAGTCTCCTGCAGTAAAACGACATCTGGAGTCAAACGTTTCAGCAATTGCAACACCACCCTCCTCTTAATGCCATCCCCCAACCCGTTCACGTTCCAACACAATAACCGAAGTCCCCTACCCCCCATCCCCGTGTTCAGACCCTCCCCCGCCCCACACCCAAAGTGACCGCAAAAAACAGGAGTGCGCCCTTCCTTCGCCTTGCAAGTAACAAGAAAATTCAAACAAACAACCCAGTTCCCCCAACAATGTCAAAACAACTATACCCCCCACCCCGCACCCCTGCTGAAGACCAAAGAGCCCCATAAACTTGCAGTGTGCCTGTCGCCCAACCACCCAACTAGTCTACGAAAAGAAAACCCAGGAGGAGAAAGGACCCGTTCATCCCACCCCCCCACCCCCAAAAAGACTATTACTTGCAAACATTAAGAACACAACATAGCACAGTTCAAAGCCAACGGGAAGGGTACGGGGTCAAAGTCAACAGCTACTCCTGCTCTGTCGGGCCACCTTCCGCCCGATCCGACTTGCCAGAGGCCTCAAAAGGTTCAGGATCCGTAGGCAGCGTGTCAAGCCAGTCACTCACGACCCCGGGATGGTCGAAGAAAAAAGTACGATCCCTATGTACCACCCGCAGACGAGCCGGAAAGAGCACGGCATACTTCATAGACCTTTCCCGGAGTCTCTTCTTGACCCTGTGGAAAAGTAAATTTTGCCATGTTCTGTGTCCCTACGTGTTCCCCATCTTATGTTATGTGTGCATGATTAATATGCATATGTATTCCCATGACCGATTAAAGACGCAATTACAGTTGTGTCCATCTCTAGTATGCCAGTTTCCAGTTTTCGTGAATACAACGAATATCAGGCCTATGTAAAGCTACGTTGCCACGTTTCACAGTGTGCACGTTATTTCATTGTAAAGTCCCCGTTTCTAGGCCTCAAAAGGGCCCGGACTCAGATTCAGCTCCTGTCTCCTGAACCCTCGCTGAGAAGCGATACAGCCCCCACCTGTATCCCTGACCCTTCACTTACTTCCTGCCTCACAGTGCCCGGCTCGTCCTGGCTCTGCCTGCCAGTCTGCCAAGAGTATGTTATGATTCTAGTTATCAGTCCAGCCCTCCTTCTCTGCATTCCTAAGCTACTGAATCGCATCAATAGTTTCCGTCATGGTCTAGCCTTTACGTCTCCATGTAAGAGAAATACTGTATTAATGGTCATTTAATATTCCTCAACACGCACTACATGTAGAATAATGCATGCACCAGTCTTCGAGTCTGTTAGCCTTTGCCCTGATAACTTTTGGACTCTATCAACATGTTCTCTAAACATCAGATACTAGATAGTGTTTAGGTACATGTCGCTCTGACTCTCCAGACTTCAGTCTCTGCTCCTAGCGCAGAAGTCATAGCCCCCAGCTTCTCCTAGTCACACGTCATTGCCAGTTTGCGCGCACCTCTAGGTCAGAGGTCCCGGCTCCTTAGGTAGCCCCCTCCATGTTTCCGCCCCATTTCTGACATATTCTGTTACGTTTACATCACATGTCTATGTATACGCCCTGTTCACGCCTCTTGTTACACCTACTTTCAGCCTTATCTTTCGCGACTGCTACAGGCCCTGCCCACTGCTACGCCTACTGTATGTACTGTAACGCAATTGTTTTAGTATATATGCTTGTGCACTGTTATTAAAAGCAGAGCTAGCCATCCCAGATCTTGCCCGTGCAGGTTGTCCTGTTCCTGTCCTTTATGCTGTATTAAACCTGCAAAACTCCTACTACCTCGAATCTTGACTCTTATTTATTGAGCTATCTGTTATTATATATCTAGTCAAAAATAGAGGTATTATTTATTTATTTACCACATAATGGCGCCCGAACAGGGACTTGCCCTTTCCCCACGCGCCGGAGAAGCCACGCAAGCCCCCTGATCCTCTACAGCCGTGACGGAACCATACCGTGCACGTGCAGATATTTCTGCTTCAAGTATCCCTCAGGCCCACGGAGGAGACGGAGGTTGCAGTCCAGCATCCAGACGAGGCGGTGGAGGAACGCGGCGAGTCCCGACCAGAGCCCAAGCCGAGAGTCCAAGGTCCGAGGTATCCGGAGGCCCACCCGTAACTGAAGTCCGAAGTTCGTCCGTCCGTCGTCGTAGCAGTCCAGTCCAGTCCGAGGCCTTCCGTTCTTGCTGCCCGGTGAGTACCGTTGCTGGGGTAGTATCTAGACAGGGTCAATTGCATTGTCTCTGGTCCGTGGGTTTGGGTACACAGATCCAACACGAAGTGTCCACTTAGGTGGATGCGGGTCCTGACGTGTCTCTTTATGAGACCGGTAAGTTTCGTACTGTTTCAGCAGTACATCTAGTAATTCTAGTCCGTTCTGTTCTCGAGAAATTCATGTATTCTGTTTTTCAGTATTCCAGGTAGTATTCTGTCCGAACTGTTATTTTAAATGTCATTCATGTATTTCAATGTCGTGGTGTGAAAGTGGTGTTTTTCAAGTCATTATTGTGTTCATTGTGTATTGTATTGTGTCTAGACTCCAGCCCAGTCATGCCATTGTTTTCCAAATTACGTCAGTTAAGAACTAGAAAAGGTCTGTTAGAAGAAGCAGTTCCTGTCCCGCCTAGGGACAGTCCAGGTCATTTTATGTATCAGAAGCATGGCATAAGCGCCATATTATATCTAGCTTTATGGGTGGAGTACACCAAGGAATTAGAGGAGAAGTATAGATGGCCCGTATCAGGTACATGGGATGCCGAGTGCATCATGCGAGTAGAAGAAGCATTATGGAAAAAGAAAGCCAGACAGTCACAGAAAGATGCCATTGAGTTATGGCGCAAAGAATCTCATAAAAGAACAGAAAAAGAAATCAGAAAGTCAGAATTAAGTAGGGAATCCTCAGAGAGAGCCCAAGAAAGGGAACTAATCGAGATAGGTGAACGAGTTAAAACCGAACAGTCAGACAGACAGAGAAATGCCCTTATTAAGGGTATGTATCCTCTTCTTGCCGAGGGCTTGCCAAAAGCAACCCCGGAGGCATCCAGTAATTTTCCGCCACCCATAGTTCCGACCAAGCTACGTCACAAACCGACCGCAGCTGATATTTTTCTCTCGTCCTATTTGGACGACACAGTCCCAGAATATGCAAATCCTGTTCCACTAGCTCCTGTAAATAATGTTCCTCCAGCCACCGGGGCACCTGTTGCAGTACCTGTTACGGTACCCCCGGTCCAGCCCGTAGTACAAATTCCCGCCACATCAGCCACTCTGCCAGCACGAAGAGTATCAGTCGATGATTCCAGTATAGGGGCCGCAGGAGGAGGTCCTCCTGGTACGCCGCCGCCAAGTAGACGTCTAGGAGCAGTCGAGTTACATGAACGTGCGTTACAGCGTACGCCCAAATATCAGTCCATTGCAGAAATCAGGCGAGTTCTTACTGAATGCTGTTATGATCCAGTCCCAGGCGAGGATAGTATGGTTATATATTCCGTACGTATAAGACAGGTGTCCGAGTATTTGGTCACCCTACCGAATATGAAAGAAGATCTAGACAGAATGTATCGTTTCATTCGTACAGGACAAGATCCAGAAAGTATCGGTGAAGTCATGTCTCACAGAAAATCTGAGAGCCAGTTCATGCTATTAAAGTTTCTGATCAATTGTTTAATACGGGAACAAGATTCCCCGACTAAAGATCCGGTCGAAATGAAAGTTCTGACAAAGTGGAGTGATAATATAGCCGAGGGTAAGCACAAGACACTCAATAGTATAGAGAGTATGTACAAGAAAATACGTAAAGAAATAATAAGGTTACACGAACAACGCAGAGAAGCTCTAGGAAGCGAGAAAGAAAATGACTCTCCTACTGAAGAGGTAGAGGACGAGAATACCGCCAGAATCGCGTATGTAGGTAAATCTAGCTCCAGTATCACCAGAATAGAATCAGAGAAGAGCAAGATCATGAAAGGAAACGTATGAAAGACACGAAAATGAAAGTATTAGTTGCACAATCTGTTCCTCAAGACAGTCAGAAGAGGGGTCCGAATCAAGCCAGTCATCCTGCAGTTCCTGTTAAAGGGACCTGCAATTATTGTAAACAGCCAGGTCATTTTATAAACGAGTGTGCAGTTCTGAAACACAATATAGCTACTGGTAAAACTAAAGAAAGACCACGTCCGCCTAGACAAGAACAAGTTTCACAGACTTCTCAGCCACAGAATGCACAACAGACAGTTCCAGCACCGCAGCCTATAGCTGCAACACAGCATGTTACACAGCAGATGTACCAGTATGCACAGTCCGAGTATCCAGAGTACCAGCAGTACTCATGAAACAGCCTAGAGAGGGAGGTAGGCTTGCCTCTCATCGAGATACCTGTAGATCAAGAGGGTCCCTATGTTCACAGTCAAGTATTAGGGAAAGACAGAAAGTTTCTGATTGATACAGGGGCAAGTAGGACGACTATTAGTCACGACGAGGTTCCAGGGGCTCCGCTCTCAGGCTCAAGAAATGTTTCCCTTGGATTTTCAGGAAAACCTATTGTAAACGAGATATCAAAGCCAGTAACTCTAGAAGTTGGTCCATTGTCCCGAACTACTGATCTATTACTTACGAAATCATGTCCAGAAAATTTGTTAGGCATTAAGACATTAAAAGAATTAGGTGCAGTTATATGTTGTTCCCCAGAGGGAATACGTTTGTTTTTACGTGACTTTAAGGGTCACTATGTTTTACGAGATTTTGATCCGAGATTGTCTAATGTTCCGCAGCATCTATGGGCGCAAGGTCCAACTGATGTTGGTTTTATGCAAATCACACCCCATCGTGTGACTCTCAAGCAAGGTGTAGTGTTACCACGAATCAGACAGTACAGATTGCCACCTGAGGCTGTAGCAGCCTTGTCCAAAATGATTGACGAGCTCATGGCTCAAGGAGTAGTTGTAGAAACTGACTCCAATGTATGTAATTCTCCTATCATTCCAGTCATGAAACGTACTGATCCAAATGCACCCCCAGTATATCGATTAGTGATTGACCTTCGAGAACTCAATAAATGTATTATTCCCCAGTACCCAGTTGTTCCAGATATTTCTTCCTTGTTGACGGCCATTGATTCTGAAGCTACATTTTTTACAGTCATAGACCTCAAGAACGCATTTTTCAGTGTCCCCATTCATCCAGACAGCCAGTACCTTTTCGGTTTTTGTTTAAATGGAAGGAGCTATAAATTCACACGAGCTCCTCAAGGTTTCACAGAAAGTCCTAGTATTTACAGTCAAGCACTTAAGAGACAACTAGACAATATTCACATGCCAACTGACACTGCCCTGCTCCAGTATGTCGATGATCTACTGATCACAGCCCGTTCTGAACGTGCTTGCGAGCGAGCATCACTTACAGTTCTGTATTTCCTAGCCGAGATGGGGCACAAGGTGTCCCCTTCGAAGCTTCAATTCTGTGTCCAGCAAGTGATCTACTTAGGCCACTTACTGTCCAAGTGGGGTAGGCAGTTGACACCTGACCGTATCCAGTTAATAGCGAGTCTTCCTCAGCCCAAGACCCAGAAGGAGGTGCGTGCTTTTTTCGGCCTCACTTCTTATAGCAGACAATGGATTCCTCAGTATGCATTTCTAGCCAAACCACTGATACAGTTAACGACACAGGAGGCAGCCGTACCGACTGTTCTCCCTTGGACATCTGAACATACACTTAGTTTTAATGAGTTAAAGAAAGCTTTATGCCAAGCACCTGTTCTAGCTACACCGAACTACAGTAAGCCTTTTACACTTTTTGTCACAGAACGTGATGATACAGCATTATCTGTTCTTACACAAGATCAAGCAGGACAATACAAGCCCTGTGCTTATTTTTCGAATACATTAGATCCAGTAGCCCAGGCTCTGCCTGCGTGCCTCAAGTCAGTTGCAGCCACAGCCCTAGCTATCAGACAAAGTGATTCCATAGTATTGGGACACTTCTTGACAGCACAAGTTCCACACTCCGTGGAAGTTCTTTTAAACCGAACACAGACTCAGCACTTGACAATTGCACGTTTGACAGGTTATGAACTGACACTGTTCCAGCCTCACATAGAAATCAGACGCTGCAATGTTCTGAATCCTGCTACACTGTTACCGTCAGTTACTTCAAATCCCGCCACACATGACTGTGTGGAAGTTGTTAACACCATGACAAAACCAAGACAAGATTTGACAGATATTCCATTACCAGATCCCGACCTGACACTTTATGTGGATGGTTCATGTATGAGAACAAGTACAGGAGAACTAGTAGCCGCGTATGCAGTGACTACTGACACTAAAGTTATAGAGACACACCGTATTGACACCCTGTCTGCCCAAGCAGCAGAGCTAGTTGCTCTGACTCAAGCCTGCATACGTGCCAAGAACCTGAAAGTTAATATTTACACAGATTCACGCTACGCATTCGGAGTTGTACACGACTTTGGAGTGCTCTGGCAGGAGAGAGGTTTCATGACTTCTCATGGAACCAAGATTCAGCATGGTCTCCTCATTCAGGCTCTGTTAGATGCAATACATTTACCGACAGCTATCGCTATCATGAAGTGCAAAGCACATACTAAGGTTACTGACATTATTTCCCAAGGTAATGATCTAGCAGATCGAACAGCCAAGCTTACAGCTCAGACTCCAGACATACCAGTTAACAAGACACCGACAATCACTCTAGAACAGACTACTTGTATGACAGTTAAGGACCCCACTCAAGATGTCATAGATATCCAGTTACATGCTACTCCCGAAGAAGTCGAGAAATGGTCCGAACAAGGAGGGGTCCAGACAGATCAGGGATGGGTGACGAAGGGAAAGGCCACATGGTTTCTCCCCGACTCAATGGTTCAAGTCATTATTAATACCGCACATAGTCCTGCACATTTAGGAGAAAAAGCCATGTTAGACAGTATCCAGAACATTTGGTTCAACAAGCATTTACGAGCTGCAGCCAAGCAGAAAGTCCGTACCTGTATGATATGTTGTCAGTTCAATCCAGGTAAAAGTGTCCCGGTGGAACAAGGTGGATTCCAGCCCCCTGACCACCCTTTTGAAGTCCTCCAGATGGATTATATTCAGATGGAGCGATGTCGAGGTTTCAAGTATGTCCTTGTAGTTGTATGCGCTTTGTCCAGGTGGACAGAAGCATATCCAGTCCCAGATTATACAGCCGCGACCACTGCCAAGCAGTTGGTTCGTGAATTCTTCCCCCGCTATGGACTCCCTAGGGTCGTGTATTCTGATAACGGCCAGCCATTCTCATCTGAACTAATGAAGCACGTTTCCCTCTTGTTAGGGTACCAGTGGAAGTTCCATTGTGTACGCCATCCTGAAGCAGCAGGTCTCGTAGAGAGACATAACCAGACCCTAAAAATCCGCATCGCCAAAATATGTAAAGAGAAAGGTGTAGACTGGCTAGTAGCTCTGCCAGTCGCCCTATTTTATATGCGCATGGTCGCACATTCCAGATCAGGTCTGTCCCCGTATGAGGTCGTATTCGGCCGCCCCCCAAATATGTGGGGTACACCCAGACCCCGAAGTATTACAGATGTTTCCAGTAATATGCTGACAGATTACCTAGCTTCCTTGATGTCTGCCCTCCACTCTTGTCGTTCACAGGTTGCCGCCGCATTTCCAGACAATACCGAGGTGAAACCGCATGAAATCGCTCCAGGAAGCTTGGTCCTCGTCCGCAACTTTGATCGTTCAAGTCCGCTGGAGCCTCGTTGGAAGGAGCCGAAGCAAGTCCTTCTGACCACCCGTACGGCCGTGAAGTTGGAGGGCCGTAAGGGGTGGGTCCATCTGTCTCACGTCAAGAAATTTCACGGACTAAAACCTAAAACTTTTGCCAAGGACTGCATTTTACCTAAAGACTGCCAAAATACTATTCTCAAGGACTGTCCCGCAAAAGACATTGATACCAAGCCCTCCCTGTTAGAGGAAACTCCGCAGCAGGAGTATAAAAAGAAGCTACGGTCTAGTAAATTAAGTCAGCCAGTTTAATTGTCTAAGTCCTCCCCTAGGTGAAACGGTTAGACAGGTATCTGACATGTATGAAATAGACCCCCATAGTGAGAGAGTTAGTCAAAACTCAATCCGATGTATCGTTTTTCTAAGTTTCATATTATTTTTAAGCTTGATGGTTACCTGCACGAGTTATGCATTTCATTTATGTTTTCCAATTTCTCATGTACATATGTTTTCTAATGCTACAGTAGAGCACACGTTTAGTGATCTGCCTCCTCATGAACTATCTTATCGTCTTGCTATGAGAAATAATACATTTATCCGTATGTTACATTATTCACACCAGACCAGCAATGCCACTAATTGTTGGGTGTGTGGTCGACTCCCCCCTTTCCAGACACCGAAGGGAGTTCTGCCACTGTTTCCTTATCCATTTTCACATAATGGTTCATGTGGAGCCTGGTCCATGTTAACGTCATCTTCAACAGATATGTCCTTTCTGAACAGTACATGTTTTCCAGACAAGCAGGGTCTTCCCCACAGAACAGGGTTAGATCTAGAAAATGAAGTTTATAATTTGGGTAATTATTCTTCGAATTTCATGGTCCTGAATGTTCAGTCTGATCCTACTCCAGACTTACCTGCTATTTCAGTACTACCAGTCAAAGGCGAATTATGTGTCAGAAATAATGGTTCCGCACATGTAGGACACAGTGATTGTACTACTATTGTCAAGTATAGTGACAGTGGGAAATCTATTTTCAAAGCCTCACGTCATTCCTATTTTTTTTTGTGGTCAGACCTCATATGTTCGTCTGCCCCTCGATTGGGAGGGAACCTGTTACATTGCCTTCCTACTGCCACCAGTTTTCCTAGCCCCATCTGATTACCATAGAAACACACATCTAGTACACATTAGACATAGAAGGGAGATTGAGTCCCCGATTGTCGATCAAACTGAAACTGCTCTAGAACAGTATACAGACTTTAATAAAGGATTCTTCTTCTTTATAGGCCCTATCCAGAATAGTAAGCTAATCCGTAGGTTAACCAGAACCCTTGAAGCAGTAGTGAATGAGACTGCCTCTGCTCTAGGTAACTTAACCGAGGAGCAATCTGCTATGAGATTTGTCGTGCTCCAAAATCGTCTCGTTCTTGACGTCATACTGGCCGATAGAGGAGGAGCATGTAGAGTCATCGGATCTAGTTGCTGCATTTTCATTCCTAATAACGCGCCGTCTGTTTATTCAGCTATAACCAGACTTCATAAAATTGCCCATCAGTTACACCAGAATCCAGGCACCTGGACATGGTCTGGTTGGTTTTGGAGTATAATTTCTGCTTGGGGATGGAAAGTATTGTCATTTCTAGGTATTGCAGTAGCGATCATATTCAGTTGCTGCCTCTGTATACAATGTGGCCCTGCGCTTTGCGGCATTTGTGCTACCTCTTGTATTCCTAGTCCTAAGTCCCGTCCTAGATCCCGTTCCAAGAAAATTCGAGACGAGCAAATGATACTGTATGAAATGATAGATGGTATCATGAATATAGATGTTTCCTGATGGAAACGTAGTGACAAGGAGGGAATGTGGAAAAGTAAATTTTGCCATGTTCTGTGTCCCTACGTGTTCCCCATCTTATGTTATGTGTGCATGATTAATATGCATATGTATTCCCATGACCGATTAAAGACGCAATTACAGTTGTGTCCATCTCTAGTATGCCAGTTTCCAGTTTTCGTGAATACAACGAATATCAGGCCTATGTAAAGCTACGTTGCCACGTTTCACAGTGTGCACGTTATTTCATTGTAAAGTCCCCGTTTCTAGGCCTCAAAAGGGCCCGGACTCAGATTCAGCTCCTGTCTCCTGAACCCTCGCTGAGGAGCGATACAGCCCCCACCTGTATCCCTGACCCTTCACTTACTTCCTGCCTCACAGTGCCCGGCTCGTCCTGGCTCTGCCTGCCAGTCTGCCAAGAGTATGTTATGATTCTAGTTATCAGTCCAGCCCTCCTTCTCTGCATTCCTAAGCTACTGAATCGCATCAATAGTTTCCGTCATGGTCTAGCCTTTACGTCTCCATGTAAGAGAAATACTGTATTAATGGTCATTTAATATTCCTCAACACGCACTACATGTAGAATAATGCATGCACCAGTCTTCGAGTCTGTTAGCCTTTGCCCTGATAACTTTTGGACTCTATCAACATGTTCTCTAAACATCAGATACTAGATAGTGTTTAGGTACATGTCGCTCTGACTCTCCAGACTTCAGTCTCTGCTCCTAGCGCAGAAGTCATAGCCCCCAGCTTCTCCTAGTCACACGTCATTGCCAGTTTGCGCGCACCTCTAGGTCAGAGGTCCCGGCTCCTTAGGTAGCCCCCTCCATGTTTCCGCCCCATTTCTGACATATTCTGTTACGTTTACATCACATGTCTATGTATACGCCCTGTTCACGCCTCTTGTTACACCTACTTTCAGCCTTATCTTTCGCGACTGCTACAGGCCCTGCCCACTGCTACGCCTACTGTATGTACTGTAACGCAATTGTTTTAGTATATATGCTTGTGCACTGTTATTAAAAGCAGAGCTAGCCATCCCAGATCTTGCCCGTGCAGGTTGTCCTGTTCCTGTCCTTTATGCTGTATTAAACCTGCAAAACTCCTACTACCTCGAATCTTGACTCTTATTTATTGAGCTATCTGTTATTATATATCTAGTCAAAAATAGAGGTATTATTTATTTATTTACCACAACCCCTTGGAACCCCAGCCTCTGTTTCTGGACCTGTTGTGTAAAGTCCGGATAGAAGCTGACAGTAGAGTTCTCAAAGGCAATGGGACCAGACTGCCGCGAAGCCTGCAGGATAGCGTCTCTGTCCCGGAAATGAAAGATCCTCGCAATGATGGGTCGAGGGTTCGCACCCGATTTAGGTGTGCCGCCGGGGATCCTATGTGCACGTTCTACAGCGAAGAACTTGGTGAGACCCTTGGGCGCCAAGTGATTCAGCACCAGGTCTTCCACCAATAGGTCCGTCGAGGCAGCAGTCGATGATTCCGGGACCCCAATCAGGCGGATGTTATTGCGCCTGGCACGGCTTTCATAGTCCTCTAGGCGCCCAGAGTAATAATCATTGGCTTTCCTCAGATTCCCGACTTCAGCCTGTAATTCAGAGACATCGGTGACCAGGCTAGAGGTTTTAAGATCCAGGGATTTGACCTTTTCGTTTGTCTTCGCCAAGTCCGCCCTGATCAGATTGACATCAATCGCCACCGTATCCAGTTTGAGAGTCAAGGCCTCATATTGTTGCCCCAATGAGGCCTTCATACCGGTGATGGCACCCATGAGATCTCGCAGCGAGGGCTCGTCTTCAGTCGGCGAGTCCTCCGGCATTGTCGTCGAGGGTTTAGCGACTGCTCCCGGCGATCCCTTAGCTAGAGTGTACCGGTCCATAATGTTTGTTTGCAGAGCACTCCCTCGAACGCCCGGTTTAGGCCCGTGCTTCCCACCCTCAGGCTTGGTGGCCATCTTGGATCCTGGACCCGCACGGGTCGCCTGTTGACGGGTAAAAATGGTGACTGCGGAGGCAAATGTAGGACCAAAAGGGGCGAAGGTGGTGCCAGTCTCAGATCTGGAAGCCGCTACAGATCGGTAGCAGGAGCGGAGAGACCAAGGGTGTAGGAGCGTCCGGCCGTCCACGGAGCCAACAAAGTCAGGTTGAGCTCCGGACAGGAATCGAAACCGAAAGCTGTCGCCTGCCCACGCAAGTCTGGCAGTCCGTTGTTGTTCACTTACTGGACGGCAAGCGAGACAAGATAGCGCGGGGCGTCACCCTGGAGCAGGCCAGAAAACTGCGACAGTCTGTAGCTCTGGACCCCGAAGTCCAAAAAAGTTCGCTGAAACAAATAAATGAGCTGTAGAACTTTGCCAATAAACACCCGTCGTCCGAATCAGGATAAATTACAGGATAGTCAATGGAGGTGGCGAGGGTCCGGGAGCCCTGTGCTCACGCGACCATCTTGGGTGCGCGCGAAGCTCCTCCTCCCACATTTGCATTCTTGGGTACCGCCTAGCAAGATTGGGGTTCTCATGAGACAAGTCAGTGGAATACAATGGATTATTAACAAATGTGTCACTTTGGGCACAGACAACTCCGTCCTGCTGGGTCGCAGGTCAGTTTCTCAGGAGCATCTTGTCCATCTCTGCCAGCTGGCTGAGTTCCACTGTTCAAGGACACTTTTCTCTGGCTGCGCGACATGCGCAGAAGGACCTTCCAAACGGTTCTCGGATCACTCAGACCCCCCAGTTATCACGGTACATGAAAAGTAAGCGAAAACAAATTAAAACATAGAAATAAATGAATAAACTACATAACATGATTGTGTACTTATGAATTATCACTATAAAAAATATACTATGCAATTATTTATTAGTGCAATACACAATAACACAAGAGCATCTGCACAAGCTTCACCATATTATTACGCAAGCAGCCATCTTGTAGCTATTACGCATGCGCCCCCTTTATCTCCAAAATCACAACTACGTCATGTCACGTGAGTGTGACTAACGCATGCGCAGAAGCAATATTCTAAACGGCGGCCATGTTAAAGACACAAATTAATCGTATTAGTAAAACACATAGGCAAGCGTCGCTAGGATACATGTACATAGTAAAGTAAAGGAAATTAGTAAGACGTACAATTTTGATTACAGAGTTATACATGAATCAAGGTTCTTGACTACAGCAAGTCGCGTAATGTGCGAAATCTTGCTTCATCAGGAGAGCAGAGGGTTGTTACGGGACCTCAATCAGAGGGACCACAGGGGCCTGTGAGCTGTGCAGGCCGCTGTATTAATGAGACTTGTGACATCAGATTGTGTACTAGTGGGAGAGCAGGGGGTTGCTACGGGGTCTCAGGCCGTGGGACCAGAGAGGCCAGACAGCTGTGCAGGCCGCTGTAATAATGAGACTTGTGACATCAGATTGTGTAATGGGAGAGCAGAGAGATGCTTAGGGACCTCAGGCCGTGGGACCAGAGGGGCGAGGCAGCTGTGCAGGCCGCTGTAATAATGAGACTTGTGACATCAGATTGTGTAATAGTGGGAGAGCAGAGGGTTGCTACGGGACCTCAGGCAGTAGGACCACAGGGGCCTGTGAGCTGTGCAGGCCACTGTATTAATGAGACTTGTGACATCAGAATGTGTAATAGTGGGAGAGCAGAGGGTTGCTATGGGGTCTCAGGCCGTGGGACCAGAGAGGCCAGACAGCTGTGCAGGCCGCTGTAATAATGAGACTTGTGACATCAGATTGTATAATGGGAGAGCAAAGAGATGCTAAGGGACCTCAGGCCGTGGGACCAGAGGGGCCGGACAGCTGTGCAGGCCGCTGTAATAATGAGACTTGTGACATCAGATTGCGTAATGGGAGAGCAGAGGGTTGCTACGGGACCTCAGGCAGTAGGACCACAGGGGCCTGTGAGCTGTGCAGGCTGCTGTAATAATGAGACTTGTGACATCAGATTGTGTAATAGTGGGAGAGCAAGGGTTGCTGAGGGACCGTAGGCAGTGGGACCACAGGGGCCAGACAGCTGTGCAGGCCGCTGCATTAATGAGACTTGTGACATCAGATAGTGTAATAGTGGGAGAGCAGAGGGTTGCTAAGGGACCTCAGGCCCTGGGACCACAGGGGCCAGAGAGATGTAATAATGAGACTTGTGACATCAGATTGTGTAATAGTGGGAGAGGAGAGGGTTGCTATGGGACCCCAGGCCGTGGTACCACTAGGGCCAGAGAGCTGTGCAGGCTGCTGTAATAATGAGACTTGTGACATCAGATTGTGTAATAGTGGGAGAGCAGAGGGTTGTTACGGGACCTCAGGCAGTAGGACCACAGGGGCCTGTGAGCTGTGCAGGCCGCTGTATTAATGAGACTTGTGACATCAGATTGTGTACTAGTGGGAGAGCAGGGGGTTGCTACGGGGTCTCAGGCCGTGGGAACAGAGAGGCCAGACAGCTGTGCAGGCCGCTGTAATAATGAGACTTGTGACATCAGATTGTGTAATGGGAGAGCAGAGAGATGCTTAGGGACCTCAGGCCGTGGGACCAGAGGGGCCAGGCAGCTGTGCAGGCCGCTGTAATAATGAGACTTGTGACATCAGATTGTGTAATAGTGGGATAGCAGAGGGTTGCTACGGGACCTCAGGCAGTAGGACCACAGGGGCCTGTGAGCTGTGCAGGCCGCTGTATTAATGAGACTTGTGACATCAGAATGTGTAATAGTGGGAAAGCAGAGGGTTGCTATGGGGTCTCAGGCCGTAGGACCAGAGAGGCCAGACAGCTGTGCAGGCCGCTGTAATAATGAGACTTGTGACATCAGATTGTGTAATGGGAGAGCAGAGAGATGCTAAGGGACCTCAGGCCGTGGGACCAGAGGGGCCAGACAGCTGTACAGGCCGCTGTAATAATGAGACTTGTGACATCAGATTGCGTAATGGGAGAGCAGAGAGATGCTAAGGGACCTCAGGCCGTGGGACCAGAGGGGCCAGACAGCTGTGCAGGCCGCTGTAATAATGAGACTTGCGACATCAGATTGTGTAATAGTGGGAGAGGAGAGGGTTGCTATGGGACCCCAGGCCGTGGTACCACTGGGGCCAAAGAGCTGTGCAGGCCGCTGTAATAATGAGACTTGTGACAACAGATTGTGTAATAGTGGGAGAGGAGAGGGTTGCTACGGAACCTCAGGCAGTGGGACCACAGTGGCTAGAAAGCTGTGCAGGCCGCTGTAATAATGAGACTTGTGATATCAGATTGTGTAATAGTGGGAGAGGAGAGGGTTGCTACGGGACCTCAGGCAGTGGGGCCACAGTGGCTAGAGAGCTGTGCAGGCCGCTGTATTAATGAGACTTGTGACATCAGATTGTGTAATAGTGGGAGAGCAGAGGGTTGTTACAGGACCTCAATCAGAGGGACTGTAGTGTAGTTCCTATTATCCCAATAGGCTCTGCGCATTGGAATAATACCTCCAATAGTATAGACCTAGACCAGACGTTAACTAGGTCTTCTACTGTCGATATTAGACTTAAAGTTTTGGGTTTGCCAGCTAGCTCAGAGTTCACTAGAAACTTTCTCGAATAGACAAGGAGGAGTTGGACCTCCCTGGATAGACAAGAAGGGATTTAGTTTCTGACAACCATAGAACATGACAACTTTGCTCTCCCCTAATCAAGAGTGTATCTCTAGAGTCGTGCGAAAACAAAAGACAACTTATTTTACTCAGTCAGTACGTGCATTCTTAGTTTCACCAGATTGTAGAGAAAAGGAAGAGACGGGCGTGTTCAATAAAAGATGTTATTTATTGATCAGTCTCTTTTCTCGTACAAGAGAAATGGATCGATATTATCGCAATACTTATGGTTAAGTAAAGTGCATACAATAAAAGCAGAATTATAAAATAATACTGTAAAAACATTGATATGGTTTCTAAGCCATTCGTTATTTAAAATGGATAGAATATATACATACACATATACATTTCACTAATAGTACTCAACTGGTGCTTCTAACTACGCCTACCCCAGTGTACCTGACCTAAGCCTAATATGTGGGCGGGGATAGAAAGTAGCAGTTTAAGTAAAGTTTGTTTTGCCAAGTGACTGACTCAAGAATTCTCTGCAAGGGGTTATTCAGCTCTGTACCTGAGATCTAGGATGGTTGAGGGATAGTATCTCTCGTCTGAGGTCTCGATATTCCAAGCTGCCTGCGAGGGCTGCTCGGAAGCGCCGGAGCTGGATTTCTCGGCCGTAGAAAACAGCGTCTCGTTCTCAGCGCGTCAGGAAGGCGGGGCAGCGCCAGTGGGCTTCGCTCTCTGCTGGGCTTCGGCAAGTCTCGCTGCTCCGATCTCGTCACCACCGCGTGTGTTTGCTTAAGGCAATATCGGTAATATTTATACCTGTAAGGTGCCGAGATTGACGTAAGGATGGACATAGATACGTCAATAAGGATGTCATACGAACTGGTTGTTAGCACATTCTTTTGATGAAGTTCTCGGTGAAATCAAAACAATGGCCGCAGGGTTTTTCCCAGGTTGTCATAGGTTTAATTTGTTTTGAGAACTCCGTATGCCTTATCAGGGGCTGGAGGAATATTGCTTTGCCTAATTAGATGGCAAGCGTTATGACCTAATCAGATAACGCGCTCCTGTGCCGTGGTCTGGCGTAATCAGATAACGGTTTCTGCATCATGGGATGGCTGCTAGTTAACTTGTTAACCAGAATAGGGTCAGGAATAGGGGGATCGATACAGAACCTATAGGAATACATCACACCCACTCCACGCTAACTATGGCCATATTTACGAATCTAGGCATAGTAAAACACACTGTAGAGTATCGTGTATACCTTACCACCCCAAAATACATATAATGCATTTCGAAATTATGTAATTTACGGGAAAATAAAATAGCCATATGTACTATATGCACTTAAGCAGTAGACTAATGCTAAATTAATCACGCATATGTATACATTATTAGTAATCGAATATGAGAATTACACATGAAATGGCTCTTAATACAGAAGAAAAGTTCGAGACCACTTCATCACAGTTCAAGAAAAAAAATATATTTATGAACATACCAGCGGGCAGCTAATGTCTATGAAGTTTCTAAAAACAGAAATTAGTTCTCTAAGAATAGATCTTACTTTAAGCAGAAGATAAGTGTCCCGAAAAATTATAAAAATATTTTGGGGCTGCTAAAAAAATTGCTGTCCGTGGACTGGAGGAAAAGTTGATCTTGCTACTTTATTATTAAAGTTGAAGGCCAAATTCAAGGTGTCGGGAACGCCGTGTGCTAGCCTGTTCAAGAGTCATTATTTCTGCTCTGGTGAGAACATCATATCATTGAGACTGCTGAAAAAGCTGTCAACAGCTTCCTGTGAGAGTTCCACTAACTCGGAAAAAGATGTAACCATGCATTCATGTGCATGATTGTCTCCATTGACGTTTTCAGTAGTATTGCTGACAGAAGGTTGTACCTGATCGATGCTGCTTTCATCTTGATCTTCACTACCCCTTAATCGTAGTGGTGAAGTTTCCACGAATGCCGTCATCAGGATTGGCAGCCGTTGAGGGCAGCACAATGCATGAGCCGTTACCGGACCCAACAATGTTTCTGCATCCATTGGCGCATCCGATTGTAGTGTCAGACAGGTGTCCAACACGCATTCTTCTCCGCACAGCATGCACCTTAATACAGGTAAAACACATCTTTGCCATATCGGCCGAAATGAAAGAAACCAAGTCATGTTCAGGTCTCTAAGCCGGGTTAGTCCCAGGATTTTTGATATCCGGTCCCGGTATCCAATGGCTCGGATTGTTTCTTCCCTTGTCGCGGGTGTTTTGTCTGTGACATGGTTTGCCATAACGAAATATAAGGACTAAGAATAGGATTCCTGCAATTAGTCCCAAAATGAGGGGAACTCCTCCAAAAATCGAATGGACGAAGTCTGGAAAAATACCCAGTATGGCTTTGAATGGTGTTAATGCCATCGAAAATACTGTCTTAAATACATTTGAGACTCCACTGGTATCAGAAATATTTAAGATTTCATTCAGGATTTCTGAGAAATGTATGGGGGAATTAGTTGATAACAATGAGTGAATCTCTGCAGTCGTCCTTGCGACTAGGAGATCATACGTTTCTTTTGATGACGTGAGCCTGGTCGGCGTCTGAAGAAGCACTGTTTTCATTCTGCTTAAAGTATCAACTCGAATAGAAGTAATTTTCAAGTTAGGCCATGCCCTTGCCTCCCTGTCTGGAAAGGAGCTGGGGAACAATAAGCGTCCACAGCACATGACCTTCGCAGTCGTACATACGAGATAAGGAACCCCGGGCAGTAGACTACAACATCTGCGATCCACAATTAGAATGTAACTCCCGTTATAGAGTCTTTTAAAGAATGGTTCTATCTCTGTTGCAGGTGTGCCTAGCTGGTGACATGAAAGGTTATTTGAGTTCCCTTCACAGGCTCCATGCAAACTAATTCCATTACACAGAAGTGTACCGCTTAGTGACATCGCACAATTATTGCCACTAAGAAACACTTTCTGTCCTTTATTACTGACACATGCATGTGAATAGGGCAAGTTCCATGTTATCTTAATGTACCCTTTTCCCAATTTTTCGTACATGCCAGCCTGTATATATTTTTGGCAGTATTGAAACCTGAAAGTCGATATTGGAATATTAATTATCCCATGTATTATCCATTCAATGACAGATCGTTCTGACATTGTCAATGGTAATCTCTCGAGTTTCTCAATGCTCAGGATTGTATAATCAGCACCCTTCTGTGCCATACTGATTTGTTTATCAGTAAGGTTAAAGATATTGAATAGTGACGTTGTGTTGATTAAACGCCAAGGCACATAGCCTGAACGCAGATTTTGTAACGTCCAGCCAAGCTGTACAATAGAACGCAATTGAGACTGACCGTGTTGTAACAACAGTAAGTCTTGCGATATTATGTCGATTGCTGATGACACAATGCCGTCCAATGAAAAGATTCTGGAGGACAGAGTCATTAACCCATTGTCCACTACAGAAAGCGATTTTTCCAAATTAATACGGTCAATTTCCCGTATACTTTCTGCTGTCTCAATTTGAGTTATCTTCCAGGCCTCGTTGTAAGCTGCATATATAGAGGCTGCTATGAAGCGTTTTTGACGCTGTTTGCGCGGTCCCATAATGAAATCACGCAAGTCAGCACAATCAGTAAGTAAAGTTAGGTGTTGCTTAATTTCTGTCAGTGTGGAAGTTTTTAGCCATTGAAGGCAGAGTTTGCCCACACTGTAGGTGGTGATTATCCCTGGGTGTTGTCTTTGGGAATATCTAGGGTCTGGCCTGGTCAATGTGAACCCCTGTGTTTTGTTCAGGAATCTGTCTTGACAGTTATTAGTATCTGTGGGCCAGATTAACCATTGTTTCCAATCAGGATTTGTTCTGTTTTAGTTTAATACATAGTTCACGTCTATCTCTTCATCCGCAGAGTTATTGCTGTTCATTGTTGGTATTGGAATAGACGGTTTATTTAAGTCTTTGATTTTGGCTAATCCAAGACAGGTAGTTTGTTGAATAGTTTCATTCAAGAATATAATTTGTTCTGGGATCATGCAGGCTCTAAACAATGATTCTATACCTTGTACTTGCCATTCTTTTGTACCCCAAACACTTTTTACTTCAACATTTTTGTCCCAATCATCAAAACCAAATGTATTCATTTGTTCAAAAAATGAGTCCGAATATATCAATTTCGTGTTTGTAAGCATGGTTTTTGTTCCTGTCTTATTTGACAATTTGAAATAAAATGTTTCAGCATTACTTGTGTTGAACCCTGAAAAGTATGAATATTTGTCATAAAAGGTTATTGAGCTTCCTTTTGGAGGGGTTGCACAATGTTCCCATTGATTATAATTTAACATTTCTAGGTTGTGCAGATTTATGTAGAAAATGGTTACCATAGTGGTTGTAGCAGTACATACTATCATAATTAGACGAACCCTGCAAATAATCATGTTTGGTAAATTTAGCAGACATCACTAGGTCAGACATCATGTCATTAATACTTTCAAAGTCCCAATCATCAGCAAATGAGTTTGGTTTTACAAAGTCACTCAACGAGATCTTGATTTGGTGTGGATATTTGAGGATTTCAACCGGACCATAAATTTCATAGTCAGTATTGTCCCATGCTACCCCACCCGGTACAGGATTGGCTGTGAAATTGACTGAAGAAAGTTCTCTTTTCTTGACGTGTGGAGACGTGTGTGGCTTGAGGATCAAGTTGATTTTCTGGCTTTGTCAGGATTCCTGCTCTCTGTTCGTTGTTCTGGCGCACTGGCTTGCGCACGTGCCATTAGTGCTCTTCTGTGGTCACTATTTTTATCATTGTGCCGATTATGCTCATTGTACCGAAGGAGTGCCTATACCTGTTATTATCATTGTATACTCTTCTGTGGTCACCAATGTGTCAATACTCCTAGTTGCTGTTGCTTGTCAAACCGCATTGTTACAATCCCTTTGCCAATGCTTGTTGCTGCAGTTCTTTGCCTTTGCTCGTTTGTACCGTTTTTGCCAATGCTTGTTCATATCCTGCCTCTGAGTTGCCATTTCGAGTTTGCTGCCGAGGTCTTTTCTTCCTCGGCAGCCTCCGTACTTCAGGCCGGTACTATAAAAGCGGCCACGCCCAAAACACCGCGCGGATTATTCCTTCCTGGTTCCAGAGATCGGAGGTTTCCTGCTTTGGTCTGCTCTTCATCCAAACAACGGAGGACTTCGAAGATGCTTCCAGCTATCCAGTTTCCTGCTTAAATGGTAGTAATCTACCACGAAAATCCGCTTGCTGAAAACGCAGGTAGGATTTATCCAATTCTGTTTACCGGCTGGTGACACTTTCAAGAGGCTCGTAGAGGGGGAACGCGAAGGGCGTTTCCTCTGTAATTCTCTGGACATTCTTTTTACCGAACTCTGATTATTGGACCTAAGTCTTAGTATTGGTATTGGCAAACTGGCTCTAGTTTCTGGTTTCGTTTAAAGGCTTTTAAACGTGTTTCTCAGAGGAAGGCTGAGTCTCAAATTACTTTTGGATTTCCTATTTTGCTTCTTAGTATGAGAATGTCTAGTACCTAACTAAAGCTGTGAATTGAACAGTGTTCTTGAGAATATAAATACGTATTATGCTGAGAATTGTAACTTTGATTCTGATGTTGAACCTTTAATGAATCTTGGAGAGTAATGTGATATGTAAGTAATTGCTTTCTATTTGACCCAACTTGTTCAGTTTAATTTACCTGAATATAAAGAATACATGGTGGAAAGCAACTCTTGTTTTTTCCTTCTATAGACTGTGTTACTTCTTTTGCCAAGGAAAACGGGGAATCCCAGAGCACTGGCTTGCGCACGTGCCATTAGTGCTCTTCTGTGGTCACTATTTTTATCATTGTGCCGATTATGCTCATTGTACCGAAGGAGTGCCTATACCTGTTATTATCATTGTATACTCTTCTGTGGTCACCAATGTGTCAATACTCCTAGTTGCTGTTGCTTGTCAAACCGCATTGTTACAATCCCTTTGCCAATGCTTGTTGCTGCAGTTCTTTGCCTTTGCTCGTTTGTACCGTTTTTGCCAATGCTTGTTCATATCCTGCCTCTGAGTTGCCATTTCGAGTTTGCTGCCGAGGTCTTTTCTTCCTCTGCAGCCTCCGTACTTCAGGCCGGTACTATAAAAGCGGCCACGCCCAAAACACCGCGCGGATTATTCCTTCCTGGTTCCAGAGATCGGAGGTTTCCTGCTTTGGTCTGCTCTTCATCCAAACAACGGAGGACTTCGAAGATGCTTCCAGCTATCCAGTTTCCTGCTTAAATGGTAGTAATCTACCACGAAAATCCGCTTGCTGAAAACGCAGGTAGGATTTATCCAATTCTGTTTACCGGCTGGTGACACTTTCAAGAGGCTCGTAGAGGGGGAACGCGAAGGGCGTTTCCTCTGTAATTCTCTGGACATTCTTTTTACCGAACTCTGATTATTGGACCTAAGTCTTAGTATTGGTATTGGCAAACTGGCTCTAGTTTCTGGTTTCGTTTAAAGGCTTTTAAACGTGTTTCTCAGAGGAAGGCTGAGTCTCAAATTACTTTTGGATTTCCTATTTTGCTTCTTAGTATGAGAATGTCTAGTACCTAACTAAAGCTGTGAATTGAACAGTGTTCTTGAGAATATAAATACGTATTATGCTGAGAATTGTAACTTTGATTCTGATGTTGAACCTTTAATGAATCTTGGAGAGTAATGTGATATGTAAGTAATTGCTTTCTATTTGACCCAACTTGTTCAGTTTAATTTACCTGAATATAAAGAATACATGGTGGAAAGCAACTCTTGTTTTTTCCTTCTATAGACTGTGTTACTTCTTTTGCCAAGGAAAACGGGGAATCCCAGTATTTAGTGTTTAGCAGGTTTTAGGGTAAGGCTCCTGAGAAACTCAAGAAGGGGGCTAAGCAATCGAGGCCCTGACAGGCTTGCTGTGTCCATTTTAGCATATTTTCCCTCAATGAAGCGTCCCAAACATAGTATCATGATGAGCCAAAGTATCAGGACAAATACACCAAAGGACACCCAAAATTCAATCCATGGAGAAATCAGATAGGTTTCTTTCAGCTGTTTCAAAAGTTCCTTAGCTTTATCTTTAAAAGTTTTTGTTGATGGCTGTGTCTTTGATTCACTTAGATCTTCAGAAGAATCATCAAAGTTGATGAAGTAGCCGGATGCCGTTCTGTCATTGTTCTAATTGCTTCAGGATTACTGTTTCTTGCAGCTTCAGCATATTCATTTGTTACTTCATTGTAGGTTGGTGTGTCTCTACTAAATGTTTTTATTTGGGTCTTCAGAGGTGTGAGTTCCATTGCATTGTTGCATAGTCCTTGTTGTTGTTCTGTAGGCGTTTCGAATGTGATTAGCCTTTTAGTTAGCACCTCTGTACTTGTAGCAAACCTCGGTGTTCTACTACTTATCGGGAGTCCACTTGGCCTACTGTTTGTTATCGGCCACATGATTGTGGTTTTACCAGGTCGATGGATACAACTCGGTTCTCCTTTTTACCAGCAAGTGGCGGTAGTACAACTGATCTTGTCCCGTTGATGGACAAGACAGGAACTGCTTTTCTGTAAGAAGGCCCAAATTCCTTCTTTACCGCGATCTTTTCTCTGACTAGATCCCCGATTTTCGGAATCCAGACAGGTCTTGCTGGGACAGGTGGTGGTTCTTCAGTGGTTGTTGGCTGCTGTTTCAACTTTATGTTGCTCAGGTCTTTTCTTGTTTCGTTTAAGTCCTGTAAAATAGCCAAACGATCTTTGATATCAAAGCTTTTTTCCTTCACCACTGAAGTCTGACTGTCAAGATCTAAGACTAACATCCTAGTCCCAAACAATAATTCGTACGGACTGAATCCCCTCAGAGAATTTCTTGGCAAGTTGTTTAGACTACGTTGGACACTTATTAGATGTTTGACCCACCCAGCTCCCGAACCTAATACCTTTGCTGTTATAGATTGCTTTATGCCTTGGTTTTTTCTTTACACCATCCCGTATCCCTCAGGAAGGAAGTGAGAAGAATCCCGCTTCGCTATGCTCATTTGGCCGTGCTTTCCCATAAGCTTGAGGGCTAAAGTGAAAACATTGGTCAAACGTAGCATGCTCCTAGCGTATATGCCATTTAGACTCGCAAATCTTTGTATAACAGTCCCGACGTCAGCCGAGTGCTGGGGTCTACATTATAGGTGGAAACTAGTCTTTATTTGTTAATGGGACGCATTATTTACACTTGTTTCACTGATTATTGTTTAGCCCTTATTGAGTGAAACGCCATGGTATTACCCCGTTCCTCTCGCCGCTGCGATCTCTGTTGCAGCCCGGGCATTTTTTTACAAAAATGTGATGATGCAGGATCATGCCTGGCCACCAGTACACTGATTGTAGTTCTTCCAGAGAATCTTTTAGTTTGAGGTGTCTGAGACCCTCGCCCATATGTGCGTCTGCTATTAACAAAGTTCTCCTGTCCTTGTTTGGAATTACTCTATCCCCCACTCCAGGGATTCGAGCAAAAGGAACGGAGTTCGCATCGATTATGTATGTATATTTGAGTGGGTAACTGATCGGTAACGCTGAGCAGTCGCCTTTTGATGACGTTTTCACCACCAGCATTGTTTCACCGTCAATGTATTTTACTGCATGCTTTTCTCTAGCTACGGAAGCCGATTTAGTTGCTACCGCTGTGGCTTTCTCAGCAAATGAATTCCCTGCAACGTGAACGCCATCACGCTGATGACTCAGTGTATGTATCACGTGAGTCTTTGGTAGTTCCTTTTGTAAAAGAACTACTTGTTCCCAAAGTAGTTTATGCTTTATTGTTGCACCTGTGTCATCTTTGTAACCGTTTTGAATCCATTTCTGTAAATCGCTGTTATATGATTTGACGCAGTAATACGAATCGGACACTATGAGTGTCGGGAATTCGCGATCTGCATTATCTAGCGCCATTTTCAATGCTATTATTTCAGTCTGTTGTTCTGAATTACTTTCTACTGAGTGTGTTTTTGTTAATAGAGGTCTTAGTATGCCTCCGCGCCACACTTCTTTGGTAATCTCACTTGTGGGGTTGTATGCTTGTTCTCCCCAAACGGATGGTTGAGCATGTCCGTCTGTATAGATTACACAAGCGTACTGTCGTAATGGCAGAATGTCGATTGGCAGAGGGAATATTCTTTCATATTCTAGATATTTTAGTTCCTCTAGTTCTGGATCAAAGTAGTATTTTACTTTGTCCATTGTAATGGAATTCACCCATTGTATCCATTCCGGATTCTATGCTGTTGTTGGTAAATTACACGGGGTTGTTAATGCCTCAAAGGCTGATTCTGCTGTTCTGACTGTGATGTGTCTACCGTCAGCTTTATCTTTTTCTCTAGCTATTGCGGTTTGAACTGCATGAACAATGTTTTCTTTAATGCTGAATTTCTTTTCAGCTTCTGTGTACAAGTGTGATTTGAATGCAATTGGTACCTTTTCTCCCTCATTAGAGGTCAGGTATGTGAATCCGCATCTTCCTGGGATGACTCGAATCACAAGGTTGCGTGTGTTATCACGTGTTTCTAATTTTGTTTTAATTAACATATCTGTTTGTAAGGATCTCTGGGCTGTTCTTGTACCCCTGGGGTAACCGACAGAATTCTTTTTGAGCGCCATTTATTGAGAACGCAGACAAGTATCTGCTCTCTGGTGCTATATTCTGACAAAAGAATCCATTAGAGATGTCTAATGTTGTTTTGTATTTTTTGCGCACTATGTTATTCATTAGTGCAGCACTATGCGAGTTTTGTACTGCAAAAGTTTTGCAACATGAGTTAAGGTGTCTGTAATCCAAAACTAGACGAAATGAATTGTCTGGTTTGGAGACAGGAAACAAAGGGTTGTTCATTTGTGAGGTGCAAGTTTCAATCACCCCCTGGTATTCTAGTTGATCTAGAATTTCTTGTACCTGTTTTTTAGCTTCTTGCTTGATTGGATACTGCCTTTGTGCAGTAGGTTGTGATTTTAACTGGATTTTGTGAGGAGGAGAGTCCTCATCCCATCCTACATGATTTTTATATAAAGCAGGAGCTTGAGCTACTGCCCACTTTCTTGCAAGTGTATATTTTTTATGAATTGGAATATGATTTGAGAAGGCAGGCATAATTATTTCTTCGCCATGTGGGCACTCCCTGACAAACTCTGGTGGCCAATCTTTTTCAGCTAGAAGGATGTCATAGCCCTTGGAGAGATTATCCCAAAAAAGGCCCCTTATTTTCCTAGTCTTTTCCCCTTCTATACGTAAAGTTATTTCATATATTTTGTGAGGTTTGCTAACTCTGGTGTCTGCAGTTTCCACCTGAATGTATTCATTCGTGTCCACTGTCTCCAGATGATTCATAAGGACTTTGTGTGCTATGCTCACTTCTGCTGCGCTGTCTAGCATTGTCTGAGCCCACTCTCCGTTTTTCAGCTGTGTCCTCAGTATTCTCGGCATTGTTGAATACTTTAATACTGGCTACCTTCTTCTTTGGAAACTGTAATTTTTTATTTGGATGAGCAGGTTCCTTGTCTTTGGACTTGACGTGCCCTTCCCTGGGTTCCGATCGTCCTCTTCTTTCCGATTTCTGCGAGGAAGTCTGAAAAGATTGAGAGGGACGTGTATCAAAATCTTGATATCTATCCGGTTTCTTTATGTTATCCCTATTTCTAAGGTTGTATTTTTTCACAGAGGGCTCCCTTTGGGGAGACTTGGGTCCTTGGTCCGGAGATCTTTCTCTCCGCCGAGGAGACCTTCCTCTGGACTGGAATCTCTTTTCTTTTGGATTGGATTATTTGTTTCCATCCCAGTTCTTCTTTTGACTGTTTAGATTATTTTTAATAAATATTTTTTCAGGACTTTCAATTAGTTGGGGCTTCACTGGTATTCCACCCAAACTATCTCTACCTAGTTCTTCATAGGATTTTTCTATAATTCTGGCAATTTCAGCTGGTTGGTCAGCTATATCTGTCTCTTTTAACCTCTGGCGGATCGCCACATTCGCTGCTTCTCCTTTTATGTTGGCTAGTAATATTGCCGAGACCTGCTTGAAGTCTTTTAGTAATTTCATACCGAGAGTTAAAGCGGGTTCTGGACCGTATTCGTCTTGAATTTGTTTTAGCACATCTGGTATTACCGACATGGATGGTACACCATGTGTTTTTGTGTAAATGGAAGCAAAGACTGTACCCCAAGTGTCACAGTCCTCCACGTGTGGTGTGATTCCCATTGGAAGACAGATAGTCAGAATCCTGTGTTTATCCACAGGGGTGGTGTCTGGAAACACCGCCTCTATTTGGGTGATTTTCTGTGCTAACCAGAATGGTATTTGTTCCCGTTTAGCTGGTACTTTACCTAGGCAGGACTGTATGTTCTGTGGTGTAATTTTATTTGTGTTCCCCTGATGTGTGGTCAGCTGTGGAATTTTAACTACAGGTTGGATGGTTGAAGTCCGCATTACATATTGGACTAGTTGTCTATATATTTTAATTAGTTGTTTTAGTTGTACTAAAACATCTGCTGCAGACATTCTTTCGATGTCTGGATGTGGTGTGTATCCGGCTAGGACCGGCCATGTTGCTCCTGGTCTACCTAGTGGACCGAGCCTGGTGATGTGATTATTATGTTTTAGGGCGCCATTAAACAAGAGCAGGGTCTCTTGGAATTTGAGTGGTACTTCCACTTCCTCGAAAGGAGTGTTGGAGTATCCGGTGGTTCCTCTATTTTATAATAGTGGAACTCCTTTGTTACAGCATTTGCTGCTGGAAAGTTTATCCATGAATAGAATACCTCTGTCTGCCGATATTCGTGTGCCTCAATTACGAATATGACTGTACCACCTCTTGGTGTCAGTCCATTGTCTATAAGTTTTAACGTTATAGATCTTCTTATGTTGACCGGGATGAGTTTTATATCCGGGTCCGCTTCTTGCATAGTATTATCAGCTTCTATTAGTTCAGCTGCTAATCTAGCTCTCTCTCTTTCATCATCACTTTCTGGCAAGTTACTGTCAGGAAGGTTATTCTGTTTGTTTGCAGATCAGGTTTCTTATGGAAACAAAGATTAGATGCACAATATTTTGGAACAGTGTATCCTTCAACGTTGATTGAACCAAGAACCATACATAGGAGTTCCCTCCTGCGAGGTTTGGCGGATTTTACCTCTCACCCACTCCAGACGTCTTTGGAGTATTATGGGAAAAAGGGGTCTGAGTGAAAGAGCACGACTGAGTTACTCTAAGGTCTTGCGTTAGTTTTATCGCCTATCCAAACACGTTGGGCGCCATGTAGTGTAGTTCCTATTATCCCAATAGGCTCTGCGCATTGGAATAATACCTCCAATAGTATAGACCTAGACCAGACGTTAACTAGGTCTTCTACTGTCGATATTAGACTTAAAGTTTTGGGTTTGCCAGCTAGCTCAGAGTTCACTAGAAACTTTCTCGAATAGACAAGGAGGAGTTGGACCTCCCTGGATAGACAAGAAGGGATTTAGTTTCTGACAACCATAGAACATGACAACTTTGCTCTCCCCTAATCAAGAGTGTATCTCTAGAGTCGTGTGAAAACAAAAGACAACTTATTTTACTCAGTCAGTACGTGCATTCTTAGTTTCACCAGATTGTAGAGAAAAGGAAGAGACGGGCGTGTTCAATAAAATATGTTATTTATTGATCAGTCTCTTTTCTCGTACAAGAGAAATGGATCGATATTATCGCAATACTTATGGTTAAGTAAAGTGCATACATAAAAAGCAGAATTATAAAATAATACTGTAAAAACATTGATATGGTTTCTAAGCCATACGTTATTTAAAATGGATAGAATATATACATACACATATACATTTGACTAATAGTACTCAACTGGTGCTTCTAACTACGCCTACCCCAGTGTACCTGACCTAAGCCTAATACGTGGGCGGGGATAGAAAGTAGCAGTTTAAGTTAAGTTTGTTTTGCCAAGTGACTGACTAAAGAATTCTCTGCAAGGGGTTATTCAGCTCTGTACCTGAGATCTAGGATGGTTGAAGGATAGTATCTCTCGTCTGAGGTCTCGATATTCCAAGCTGCCTGCGAGGGCTGCTCGGAAGCGCCGGAGCTGGATTTCTCGGCCGGAGAAAACAGCGTCTCGTTCTCAGCGCGTCAGGAAGGCGGGGCAGCGCCAGTGGGCTTCGCTCTCTGCTGGGCTTCGGCAAGTCTCGCTGCTCCGATCTCGTCGCCACCGCGTATGTTTGCTTAAGGCAATATCGGGAATATTTATACCTGTAAGGTGCCGAGATTGACGTAAGGATGGACATAGATACGTCAATAAGGATGTCATACGAACTGATAGTTAGCACATTCTTTTGCTGAAGTTCTCGGCGAAATCAAAACAATGGCCGCAGGGTTTTTCCCAGGTTGTCATAGGTTTGATTTGTTTTGAGAACTCCGTATGCCTTATCAGGGGCTGGAGGAATATTGCTTTGCCTAATTAGATGGCAAGCGTTATGACCTAATCCGATAACGCGCTCCTGTGCCATGGTCTGGCGTAATTAGATAACGGTTTCTGCATCATGGGATGGCTGCTAGTTAACTTGTTAACCAGAATAGGGTCAGGAATAGGGGGATCGATACAGAACCTATAGGAATACATCACTGGACCACTGGGGCCAGACAGCTGTGTAGGCTGCTGTAATAAGGAGACTTGTGACATCAGATTGTGTAATAGTCAGAGAGCAGAGGGATGCTAAGGGACCTCAGGCCGTGGGACCAGAGGGGCCAGACAGCTGTGCAGGCCGCTGTAATAATGAGACTTGTGACATCAGATTGTGTAATGGGAGAGCAGAGAGATGCTTAGTGACTTCAGGCCGTGGGACCAGAGGGGCCAGGCAGCTGTGCAGGCCGCTGTAATAATGAGACTTGTGACATCAGATTGTGTAATAGTGGGAGGGCAGAGGGTTGCTACGGGACCTCAGGCAGTAGGACCACAGGGGCTTGTGAGCTGTGCAGGCCGCTGTAATAATGAGACTTGTGACATCAGATTGTGTAATAGTGGGAGAGCAGCGGGTTGCTAAGGCACCTCAGGCCCTGGGACCACAGGGGCCAGAGAGATGTGCAAGCCGCTGTAATAATGAGACTTGTGACATCAGATTGTGTAAAAGAGGGAGAGGAGAGTGTTGCTATGGGAACCCAGGCCGTGGTACCACTGGGGTCAGAGAGCTGTGCAGGCCGCTGTAATAATGAGACTAGTGACAACAGATTGTGTAATAGTGGGAGAGGAGAGGGTTGCTACGGTACCTCAGGCAGTGGTACCACAGTGGCTAGAGAGCTGTGCAGGCCGCTGTAATAATGAGACTTGTGATATCAGATTGTGTAATAGTGGGAGAGCAGGTGGTTGCTACCGGACCTCAGGTAGTGGGACCATAGGGGCCAAACAGCTGTGCACGCTACTTTAATATTGAGACTTGTGACATCAGATTGTGTAATAGTGGGAGAGCAGAGGGTTGCTACGGGACCTCAGGCAGTAGGACCACAGGGGCCTGTGAGCTGTGCAGGCCGCTGTAATAATGAGACTTGTGACATCAGATTGTGTAATAGTGGGAGAGCAGAGGGTTGTTACGGGACCTCGGGCATTAGGACCACAGGGGCCAGAGAGCTCTGCAGGCCGCTGTATTAATGAGACTTGTGACATCAGATTGTGTACTAGTGGGAGAGCAGGGGGTTGCTACGGGGTCTCAGGCTGTGGGACCAGAGAGGCCAGACAGCTGTGCAGGCCGCTGTAATAATGAGACTTGTGACATCAGATTGTGTAGTGGGAGAGCAGAGAGATGCTTAGGGACCTCAGGCCGTGGGACCAGAGGGGCCAGGCAGCTGTGCAGGCCGCTGTAATAATGAGACTTGTGACATCAGATTGTGTAATAGTGGGAGAGCAGAGGGTTGCTACGGGACCTCAGGCAGTAGGACCACAGGGGCCTGTGAGCTGTGCAGGCCGCTGTAATAATGAGACTTGTGACATCAGATTGTGTAATAGTGGGAGAGGAGAGGGTTGCTACGGGACCTCAGGCAGTGGGACCACAGTTGCTAGAGAGCTGTGCAGGCCGCTGTAATAATGAGACTTGTGACATCAGATTGTGTACTAGTAGGAGAGCAGGGGCTTGCTACGGGGTCTCAGGCTGTGGGACCAGAGAGGCCAGACAGCTGTGCAGGCCGCTGTAATAATGAGACTTGTGACATCAGATTGTGTACCAGTGGGAGAGCAGAGAGATGCTTAGGGACCTCAGGCCGTGGGACCAGAGGGGCCAGGCAGCTGTGCAGGCCGCTGTAATAATGAGACTTGTGACATCAGATTGTGTAATGGGAGAGCAGAGAGATGCTTTGGGACCTCAGGCCGTGGGACCAGAGGGGCCAGGCAGCTGTGCAGGCCGCTGTAATAATGAGACTTGTGACATCAGATTGTGTAATAGTGGGAGAGCAGAGGGTTGCTACGGGACCTCAGGCAGTAGGACCACAGGGGCATGTGAGCTGTGCAGGCCGCTGTAATAATGAGACTTGTGACATCAGATTGTGTAATAGTGGGAGAGCAGAGGGTTGCTAAGGGACCTCAGGCCCTGGGACCACAGGGGCCAGAGAGATGTGCAGGCCGCTGTATTAATGAGACTTGTGACATCAGATTGTGTAATAGTGGGAGAGCAGAGGGTTGCTACGGGACCTCAGGCAGTGGGACCACAGTTGCTAGAGAGCTGTGCAGGCCGCTGAAATAATGAGACTTGTGACATCAGATTGCGTAAAGGGAGAGCAGAGAGATGCTAAGGGACCTCAGGCCGTGGGACCAGAGGGGCCAGACAGCTGTGCAGGCCGCTGTATTAATGAGACTTGTGACATCAGATTGTGTAATAGTGGGAGAGCAGAGGGTTGCTAAGGGACCTCAGGCCCTGGGACCACAGGGGCCAGAGAGATGTGCAGGCCGCTGAAATAATGAGACTTGTGACATCAGATTGCGTAAAGGGAGAGCAGAGAGATGCTAAGGGACCTCAGGCCGTGGGACCAGAGGGGCCATACAGCTGTGCAGGCCGCTGTAATAATGAGACTTGTGACATCAGATTGTGTAATAGTGGGAGAGGAGAGGGTTGCTATGGGACCCCAGGCCGTGGTACCACTGGGGCCAGAGAGCTGTGCAGGCTGCTGTAATAATGAGACTTGTGACAACAGATTGTGTAATAGTGGGAGAGGAGAGGGTTGCTACCGGACCTCAGGTAGTGGGACCACAGGGGCCAAACAGCTGTGCACGCTACTTTAATATTGAGACTTGTGACATCAGATTGTGTAATAGTGGGAGAGCAGAGGGTTGTTACGGGACCTCAGGCATTAGGACCACAGGGGCCAGAGAGCTCTGCAGGCCGCTGTATTAATGAGACTTGTGACATCAGATTGTGTACTAGTGGGAGAGCAGGGGGTTGCTACGGGGTCTCAGGCCGTGTGACCAGAGAGGCCAGACAGCTGTGCAGGCCGCTGTAATAATGAGACTTGTGACATCAGATTGTGTAATAGTGGGAGAGCAGAGGGTTGCTACGGGACCTCAGGCAGTAGGACCACAGGGGCTTGTGAGCTGTGCAGGCCGCTGTAATAATGAGACTTGTGACATCAGATTGTGTAATAGTGGGAGAGGAGAGGGTTGTTACGGGACCTCAGGCAGTGGGACCACAGTTGCTAGAGAGCTGTGCAGGCCGCTGTAATAATGAGACTTGTGACATCAGATTGTGTACTAGTAGGAGAGCAGGGGCTTGCTACAGGGTCTCAGGCTGTGGGACCAGAGAGGCCAGACAGCTGTGCAGGCCGCTGTAATAATGAGACTTGTGACATCAGATTGTGTACCAGTGGGAGAGCAGAGGGTTGTTACAGGACCTCAGGCAATAGGACCACAGGGGCCAGAGAGCTGTGCAGGCCGCTGTATTAATGACACTTGTGATATCAGATTTTGTACTAGTGGGAGAGCAGGGGGTTGCTACGGGGTCTCAGGCCGTGGGACCAGAGAGGCCAGACAGCTGTGCAGGCCGCTGTAATAATGAGACTTGTGACATCAGATTGTGTAATGGGAGAGCAAAGAGATGCTATGGGACCTCAGGCAGTAGGACCACAGGGGCCTGTGAGCTGTGCAGGCCGCTGTAATAATGAGACTTGTGACATCAGATTGTGTAATAGTGGGAGAGCAGAGGGTTGCTAAGGGACCTCAGGCCCTGGGACCACAGGGGCCAGAGAGATGTGCAGGCCGCTGAAATAATGAGACTTGTGACATCATATTGCGTAAAGGGAGAGCAGAGAGATGCTTAGGGACCTCAGGCCGTGGGACCAGAGGGGCCAGGCAGCTGTGCAGGCCGCTGTAATAATGAGACTTGTGACATCAGATTGTGTAATGGGAGAGCAGAGAGATGCTTAGGGACCTCAGGCCGTGGGACCAGAGGGGCCAGGCAGCTGTGCAGGCCGCTGTAATAATGAGACTTGTTACATCAGATTGTGTAATAGTGGGAGAGCAGAGGGTTGCTACGGGACCTCAGGCAGTAGGACCACAGGGGCATGTGAGCTGTGCAGGCCGCTGTAATAATGAGACTTGTGACATCAGATTGTGTAATAGTGGGAGAGCAGAGAGTTGCTAAGGGACCTCAGGCCCTGGGACCACAGGGGCCAGAGAGATGTGCAGGCCGCTGTAATAATGAGACTCGTGACATCAGATTGTGTAATAGTGGGAGAGGAGAGGGTTGCTATGGGACCCCAGGCCGTGGTACCACTGGGGCCTTAGAGCTGTGCACGCCGCTGTAATAAGGAGACTTGTGACAACAGATTGTGTAATAGTGGGAGAGGAGAGGGTTGCTACGGGACCTCAGGCAGTGGGACCACAGTGGCTAGAGAGCTGTGCAGGCCGCTGTTTTAATGAGACTTGTGATATCAGATTGTGTAATAGTGGGAGAGCAGGTGGTTGCTACCGGACCTCAGGCAGTAGGACCACAGGGGCCAGAGAGCTGTGCAGGCCGCTGTATTAATGACACTTGTGACATCAGATTTTGTACTAGTGGGAGAGCAGGGGGTTGCTACGGGGTCTCAGGCCGTGGGACCAGAGAGGCCAGACAGCTGTGCAGGCCGCTGTAATAATGAGACTTGTGACATCAGATTGTGTAATAGTGGGAGAGCAGAGGGTTGCTACGGGACCTCAGGAAGTAGGACCACAGGGGCCTGTGAGCTGTGCAGGCCGCTGTAATAATGAGACTTGTGACATCAGATTGTGTAATAGTGGGAGAGGAGAGGGTTGCTACGGGACCTCAGGCAGTGGGACCACAGTTGCTAGAGAGCTGTGCAGGCCGCTGTAATAATGAGACTTGTGACAACAGATTGTGTACTAGTAGGAGAGCAGGGGCTTGCTACGGGGTCTCAGGCTGTGGGACCATAGGGGCCAAACAGCTGTGCACACTACTTTAATAATGAGACTTGTGACATCAGATTGTGTAATAGTGGGAGAGCAAAGGGTTGTTACGGGACCTCAATCAGAGGGACCACTGGGGCCAGACAGCTGTGTAGGCTGCTGTAATAAGGAGACTTGTGACATCAGATTGTGTAATAGTCAGAGAGCAGAGGGATGCTACGGGACCTTAGGCCATGGGACCACAGGGGCCACACAGCTGTGCAGGCCGGTGCGATAAGGAGACTTGTGACATCAGATTGTGTAATGGGAGAGCAAAGAGATGCTTAGGGACCTCAGGCCGTGGGACCTGAGAGGCCAGGCAGCTGTGCAGGCCGCTGTAATAATGAGACTTGTGACATCAGATTGTGTAATGGGAGAGCAGAGAGATGCTTAGGGACCTCAGGCCGGGGGACCAGAGGGGCCAGACAGCTATGCAGGCCGCTGTAATAATGAGACTTGTGACATCAGATTGTGTAATAGTGGGAGAGCAGAGGGTTGCTACGGGACCTCAGGCAGTAGGACCGCAGGGGCCTGTGAGCTGTGCAGGCCGCTGTAATAATGAGACTTGTGACATCAGATTGTGTAATAGTGGGAGAGCAGAGGGTTGCTAAGGGACCTCAGGCCCTGGGACCACAGGGGCCAGAGAGATGTGCAGGCCGCTGTAATAATGAGACTTGTGACATCAGATTGTGTAATAGTGGGAGAGGAGAGGGTTGCTATGGTACCCCAGGCCGTGGTACCACTGGGGCCTTAGAGCTGTGCAGGCCGCTGTAATAATGAGACTTGTGACAACAGATTGTGTAATAGTGGGAGAGGAGAGGGTTGCTACGGGACCTCAGGCAGTGGGACCACAGTGGCTAGAAAGCTGTGCAGGCCGCTGTAATAATGAGACTTGTGATATCAGATTGTGTAATAGTGGGAGAGGAGAGGGTTGCTACGGGACCTCAGGCAGTGGGACCACAGTGGCTAGAGAGCTGTGCAGGCCGCTGTATTAATGAGACTTGTGACATCAGATTGTGTAATAGTGGGAGAGCAGAGGGTTGTTACGGGACCTCAATCAGAGGGACCACTGGGGCCAGACAGCTGTGTAGGCTGCTGTAATAATGAGACTTGTGACATCAGATTGTGTAATGGGAGAGCAGAGAGATGCTTAGGGACCTCCGGCCGTCGGACCAGAGGGGCCAGGCAGCTGTGCAGGCCGCTGTAATAATGAGACTTGTGACATCAGATTGTGTAATAGTGGGAGAGCAGAGGGTTGCTACGGGACCTCAGGCAGTAGGACCACAGGGGCCTGTGAGCTGTGCAGGCCGCTGTAATAAGGAGGCTTGTGACATCAGATTGTGTAATAGTGGGAGAGGAGAGGGTTTCTACGGGACCTCAGGCAGTGGGACCACAGTTGCTAGAGAGCTGTGCAGGCCGCTGTAATAATGAGACTTGTGACATCAGATTGTGTACTAGTAGGAGAGCAGGGTCTTGCTACGGGGTCTCAGGCTGTGGGACCAGAGAGGCCAGACAGCTGTGCAGGCCGCTGTAATAATGAGACTTGTGACATCAGATTGTGTACTAGTGGGAGAGCAGAGGGTTGTTACGGGACCTCAGGCAGTAGGACCACAGGGGCCAGAGAGCTGTGCAGGCCGCTGTATTAATGACACTTGTGACATCAGATTGTGTAATGGGAGAGCATAGAGATGCTTAGGGACCTCAGGCCGTGGGACCAGAGGGGCCAGGCAGCTGTGCAGGCCGCTGTAATAATGAGACTTGTGACATCAGATTGTGTAATAGTGGGAGAGGAGAGGGTTGCTACGGGACCTCAGGCAGTGGGACCACAGTTGCTAGAGAGCTGTGCAGGCCGCTGTAATAATGAGACTTGTGACATCAGATTGTGTACTAGTAGGAGAGCAGGGTCTTGCTACGGGGTCTCAGGCTGTGGGACCAGAGAGGCCAGACAGCTGTGCAGGCCGCTGTAATAATGAGACTTGTGACATCAGATTGTGTACTAGTGGGAGAGCAGAGGGTTGTTACGGGACCTCAGGCAGTAGGACCACAGGGGCCAGAGAGCTGTGCAGGCCGCTGTATTAATGACACTTGTGACATCAGATTGTGTAATGGGAGAGCATAGAGATGCTTAGGGACCTCAGGCTGTGGGACCAGAGGGGCCAGGCAGCTGTGCAGGCCGCTGTAATAATGAGACTTGTGACATCAGATTGTGTAATAGTGGGAGAGCAGAGGGTTGCTACGGGACCTCAGGCAGTAGGACCACAGGGGCCTGTGAGCTGTGCAGGCCGCTGTAATAATGAGACTTGTGACAACAGATTGTGTAATAGTGGGAGAGCAGAGGGTTGTTACGGGACCTCAATCAGAGGGACCACTGGGGCCAGACAGCTGTGTAGGCTGCTGTAATAAGGAGACTTGTGACATCAGATTGTGTAATAGTCAGAGAGCAGAGGGATGCTACGGGACCTTAGGCCATGGGACCACAGGGGCCACACAGCTGTGCAGGCCGGTGCGATAAGGAGACTTGTGACATCAGATTGTGTACTAGTGGTAGGGAGAGCAGAGAGATGCTTAGGGACCTCAGGCCGTGGGACCAGAGGGGCCAGGCAGCTGTGCAGGCCGCTGTAATAATGAGACTTGTGACATCAGATTGTGTAATGGGAGAGCAGAGAGATGCTTAGGGACCTCAGGCCGTGGGACCAGAGGGGCCAGACAGCTGTGCAGGCCGCTGTAATAATGAGACTTGTGACATCAGATTGTGTAATAGTGGGAGAGCAGAGGGTTGCTATGGGACCTCAGGCAGTAGGACCACAGGGGCCTGTGAGCTGTGCAGGCCGCTGTAATAATGAGACTTGTGACATCAGATTGTGTAATAGTGGGAGAGCAGAGGGTTGCTAAGGTACCTCAGGCCCTGGGACCACAGGGGCCAGAGAGATGTGGAGGCCGCTGTAATAATGAGACTTGTGACATCAGATTGTGTAATAGTGGGAGAGGAGAGGGTTGCTATGGTACCCCAGGCCGTGGTACCACTGGGGCCTTAGAGCTGTGCAGGCCGCTGTAATAATGAGACTTGTGACAACAGATTGTGTAATAGTGGGAGAGGAGAGGGTTGCTACGGGACCTCAGAAAGTAGGACCACAGGGGCCTGTGAGCTGTGCAGGCCGCTGTAATAATGAGACTTGTGCGATCAGATTGTGTAATAGTGGGAGAGGAGAGGGTTGCTACGGGACATCAGGCAGTGGGACCACAGTTGCTAGAGAGCTGTGCAGGCCGCTGTAATAATGAGACTTGTGACATCAGATTGTGTACTAGTAGGAGAGCAGGGGCTTGCTACGGGGTCTCAGGCTGTGGGACCAGAAAGGCCAGACAGCTGTGCAGGCCGCTGTAATAATGAGACTTGTGACATCAGATTGTGTAATGAGAGAGCAGAGAGATGCTTAGGGACCTCAGGCCGTGGGACCAGAGGGGCCAGGCAGCTGTGCAGGCCGCTGTAATAATGAGACTTGTGACATCAGATTGTGTAATAGTGGGAGAGCAGAGGGTTGCTACGGGACCTCAGAAAGTAGGACCACAGGGGCCTGTGAGCTGTGCAGGCCGCTGTAATAATGAGACTTGTGCGATCAGATTGTGTAATAGTGGGAGAGGAGAGGGTTGCTACGGGACATCAGGCAGTGGGACCACAGTTGCTAGAGAGCTGTGCAGGCCGCTGTAATAATGAGACTTGTGACATCAGATTGTGTACTAGTAGGAGAGCAGGGGCTTGCTACGGGGTCTCAGGCTGTGGGACCAGAAAGGCCAGACAGCTGTGCAGGCCGCTGTAATAATGAGACTTGTGACATCAGATTGTGTACCAGTGGGAGAGCAGAGGGTTGTTACAGGACCTCAGGCAGTAGGACCACAGGGGCCAGAGAGCTGTGCAGGCCGCTGTAATAATGAGACTTGTGACATCAGATTTTGTACTAGTGGGAGAGCAGGGGGTTGCTACCGGACCTCAGGCAGTGGGACCATAGGGGCCAGAGAGCTGTGCAGGCCGCTGTAATAATGAGACTTGTGACATCAGATTTTGTAATGGGAGAGCAGAGAGATGCTTAGGGACCTCAGGCCGTGGGACCAGAGGGGCCAGACAGCTGTGCAGGCCGCTGTAATAATGAGACTTGTGACATCAGATTGTGTAATGGGAGAGCAGAGAGATGCTTAGGGACCTCAGGCCGTGGGACCAGAGGGGCCAGACAGCTGTGCAGGCCGCTGTAATAATGAGACTTGTGACATCAGATTGTGTAATAGTGGGAGAGGAGAGGGTTGCTACGGGACCTCAGGCAGTGGGACCACAGTTGCTAGAGAGCTGTGCAGGCCGCTGTAATAATGAGACTTGTGACAACAGATTGTGTACTAGTAGGAGAGCAGGGGCTTGCTACGGGGTCTCAGGCTGTGGGACCATAGGGGCCAAACAGCTGTGCACACTACTTTAATAATGAGACTTGTGACATCAGATTGTGTAATAGTGGGAGAGGAGAGGGTTGCTATGGGACCCCAGGCCGTGGTACCACTGAGGCCAGAGAGCTGTGCAGGCTGCTGTAATAATGAGACTTGTGACATCAGATTGTGTAATAGTGGGAGAGCAGAGGGTTGTTACGGGACCTCAATCAGAGGGACCACTGGGGCCAGACAGCTGTGTAGGCTGCTGTAATAAGGAGACTTGTGACATCAGATTGTGTAATAGTCAGAGAGCAGAGGGATGCTACGGGACCTTAGGCCATGGGACCACAGGGGCCCCACAGCTGTGCAGGCCGGTGCGATAAGGAGACTTGTGACATCAGATTGTGTAATGGGAGAGCAGAGAGATGCTTAGGGGCCTCAGGCCGTGGGACCAGAGAGGCCAGGCAGCTGTGCAGGCCGCTGTAATAATGAGACTTGTGACATCAGATTGTGTAATGGGAGAGCAGAGAGATGCTTAGGGACCTCAGGACGGGGGACCAGAGGGGCCAGACAGCTGTGCAGGCCGCTGTAATAATGAGACTTGTGACATCAGATTGTGTAATAGTGGGAGAGCAGAGGGTTGCTACGGGACCTCAGGCAGTAGGACCACAGGGGCCTGTGAGCTGTGCAGGCCGCTGTAATAATGAGACTTGTGACATCAGATTGTGTAATAGTGGGAGAGCAGAGGGTTGCTAAGGGACCTCAGGCCCTGGGACCACAGGGGCCAGAGAGATGTGCAGGCCGCTGTAATAATGAGACTTGTGACATCAGATTGTGTAATAGTGGGAGAGCAGAGGGTTGCTACGGGACCTCAGGCAGTGGGACCACAGTGGCTAGAAAGCTGTGCAGGCCGCTGTAATAATGAGACTTGTGATATCAGATTGTGTAATAGTGGGAGAGGAGAGGGTTGCTACGGGACCTCAGGCAGTGGGACCACAGTGGCTAGAGAGCTGTGCAGGCCGCTGTATTAATGAGACTTGTGACATCAGATTGTGTAATAGTGGGAGAGCAGAGGGTTGTTACGGGACCTCAATCAGAGGGACCACTGGGGCCAGACAGCTGTGTAGGCTGCTGTAATAATGAGACTTGTGACATCAGATTGTGTAATGGGAGAGCAGAGAGATGCTTAGGGACCTCAGGCCGTCGGACCAGAGGGGCCAGGCAGCTGTGAAGGCCGCTGTAATAATGAGACTTGTGACATCAGATTGTGTAATAGTGGGAGAGCAGAGGGTTGCTACGGGACCTCAGGCAGTAGGACCACAGGGGCCTGTGAGCTGTGCAGGCCGCTGTAATAAGGAGGCTTGTGACATCAGATTGTGTAATAGTGGGAGAGGAGAGGGTTGCTACGGGACCTCAGGCAGTGGGACCACAGTTGCTAGAGAGCTGTGCAGGCCGCTGTAATAATGAGACTTGTGACATCAGATTGTGTACTAGTAGGAGAGCAGGGTCTTGCTACGGGGTCTCAGGCTGTGGGACCAGAGAGGCCAGACAGCTGTGCAGGCCGCTGTAATAATGAGACTTGTGACATCAGATTGTGTACTAGTGGGAGAGCAGAGGGTTGTTACGGGACCTCAGGCCGTGGGACCACAGGGGCCAGAGAGCTGTGCAGGCCGCTGTATTAATGACACTTGTGACATCAGATTGTGTAATGGGAGAGCATAGAGATGCTTAGGGACCTCAGGCCGTGGGACCAGAGGGGCCAGGCAGCTGTGCAGGCCGCTGTAATAATGAGACTTGTGACATCAGATTGTGTAATAGTGGGAGAGCAGAGGGTTGCTACGGGACCTCAGGCAGTAGGACCACAGGGGCCTGTGAGCTGTGCAGGCCGCTGTAATAATGAGACTTGTGACAACAGATTGTGTACTAGTAGGAGAGCAGGGGCTTGCTACGGGGTCTCAGGCTGTGGGACCATAGGGGCCAAACAGCTGTGCACGCTACTTTAATAATGAGACTTGTGACATCAGATTGTGTAATAGTGGGAGAGCAGAGGGTTGTTACGGGACCTCAATCAGAGGGACCACTGGGGCCAGACAGCTGTGTAGGCTGCTGTAATAAGGAGACTTGTGACATCAGATTGTGTAATAGTCAGAGAGCAGAGGGATGCTACGGGACCTTAGGCCATGGGACCACAGGGGCCACACAGCTGTGCAGGCCGGTGCGATAAGGAGACTTGTGACATCAGATTGTGTACTAGTGGTAGGGAGAGAAGAGAGATGCTTAGGGACCTCTGGCCGTGGGACCAGAGGGGCCAGGCAGCTGTGCAGGCCGCTGTAATAATGAGACTTGTGACATCAGATTGTGTAATGGGAGAGCAGAGAGATGCTTAGGGACTTCAGGCTGTGGGACCAGAGGGGCCAGACAGCTGTGCAGGCCGCTGTAATAATGAGACTTGTGACATCAGATTGTGTAATAGTGGGAGAGCAGAGGGTTGCTAAGGTACCTCAGGCCCTGGGACCACAGGGGCCAGAGAGATGTGCAGGCCGCTGTAATAATGAGACTTGTGACATCAGATTGTGTAATAGTGGGAGAGGAGAGGGTTGCTATGGTACCCCAGGCCGTGGTACCACTGGGGCCTTAGAGCTGTGCAGGCCGCTGTAATAATGAGACTTGTGACAACAGATTGTGTAATAGTGGGAGAGGAGAGGGTTGCTACGGGACCTCAGGCAGTGGGACCACAGTGGCTAGAGAACTGTGCAGGCCGCTGTAATAATGAGACTTGTGACATCAGATTGTGTGGGAGAGCAGAGGGTTGTTACAGGACCTCAGGCAGTAGGACCACAGGGGCCAGAGAGCTGTGCAGGCCGCTGTATTAATGACACTTGTGACATCAGATTTTGTACTAGTGGGAGAGCAGGGGGTTGCTACGGGGTCTCAGGCCGTGGGACCAGAGAGGCCAGACAGCTGTGCAGGCCGCTGTAATAATGAGACTTGTGACATCAGATTGTGTAATGGGAGAGCAGAGAGATGCTATGGGACCTCAGGCAGTAGGACCACAGGGGCCTGTGAGCTGTGCAGGCCGCTGTAATAATGAGACTTGTGACATCAGATTGTGTAATAGTGAGAGAGCAGAGGGTTGCTATGGGGTCTCAGGCTGTGGGACCAGAGAGGCCAGACAGCTGTGCAGGCTGCTGTAATAATGAGAATTGTGACATCAGATTGTGTAATAGTGGGAGAGCAGAGGGTTGCTACGGGACCTCAGGCAGTAGGACCACAGGGGCCTGTGAGCTGTGCAGGCTGCTGTAATAATGAGACTTGTGACATCAGATTGTGTAATAGTGGGAGAGCAAAGGTTGCTGAGGGACCTTAGGCAGTGGGACCACAGGGGCCATACAGCTGTGCAGGCCGCTGTATTAATGAGACTTGTGACATCAGATTGTGTAATAGTGGGAGAGCAGAGGGTTGCTAAGGGACCTCAGGCCCTGGGACCACAGGGGCCAGAGAGATGTGCAGGCCGCTGAAATAATGAGACTTGTGACATCATATTGCGTAAAGGGAGAGCAGAGAGATGCTAAGGGACCTCAGGCCGTGGGACCAGAGGGGCCAGAAATCTGTGCAGGCCGCTGTAATAATGAGACTTGTGACATCAGATTGTGTAATAGTGGGAGAGCAGAGGGTTGCTAAGGGACCTCAGGCCCTGGGACCCCAGGGGCCAGTGAGATGTGCAGGCCGCTGTAATAATGAGACTTGTGACATCAGATTGTGTAATAGTGGGAGAGGAGAGGGTTGCTATGGGACCCCAGGCCGTGGTACCACTGGGGCCAGAGAGCTGTGCAGGCTGCTGTAATAATGAGACTTGTGACAACAGATTGTGTAATAGTGGGAGAGGAGAGGGTTGCTACGGGACCTCAGGCAGTGGGACCACAGTGGCTAGAGAGCTGTGCAGGCCGCTGTAATAATGAGACTTGTGATATCAGATTGTGTAATAGTGGGAGAGCAGGTGGTTGTTACGGGACCTCAATCAGAGGGACCACTGGGGCCAGACAGCTGTGTAGGCTGCTGTAATAAGGAGACTTGTGACATCAGATTGTGTAATAGTCAGAGAGCAGAGGGATGCTACGGGACCTTAGGCCATGGGACCACAGGGTCCACACAGCTGTGCAGGCCGGTGCGATAAGGAGACTTGTGAAATCAGATTGTGTAATAGTGGGAGAGTAGAGGTTTGCTACGGGACCTCAGGCCGTGGGACCACATGGGCTAGAGAGCTGTGCAGGCTGCTGTAATAATATGACTTGTGACATCAGATTGTGTAATAGTGGGAGAGCAGAGGGTTGCTACGGGACCGTAGACAGTGGGAGCACAAGGGCTAGAGAGCTGTTCAGGACTCTGTAATAATGGGACTTGTGACATCAGATTGTGCAATAGTGGAAGAGCAGAGGGTTGCTACGGGACCTCAGGCCATGGGACCAAAGGGGCCACACAGCTGTGCCTGCCGCTGTAATAATGGGGTATGTGACATCAGATTGTGTAATAGTGGGAGAGCAGAGGTTTGCCACAGGACCTCAGGTAGTGTATCCGCAGGGACCACACTGCTGTGCAGGCCGCTGTAATAAAGAAACTTATGACAGCAGATTGTGTAATAGTGGTAGAGCAGAGGAATGCTACGGGAACTCAGGACATGGGACCACAGGGGCTAGAGAGCTGGGCAGGCCGCTGTAATAATGAGTCTTGTGACATCAGATTGTGTAATAGTGGGAGAGCAGATGGGTTGCTACGGGACCTCAGGCAGTGGGACCACAGAGGCCAGAGAGTTGTGCAGGCTGCTGTAATAAGCAGACTTGTGACATCAGATTGTGTAATAGAGCAGATAGTGAAAAACCTAGGAGTGCAAGTTGATCATGAATTAACATTTGAGGAACAAATCAACATTACTGCCAGGACATGCTTTCACACTCTCGGCATCCTCCGAAGGGTTTTCCCCTTGCTGCCGTTAGTTACCCAAAAAACCCTAATCCAGGCACTGATCATCAGCCGCCTGGACTATTGCAATGCTCTGCTGATTTCTGCCAAAGAACAATCCTTAAATACACTGCAAAAAGTCCAGAACACCGTTGCTCGTCTGGTGAGCAATGTCCCTCCCAGTACTACATCTGCTTCGCTTCTCGGCAAGCTTCACTGGCTCCCAATAAAAAAGAGAATTAAGTTTAAAATTTGCTGTATGGTGTACAAATCCCTACACACCATGGGCCCCAGTTATCTGGCACAAAAGTTGGTCAGATATGCACCGTCCAGCCCCCTGTGGTCGAGCAACCAAGCACTCCTTCATATTCCCCATGTCAAACTGGCATGTACGGGGGCAAAAGCCTTCTCCCATCTGGCCCCCCGTTACTGGAACCAAGTCCCCATTCAGATGCGCCAGTGTACTAACTTCTTGGCTTTCGGAAAACTTCAGAAAATTCCACTGTTCTGACTCTTCCTCGGTCAGGCAACAAGCAGTCCCAGCGCAGAGATACCCCTTTTGGGGTGATTCAGGTGCTATACAAGTCTCACAAATAAAATAAATAAAATATATCTCTCAGTTTTGTGTCCTTTTGGTCTATCATAATATATTTCCAACAGGCTAGTCAAGCTCTTTAGAGTCCTATTATTTCTGAAGCTCCGCTACATCTATTTGTATGTCTCTCACTCCATGAGTACATGTCATTGTCTTTACTTCATGGTCCTTCTAGACTATTAGTGTCCCTAGCAGTCTGCAGCCTTCTGCACTGACGCTACCTCTATGTGTTCAACAGTCTCTTTCTCTCTGAAGGTTTGGTGTGCTTTGTCAGGCTTTGTTGTTTTGTTTGACTCTCCCAAACCATGTGTGAACATACCCACTACACACCGAGGGAGATATTCTCTAGAACGTGCAATCTAAACCCGAATGTGAAAAAAAGTTGCGATTGGCCCAACCGCGATAAAAAATCAGCGATAAGCAGCGCCAGGCCTGCAATTCACACACGTCAGGTGGAAAAATCACCATAAAAGCAGAAAAAACCCACAAACAAAAACATAACTGCGAGGCACAATGGAGGTAGCCGGAGCACAAACAGAGTACGACCAGAACCCCACAAGCCCCCCAAGAAGGAGAGGAAGACGTGGAACAGTCCGCAGGAAAACAGGAACCAGATAACGGAGGTGATAAAATACCATCAACAACTGTTTGTCACCACCAATGTATCATTGGTGGCAAAAAAGGGAATGCAATCGGAGTGCTGAGGGGGACAATGGTAGAGGTCAAGAGGCGTGGGAATTATGTAAAGCGTACAACCAAGCAGAAACTCGGCAACAACCAGAAGGCAGCAATGCAGACTGGAGGTGGGAGTCCAGTGCCACAGGAGGAGCTGGACGAGATGGAGGAAATGGTGTCCATAGTCTTCAGTGTAGAGATGGTGGCAGGAGTTGGGGGACCGGACACTGCTCGACAGGCGCTAACACAACAGCAAGAGTGTGAGTAATGACCAGGGACTCGGGGTATGGGGAGAAGGGCACAGTGGCACACATGCACAATTAGGAATAGCACAGTGGACACCCACAATGACTCTGGAGCATGCCCCTGATCCCCTTGGCACACTGCAGCACACCTAGAAACTGCAAGTAGGCCCCCGTCGACTATGTTCCCAGAGGGGGCCCTCTCCACACATCACTAATCTCGCAACAAACCCATGCACATGTGCTGAACCCAGCAAAGCTGCGGGTCCGTGACTTACACTGACAATGCAAGTGAAACTGCATGACGATTAGCATGGCTGCAGTCCCATTATCTTTACATGGGGCACGCCACAATGCTGAGGTAGCTGAGTGTGGCCCACATCCGTAAAGGAGCAGGTAACACTCTGACACATCCACGTGCACAGACATCCGCTAATGTCAACAAGACATCTGCGGACAAACCATGCCCAAGAGTCTCAACTTCCACCAAGAGCCCAATTTACCCAAGTCTGCAACTGCAAAATATCAGCACTGTATAAGCACAGAATTGAAAGGCACACCGCCTGAGAGGGATAAGGGCCAGCAAAATCAGAGCTGCGGGCGACTCTCCCACAATGCAGCACACACATATAAGTAGCAGACCACATCAACAAGAACAACAATGTGGTACAGACTGCAACACGTTTACAACAGTAAAGAGGACACAACTGCTGCCGTTTGTGTGTAGAAACTGGCCAGTCACATCTGGCATAGCAGGGAAATATGAGATGTTGATGTACAAGTACAAACACACATCCGTGATGTTGCTGAAATGTCCACTGTCCCGCATCAAATAGGTAGCTCCTCTCAAACAGTCATGCAGTCTGTTTGTAAACTTGTACAAAGCATCCACATACATGTGAACCAAATGTTAAACTGCATCTCACCTTCACATTGCAGAGGGAGAATCCACACCTCCTGCAGAGCAGACCAAACAACTCTACACTGATGACGAAGAGGACCTCCCCACCTTTGACACCGACGCCCTGCAACAACTCATGCACAGCCTCGGCACCCCACCTCTAGGAGCAGGGCAGCTCATCTGCATCGAGGAGACCTCACCCCCTGCACAGACCACACAGCAGGAAGCATTAACTACCACAGCTGTATTCCAGGACCCACAATAACAATGACATGTGTTGGTCTTCAGATGGGGCTCTGGGCGGGACTCCTTTTCATATTGCAGGTAGTCGTCCTGCTTTACACCCGTAAAAGGCAGGTGTTAAATCCCTGCTGCTAACGCGCCTTATCGCCTGTTTTTGGATCACATCGCAGATCTGGCTGGTCGTTGAGAATATCACCAAGTGGTGATTTTGTGTATTTATGCATGAGAACGCCTACTCTGCGTATCATTATCGTTAGTTGTCGCTCTCATCCATGGCGTAGTTTTTTGCGGAAGCCATCGCTGAAAAACTGGTGATGCGTCACGTTGTAAAGCCCTGCGCCACATGTAGGCTTTCTGGCGCAGGGGAGGGCGTTCTGGCGCAGGAATGCCTCCTAAAAGTGGCTGAGTGAAATTTACAAGATTTCACTCAGTCACTTTTAAGGCCATGCTGTGTCAAAACCCTGCTCCTGCTTGACGCAGGCGTAAGGATTGACGCAGCATTTTCAGGATAGGGCACCCCTGGGACTTGCTGGAGCAGCATCGCGCTTGTGACGCAACTCCCGCAATACGCCACCTTTACAGCAGCAGATGCGTCACGAATCTGTCCATTTCTGCCCCATGGTGCGCCGCATTGTAAACGCGGCACAACCATGGTGGCGCAGCGGTGACGCACAATAACTGGTGCATCCCTGCTGATATGCAGGGATGCGCCAGTTATTGTAAATCTGCCCCTCTGTATCTTTCATGTGTTATCTTCTGAATCAGTAACAGCCTATGTGCCCTCTGTTTTCTACTCTCTATAACTTACTAGCTCTACCTGTTAATTTTTCTTTCCACACCTAATGGGTTGAGGGCGATATAATAATATATTGCTATTTAAATCCATAATCTATGAATCACAAATCAGAGACTTTACTAATGTCTATCGAGCTATAAGACAGGACAGATTGAGATCACTTCCATACATGGGAGTCTTGGGCAAGATGGCGACAATCATGGAAGTCTCATCTATCAATGCAAACAGACACTTTAATAGGGTAGTTCTGTGCAACACATAATACAACATGGACTCACAGCTTGAAGAGAAACCCCATCTCACTAATGAAATACACAAAAGAAAATTCTTAAACATCTTGAAAATAAACATAAACCACACTTAACTCTCTGGCTGCCTATTCTCACCATCAATTGCCATCTAATCATACCAACTACACCTACCTTTTAAATCTCGTTATTGAGTATTCCTAAATTGTTATTGAACATATTGTTATAGAAGCAAACAATTAATAATTGTACCATGTTTCTTTTGCTATAGAGGTCCAACTCCATTATGCAGTCAAATTTGAGGCCAAAGTTAGTATAACAGTTGTCTACACGTCTAGTAACCTATTGCTGACTACACTTTAGGTGGGCGTATGGTTAAGTAAGGATCCATTATTTATCCTATCTGTGTAACACTCCTATACTAGTACTCCTTCACTAGTTTCATACTTTTTATGTATTTTTGTGCCTATCCCCTAGCCTCAATTATTGGAATCTCAATCCGTCTCACTTTGGGGTGTTTGTATTTTAATGTTTAGGGCAATGTTTCCCCCAATGTTAAACAAAGTCTCACAAATGTCTACGCAGAACTTGTGAAGCCCTCATCGTGGGCAAAACCAACTTTCTGGGGGGCAGGTGGTAATTCTTTTCCTTTAAAGGTAGACACTCAAGGGATAAGCTACACATGACGTAGAAAGGACCATCCTTCCTTGGAGTGCAGTATCAGGGTAACCTGCACATCGTTCTGGACCCCAACAATGCGGAGCAAGTGTTGCTGGTGAATGTAGAGAACTACATGGGTAATGGCATGGCTAACATTTTTACTAAAGTGTTTAGTAAACAATTGGGGTTGTTGATAGGTTTTCACCACAATATTGTAATCAAGAGTGAGACAACTCCGAAAGTACACAAGTTAATCATGGTGCCAATGATGGCACCAGGAGGTCACGAAGGAGTTGGACAAATTGGTGGAAATTGATATTATCGAACCAATAGAGTGTTTGGACTGGATTTTCAGGTAGTGGTAGCTCACCTCCTCAATGGCAAGAACTGTCTCTGTGTGGATTTGCGACACATTAACAGTAACATTCTCATTGATAGTTTTCCCTTACCAAAAAAATACAGAGATGCTGTCCTGCTTTAAGGGGGCTGCATGGTTTTCGACAATAGATCTCTCCAGTATGTACCATCAGGTCTCTCTCACTCTAATGTCCAGGAAGCGCACTGCATTTATCACACCCTTTGTGTGTTTCCAGTTTAAATGAATGCCGTTTGGCCATGCATCGGCGGTGCCCATTTTCCAACACCTAACGCACAATTTTTGGGGGAAAGAGAGTGGGGGATGTTCTTACAGGATGGTATTTTAGTCTTTGGGGAAGATAGAGCAAGGCACAATGAGAGATTGCTGTTGGGGTTACTGGAAAGCAAAGGTTTGACTGTAGAGCTGAGTCAGTGTAAGTTTGCGGAGCGGAGTGTGACTTATTTGGGGCGTGTGATTGGAGAAGGTGGGGGGGGGTAAAACCTAACCCATCATTGATAAATGCTATCACCGGGCCTCTGAACTCACAAACAAGGATGAGGTAAGGGCATTCCTAGGTCTGGAGGTATCCCTGCTATGCTGTTGAGCGATAGTGGTGTGCAGTTTGTTTTCACTGCTGCTAACACTTATTTTGAGAGGGTAGGTGTGGAGCATAAGACCACATGCCTTTATAATTCCAGTCGGAATGGTACAGTGGAAAGGTTTAACTGAGCTATCAAGGGGTTTATTGAGAGTGGAGTTGGGAAGAGGTGTGATTGGCACATTGTGGTACGGAATGCTGTGTGAGCTTACAGGGGAACTAAGTATAATTCTACAGGTGTGTCCCCATTCATAATGATGAGAGGTAGGACCCCTAGATGTAAGTTCACGCTGGCATGGCTGTGTAATAGTGTGGTTGAGAGATGGTCACCGGTACTTGTCAAAAAGAGGTTGGTGGAGACACATGTCAAGAGTAAAGAGTACTACGATGCTGCCCATAGGGTCATACCAGTACACATAAGAGTGGAAGACTGGGTGTGGATTAAGAAACCGGTTACGGTACTTATGGGGGAAAGTCATTTTTTTGCACCTGAACAAGATGTGGAAACCTTGAGGAATGCTTTTGGACTAAAGAGTGGTAATGTGTTGAATCCTAAGTGTGTGGTTTTGTGTTCAAATGATCAGCAGATGGATGATGATGGAACAGTGGCAAGTGGAATTATGGATTCTCTTTGGTTAGGATATTATTGAGTTAGCAGGTGAACAGTCGACATTACCACATGATAAGATTGCGGACGCCCCGGGTACAGCTGGTGTGTGCACTAGCAATGTTGATGATGACACATGGACCGCGTACCGTGGAGCCTGCTGGTGAGAAAAGGAAAAGAGAATTGCCTGGATGGTTAAAGGATTATCAGCCTGATTCATCAAGCTAAATTGCACTCGCAAAGGGCAAGATTCTCAGAATCTTGCCTTTTGCGAGTGCAATTTTTGCATTTGGGATTCATCATCCCAAATGCAAAAATCGCTATTTAAGAATTCGCATATTTGCGAGGAATTGGATTTAAGGAATCTCTAATAGAGATTCCTTAAATGCAATTCATCAACCAATTAGAAATAGCGAAATCGCAATATTTGGTCTCAATTTACCACCAAGTCTGACTTGGTGGTAAATTGCGAAAATAGTGTAAAAAGCACTTAAGTGCATTTTTTTCTTTTGCATGTTACACACACACATGTCCTTTGGACATGTGTGTGCGCAACACCTGTTCAAGCGTGCATTTAAGGGGTGCTACAGGGTGTCCTTTGGACACCCCTGGCACCCTTAAAATCGCTATCTTATTTGCGAGTAGCAAATTGCTACTCGCAAATAAGGGATACTCCCCATTCATTCCTATGGGCCTTTTGGCCCATAGGAATGAATGGGGAGTTATTCCTTATTTGCGAGTAGCAATTTGCTACTCGCAAATAAGGAATGTGTAGGAATCGCTATTTATTTAGCAATTCCTACATGAATACCGTTTTGAGAGTCCTCAATAGCGAATCGCTATGATTCGCTATTAGGGGCTCGCAAAACGGCCCCTTGATGAATCAGGCTGTATGTCATAGGATAAAGGAAATGTTATTTGTTTCCCTTATTCTCCCTTTCCGTTTTACAGAATTAGTATGCTACAGTTACACAGATGTTGTTTAAGGGGGAGGATGGTATGTTGTGGGATAGTATTGTCTTGTGTTGATAGTAGTTTTTCTTACATGTTCTATTCATTGTTAAAGAGGGGGGGTGTTATGGTTTGTGTTCTTATGGAATGTAAACTCTGGTATGTATTACATAGTCTAGTTCCATTGCGAACATTCCAGCAGAGTGGCTGTAGCAGTGGAGCCAGACGGACCTGTTTCCTGTATGTGCTGGAGCTTTGGAATAAAGAAGATTTATTTATACTCCTGCCATCTCCCTGTTTACTTATGTGGGCGAGGGTTACACCACTAAAATATTCACTAAATTATGTTACACACTATAAATCACCTTAATACAATATGTTTGAGGCATTTATGTACTATCAACCTATAACAAAGCAAAACCTTTGATATACATGTACAAGTAATGCCAAATAAAGCATTTGTTTATAAATGAAAATTGTACACTCAAGACATTAATATATGAAGTGTAAAGGAGTGCACTTAAGCAGAAACAGCAAAGCACGGCATTACCCTTCATGTGACATAATGTTCCACCGAGTGGCTGAGCGTGGAACCAGAATAACTGATTAAAAATACTGATTTGCCCACTTGGCCAAAATTCGTAATGGACACATTCTCATGTTTGGCTTCTTTTTACTACATAAAGGAGGAAACAGACCTAATCCAAATATTATACTGAACGTTTGAGAAAAAGCATGATAGGATAGATGAGTGAGACTTGTGCACCATCAGAGGCAAGCAAGTAGTGGTAACTATGGGATGTGTGGTCACAATGCCCAGAGGCACTATGACGTAAATCTAGCCAAGACAGAACTCTCTGTCAAAGTGATTTGTCCAAAAGTAGTAACCTAAGTGGTACCCTAGTGATTGTTAACCTCACCTTTACTTGAATGTGTCTATATGTTTTTCAATCAGACACTGCAGGCTTTAGGTCAGAGACACATTGGGATCACCTGTGCCTCTTGTGTATTTAAATTCACGCACCAAAGAGTTAATGAGACCATTCTCATAAAGTGAAAGAATACACTTCACAAATCAGGGACATTCACTGGAGAACATGGACAAGCTTTTATTCATTGGATAGAGTTAGTTTATAGTTAACAGGAAACGATACTGTGCATGACTCTTAATACTCTAGTAAAGCAAACAAGCAAATACTGGCCTTTGTACATTTTTCCCTCATTAAACGATCTGTATTTGGACCAGGCATTGTCCTGGGCCTAGGCAGGCACATATTGTTCTTTGCTGCTGCTGATGGGATAGTTTCAGTTTGTGAGTAGAATTCTTATTTGTTTTGAAAATATTAAACAGAGTCTGCAGATCTCATGTGTTGACCTACTTGATGATTAATAGGAAACCACAGTGTGCATTATGTTTAATACTCTTAGTAAAGCAAAGAAGTATGTACTGCTCTGTGTACAGTTCCCCCTTGTAAAACGAACTGTACTTGCACCAGTCATTGTCAAGCCAAGAAGGCGGGCAAAAGGTATTCTTGGTAAGGTTGAGGGTGGTTTCAGAGTGTGTGTAGCTTTCCTGTTTGTTCTGAAAAAAAAGAAAAAAATCCAAAAGTGTTCAATGAGCTGACACCTGCCTGCAGGAAAAGAGACTGCTGAAGCTATGGCTCAGGCACTTACTCAGTGTACCCCGGTGCACCTCCTTATTACAAGCCCAGGTTATTTGGATTGACAACCAGTGAGTGAGACTGCCTCACACGACTATAGGATACTTTCCCTTCCTAGTCATTACACTCCAACTACCAGGGTTCCTTTTGAACCACTAGGGTAGCATTTGCCTGTTATAGGTTTTTATCTCTGAAAAGTCAATGTATTCATTAAAGTATAGCATGCAACCTCCCCTATCAGTTTTAACTCCCAATCACATATCACTACTCCACTACACTGATCACCTCACTTGGCAAGCTCTCTAAAAGAACTCCCCCAAAGTGACCCTACAGGGGACCCATAGGGCATTGTAGCACCGGCCCGACGAGGAGCACTACCCTATGATGTAGCATGACAGCCCCTAGGTGGTGAATGAGGGCAACATAAGACAGTCCTGCTGACTTTCTCTGTGATCTTGGTCCAGGCACTCTCTACCTATTTAGAGAACCTTTCTTCTTTCCTCAGGAACAGAAGCCCATTTTTTAGTCTATTTGTGAATTGAGCCTGCAATGTTTTGTCACGTATTGTACTTGGCCCTTTCTTGCAGGGTCTTCCCCAGACTTTTGGCTTTCCTTCCCCTATTTATTTTTGCTCAATTCCTTGTTGTTGTACTTAGTACAGTTACTTGTAAGTCCCTAGTAAAGTGGCACCACCTGCGCCCAGGGCCTACAAGTTAAATGCTACTATGGAGCCTGCAGCACTGATTGTGCCACCCATTTAAGTATCCCTTTAAACCTGTCTCAGGCCTGCCACTGCAATATATGTGCGCACAGTTTTAAACTGCCATGTCGACCTCGACGATGACGACGGACTATGCATCACAGCCACCCAGCTCTTCAGAACTGATGCATCGCCCCGACTGAGACTGCACATCACAAGCCTTGTCAATGGGATCCTCGATGATGATGCAGACCCTCGTACCGCGGCCTTGCTGCATCTCTAAACTAATGCATCGCTACAGCTGCTTGGCACAAATTCAACGTGGATCCTCATAATGGTCGGCACACCAGGTTTTAAGATACTTTGCTCAGCGTACCTACCTGGGTCACTATAGCCGGCCTGGGGTCTGCATGACCATATATCCACAGTGGGCGCTTTGTGCTTTTTAGTGATATTTTTACTAAAGTCTTTAAAATAGAATATCTTCACTTCTAATAATTGGATTTTTGCTGTTTTGTTCTTATTTAGTTTAAAGAAGTTATATTTTTCTAACTTGAGTAAATATGTTTGAGTGTGGGTTCATAAGATGTTGCAGTTTCAATAAGGATGCAGACCCATTGACATATACTAGCATAGGAGGAGGGATTGTGACAGCACCTGAGATGTAGAACTTTCATCTGTGAATGCTAAGGTACGGGGTCAGCTGCCAGCACCCAAAGATCTTCTGATATATAATCATTCTGCTTCTGTAGAAGGGGAGGGGGGTTAGGCTACCCAGTCTTATATAATGACACCTCCATTTATGATGTAGGGACTATTTACTATGCTGACCCTATTTGTGTTAGGCATTTTCTTACCACTTGTGGCACGCATACTGCATACTAGAGCATGATAGTTAGAATAAACATTTTAAACTTTCTCGTGTCCCTGTCAGAGGTTCACTGACAGAATATCGACAACTAAATTATCCCCATACCACAATATTGAGTTCTAAATATAGATGTCAAACATATCAACATTCGTTCTTATATATATATATATATATATATGTATGTATTACCTACTGGCGGTCGCCAGTAGGTATATATAGTTAGGATTTTTTCTCTATGGGTTTTTTGAAAATTCTATGTCTAATAACTTTGGCGTTTGTGGACGGAATTGGCTGAAATTTTCAGGAAAATGGCACATTTTGTGTCTGAGCAGCCCTTGAAAATTTGGGGGGGGTTCGTCCAGTGGGGGCCGAGAAAAAAGGGGGGTCCCAAAACGTGTTTTTAACATTGAGTTTTCCATAGGGCGGTTGGCCTCACTTTTAGCCCGAACGGCTGAATGGATTTGCACGAAACTTGGCAAAATTGTAGGGACTGGTAGCCCGATGTGCCTTTTGTAGGTCTCAATATATGTGCTCCAGTGGATTTTGAGAAATTAACGTTTAAAAAAAGATATATATCTGTAACAGCGGACCGGGCAGCGCTCTGGTTCGCGGACTTTTCGCGCAACGGAGCTTTGTGAAGCGAAGCTGATTGGTTCTCCGGCGTCTGTCAACATTCCAAACAGTCCGTAGCGGCCGCCATCTTGTCTCTCGGTAGGATCGAGAGACAAGAGGAGGTCAAAACAAAGGGGGAAATAACTATAAGGGGGCATAGTAGATCCTCGCTGACCCCCTAGGTTTGATGTGGAGGTTTTAAAAGGGCCCCGCGGGGCAAAAAAAAATAATAATAATAATAATCGAACGGCTGAATGGATTTGCACGAAACTTGGCAAAATTGTAGGGACTGGTAGCCCGATGTGCCTTTGCTAGGTCTCAATATATGTGCTTCAGTGGATTTTGAGAAATTAACGTTCAAAAAAAGATATATATCTGTAACAGCGCACCGCTTCGCGTACTTTTCGCGTTACGGAGCTTTGCGAAGCGAAGCTGATTGGCTCTCCGGTGTCTGTAAACATTCCAAACAGTACGTAGCGGCCGCCATCTTGTCTCTCGGTAGGATCGAGAGACAAGAGGAGGCCAAAGCGAAGGGGCAAATGACCATAAGGGGGCATAGTAGATCCTCGCTGACCCCCTAGGTTTGATGTGGAGGTTTTAAAAGGGCCCCGCGGGGCAAAAAAAAAAAATAATAATAATAATCGAACGGCTGAATGGATTTGCACGAAACTTGGTAAAATATTAGGGACTGGTAGCCCGATGTGCCTTTGCTATGTCTCAATATATGTGCTTCAGTGCATTTTGAGAAATTAACGTTCAAAAACAAGATATATATCTGTAACAGCGCTCCGCTTCGCGGAGATAAAATTATATCTGTATTACCTAGCTGTTGCTAACACCAGTTAGCGACGGCTAGTAGGAGATAGCGACCATCTTGGGTCCCACTTTGCATGTGAGTGATATTTATCACTAATGACATGCAAAGTGGGCATGCCAAGATGTTAGCGACTGGAAACAGTCGCTAACATCGCTATCTCCTATTATCAACTTTTGGAAATATTCGAGATAAGCGCGAATATCTCCAAAAAGTAACAGCTGCCCTGAGCAGTTCTTAGCCATGTTATCCAATGGGAGGTGGATAACATGGCTAAGAGCATTAGCTCGGTAATGCATGAATATCGCGGAGTTTTCAGCGATATTAATGCATTGCGCTCGTTTTTTATCGTATTTGCGATAAACCTTGATAATAGCAAGGTTTATCTGCGATAATTTCTGACGGTAAAAAAATCTTTGCAATGCATCGTTAGGGATAAATATCGCTTAACTTTGGTAATATGCCCCAACGTCTGTTAACGTTCGATTCGAAGGAAATCAGGAATTGTTGAAAAACATTGTGTGCGCCATCTTGTCTTTTTTCAAATGCCACACTTTTGTCGTGCACGGCAGCCATTTTAGATGCCTTGACCAGACCCACTCTGTGCACGCTGTCGATCCTTAGCATGGCTCCCCACCCTCGCAAGCATCTCACCCAGGCAGTGGTCACCCCCGCTCTCTGTCTTATGCATGGGTAATAAACCTCCCCCCATCTGCGCTGCTCTTCCCTGAGAATCACACCCTGTGCCCGCCCGACACCTCCCTTTCGCCCTATTCACTACCGCACCCTCTGACACTCCTTTTCCTCTGTGTCCGATTGTCCAGGCCGGTCCTAGGCTATCAGCTAGCCCTGCAGATGTAGTTTATGGCCACAGCTGTAAAGAATCACCCCTCTTCAAAGGAGTTATAGTAGATCAAGGCCCACACTCGATGAGATCCGTCACAGCAGAAGCGTTGCTATTATCTGAAAACCATCCTGTATTGTGATTGGGGAGGGGACCGAGCGTGAAGCGGAAGATTCCAGGGATGACTCTTTGTACATCAAAGTTTTTACAATTATGTGTCACATTAAAAATATATAGCACTCCGACAAAGTAGTAAGATTATAAAACTTTAATAATTTATAAATATATACAAGAAAACAAAAATAGTAATAACATATAAACATTTTTAGGGAAAAACAACGAAGTAGCGGTCGGCTGTGCGAATAGTCCCAACGCAGCACAACGTCCAGATTTCCGGCGTGGGGCGTCGCGGGGGTGGGTCATCAGTAGCAAACTGTTGTGCGAATAGTTCCAAGGCAGCAGAACGCGCCGAAATCTAGATGACACGAAAGTGATGTCTAGTAAGTTGCCACCCAGCAAATAACGGCGTGGGGCGTCGCGGGGGGTGGGTCATCAGTAGCAAACTGTTGTGCGAATAGTTCCAAGGCAGCAGAACGATGGCACCAAGGTGATGTCCAGTAAGTTGCCGCACTGGTTTTGGTATCCTACAATGCTGCTCCGAATAACGGCGTGGAGCGCCCCGGGGGAGGCGGCGTGAACGGGCCTCTCCAGGTGGAGTCTCATCTGTTTTAGTGGGGCGCCCCTTTACCGTTTCAGTTGCCATTCCGTCCGCTTTTGGTCCACTGTGTCAAAATCCGCCATTCAGCTGAGTTGCGCCCACTCTTGCGGTGCAGCGATAGGCGGCTGCCACAGGACTCTCAAAATGGCGGCAGGCTCTTTCCTTTTTGGGCGTGGTCCACTGAAATGGCCCTGGGACACCTTGGAAATCGGACGCTTGTCTGCTAGGTCTTGGACCCCATTCTCGAAAGCGTCCCCTCCGCCTTGAGAATTCATCAAAAGTTTTGGGGGCCCCGACTCCTGCAGGCTTCTGGTGGGGAGCGGCTGCCATGATTGCTCGCGGAATGACCACGACGGAGCTACGAGATGGTGGTGCTCTCATGCTGACGCCAGTTTAGTCTGAAACGTCCAGAAACAAGGTGGGGCTTTCATCGTTTGGGGGAAAAAAAAAGTTTTCATCCAATGAAAAGTGTTGTTTTTAGGTCATATGATCAAGCCTTCCATCATTCGGAAACCAAAAGTAAAATGAACCAATGAAAAGTTTTATAAACAAGTCACATGACCTGTTATGCGGCATAGGGTATAAAATGCGGAGAAAATACGTTGGCACGTGAGGCGGCGTCAGTAGCGGACCGATGTGCGAATAGGCCGAAGGCAATACAACGCGCCAAGATCCGGATGGCACCGAGGTGGTGTCCAGCAAGTTGCAGCACTGGTGTGGCCATCCTACAATGCTGAAAGTCGGCGTGGGGCGCCCCGTTGGCCTGTGAGTTTGCGTCAGTAGCGGACCGATGTGCGAATAGGCCGAAGGCAGCACAACGCGCCAAGATCCGGATGGCACCGAGGTGGTGTCTAGTAAGTTGTCGCACTTCTGTGGCCATCCTACAATGTTGAAAGTCGGCGTGGGGCGCCCCGTTGGCCTGTGAGATGGCGTCAGTAGTGGACCGATGTGCGAATGGGGCCAAAGGCAGCGCAACAATATTTTCTGACTGACACCACAAGGCGCTGAGATGCCAAGATCCGGATGGCACCGAGGTGATGTCTAAGTTGCGGACTGATGTGCGAATGGGGCCAAAGGCAGCGTAACAATATTTTTTGTATGGAAGATACCACTAGGCGTTGAGATGCCAAGATTCGGATGGCACTGAGGTGATGTCTAGCAAGTTGGTGTGGTCATCCTACAATGCTGAAACTCGGCGTGGGTCGCCCCATTAGCCTGTGAGATGGCGTCAGTAGCGGACCGATGTGCGAATAGGCCGAAGGCAGCACAACGCGCCAAGATCCGGATGTCACCGTGGTGGTTTCATAGTTGAGAGGCACTTCATCTGCAGTGGGGCGCCGAGATCCGGATGGCACCGAGGTGATGTCTAGCAAGTTGCTGTACTGGTGTGGTCATCCTACAATGCTGAAACTCGGCGTGGGTCGCCCCATTAGCCTGTGAGATGGCGTCAGTAGCGGACCGATGTGCGAATAGGCCGAAGGCAGCACAACGCGCCAAGATCCGGATGTCACCGTGGTGGTTTCATAGTTGAGAGGCACTTCATCTGCAGTGGGGCGCCGAGATCCGGATGGCACCGAGGTGATGTCTAGCAAGTTGCTGTACTTGTGTGGTCATCCTACAATGCTGAAACTCGGCGTGGGTCGCCCCATTAGCCTGTGAGATGGCTGTTCTTTGGATTTGGGCCTGGTCCACCAAAATGGCCCTGGGACACCTTAGAACTCGGACGCTCGATTTTTTTTTCCTTTCCTGTACATGCAAAAAAAGGTAAATGCCCGGTACGTTACACGCTTCATCTGCCACGATGAACTCTCCAGAGGAACCGAAAAAAAATATAGTTGTGGTAACTATACCATGCATCGTCATATGGAGAGGTGGCACCAATTAATTATAGTGCTGCATAAAAGAGAGATTTGGAGGAGAACCCCTGACCTGCTAGTACATTCATCAAAGAAGTGGCACTGAGAGCTTCAGAGGCAAGGGAAACGGTCCCAAATATTTAGAAGAACTTTGGAAAGATTAAAATGACATGTTTAGATTGTGGCAAATTAATTTCATGTGGACAGATGAGTGTTACTCTAATAAATACAGCATATGAACATCATCATAGTCGATGGTTGGTAGAGACATTTTGACTATATCCTGGACCTGCCCGTCCTCGCCCAAAATGGCGCCGGAATAAATGGGACTCGTAACTCCTTGTTGTGTACTGGTTGCAGAACCTTGAAATCACGAGATACGTATGCAGTTTTGAAGCACATGGCGGGCGGGGACGAGAATTGATTGAATATTTCGACATCCCTATTGATATTAAGTTCTGATGTGTTATTGATTACTGTACTGTTGAAAGTTCGAATTAACGTCACCCATGGTACTTGCCCGCAAATGTATATCTAGATAATTTTATTGTAACTGGCCCTGTCGTATTTTAATTATAAAATGTACGTCCACCGATTCCGTAACTGTTAGACACCTTAGTTCTTGCAACCTAATGGCCCGCCCGTTACGTTCCTCTACAGTGTAAATGTCTATTCATCATATACGATTACAGTTTGCTCTGTGGCAGGCCCACGTGGTTATAGGCTCGTATTTGTATAATGAAATTTTCACAATAAAGGTTTTTAAAAGAAAACATGGTAGTAGTATATACATTGGTAAAGTTTTTAATAATAGTGACTGTTTTAGAATCATTAAAAGGCAAGTGAAATAAAGCAGACCAATTACATGAAGGGTAAAAGGTATAATACGAAGGAACGCAGTAAAGATAAATGGTCAAGGGCTGTTGTGTTTTCTATTCCTGCAACATAAAGTGATCGATAAGAATCTCATATTCAGGCGTATCGGCGACTAAGACAGCCGGTCGACCCTCTTTTGCTCAACGGCTCCGTCATGGGACGAAGAAACGCTCTTTTTCTCGAAAAAAGAATATATTTTACTTGCAGGACAGTTGTAAAATTTCCGGGAAAGTACATTAGCCTGGAACATTATAACATATATTTAAGAAAAAATAATGTTCGGAAGTAATGAAAAGCGTAATTTTTAGGTCATATGACCAAGCCTTTCATCATTACAATAAGAAAAGTAAAATGAACCAATGAAAAGTTTTATTAACAAGTCACATGACTTGTTATGCTTACGTTACGCGCTGCGCGCCCCGGATGACTTCCGGATGCGCTAACGCGGCGCGTCATATGACGCATTACGCGACAACGCAGGTACAGAATATAGTCAAAATGTCTCCACCAACCAGCGGTCGGAACACAACCCCTTTCAGCAGGCTAAATAGTTCTGTTAAATGACAACAGAAGGGACAGGCAACAAGAACCATCAGTCAAAGAGGGGAGAGCTAGTTCTTCTCTACCGGGTTACATTGGGGCGCTACCGGAACTGATCGAATTGGTAGTCTACAGTGTTTCTGGATGTTTCAGACTGAAGCTGGGGTTAGCATGAGAGCAGCACCATTTCGTAGCTCCGTCGTGGTCATTCCGCAACCAATCATGGCAGCCGTTCTTTATCGTTATTTTGGGCGGGGTGGGTGGCGGAGCCGAGCTGTTTACAGCCATCATTGTGTGGAGTTCAGTTCATCTCACTAGTTTTGTATTTGTCATGAGGGGTTGTTCCTAATGTTTCTATTTTAGCGAGGTCAAAAAGAGATCCCATTAGTGGCCTACTGATTTTGCTCGATTCCTTTTCTTTTTTTTTTACACGATTTTTCGTTATCTGCAAAGACTAAACAGAGTATTGCGACTCTGTGTTTGTTTGTAAATAGAGAATGAACCAAAGAGAACTAATTCTAAAACAGTAAATACTTGGATAACAATCAATCAAATGGAGAGAGAAGCAGGCACGACGGATTACAATGGGGGCAAAGACCTGCGTTAACTACCTTTCACTATCTGCAAAGAGAGAGTACTCCTAATAGAAATGAGGGGGGGGGGGCACCATTCAAAGCAGATCAGTGTGCATAAACACGAAAATGTTTTCACTTACCACGTACTTGACATTCGACAGCTTATGATATTTGCTATTAAAAAACCATTGAAATTCACTGAAAAAAACATAGGTTATAGACCATATATAGTTAGGAATTAGCATTTACAAAACCTTGAAAATTCACTGAAAAAACCATAGGTTATAGACCATATATAGTTAGGAATTAGCATTTAAAAAACCTTATTTTACTCACACAAAACCATTGAAATTCCATATATAGTTAGTTGCACTAACTATATATCGCGCACCTGCAATCCACTGCTGATCATGTCACATATTACATCATTCATGACATGGTCAGTGACATCACTGATGACATCACTGATGACATCTCAAATGACATCACTGATGACATCACTGATGACATCTCATTTGACATCATTCTTGTGCTAATACGATAAACCTCTTCAGACTCTAATATAACCTTAGATACACTCAGTGTATACAGACACTCACACACTGCCACTCATCCATGGAGTTACTCACACACCCAGTCAGTCATGCAAAGAAACAATCTCATCTCCATTTCTTCAACTATACAGTTAAACACACCTTACTTATTGAAACATATACTAACACATATTTACTCTCTTATACAATCCCTGATACAAGTTCACAATGATCGATACAACCACTCACTCATTCGGTGGCTCTCATGCACAGTTATTTATATATGCCAACTCTCACATGTACTGTGTTTTACATATGTACTTACTATGACATGTAGCATTGAGATATCCATTCACTCATCAATACACTCATGCACACAGTCAACTGCCCATGTAGCTGTTTCCACATGCACTCTTGAACTCATACACCTAGTGAATAAACTGTTCACACATCTATGCATAGAGTCACACACCTTCCAGCCACCCCCACACAAACTCAATCTCCCATAGAAATACTTGGGCAACCAATTAATAACACATATAGCCTCTCGTATAGCTAATGATCAACACATGCAGCAGTTTACAGAACAACAGACATAATGATGCACAAATTAAGACAGTTTAGTCACTAACCCATGCATTCAGTGAGACACATTTAATCACTCACTCATACAGTCAGTCACGCACCTACTAAATCCTTCATCCAGACACTTATACATCCACTCATTCTTCAATATGTAAGACATATTTTAACTTTACAGAAACATACAGTCACTGGATGTTGTCATCAGTGATGTCATCAGTGATGTCATTTGAGATGTCATCAGTGATGTCATCAGTGATGTCACTGACCATGTCATGAATGATGTAATATGTGACATGATCAGCAGTGGATTGCAGGTGCGCGATATATAGTTAGTGCAACTAACTATATATGGAATTTCAATGGTTTTGTGTGAGTAAAATAAGGTTTTTTAAATGCTAATTCCTAACTATATATGGTCTATAACCTATGGTTTTTTCAGTGAATTTTCAAGGTTTTGTAAATGCTAATTCCTAACTATATATGGTCTATAACCTATGGTTTTTTCAGTGAATATATATATAGATATAGATATATATATGCAGCAACAGTCGCCAAACATACAAATCCAACAGACAACAGCGGACCCAGGAATTTGGAAGTGCTAATTCTTTATTGTGCTTTTCCCCGCACCTCCGCCATAACGCGTTTCAAGCCTAACGGCCCTTGATCACATGACAACACTTTGGGGAAGTATCCGGTTATTTAAAGTGGCAGTGCAGTATAAGTTACACACACGTCATCATGGACATAGAAAAAGTATCTAATGGAGTTCGTAATGTTTCTAAAACAATGTCGTTTTAAAATACATAAAAACTTAGAAAATTTTAAATTCATTTCATGAAATTGATAATCGTAAAATACGAAATAGAAAATCAATTCTAAAATAGAATGTTGTTGCAACACACAATGGTCTATTCACTCGAATCTTGAATAACACCATTGTAAGGATAGGTGCATTATTGTAAAATACAATGACATATCTTAATAGCAAATGCATTAATCTGTTTCACACCTAAAGTATTATGTACATATGAATTCCATAATATCATTTCTTCTAATCGTACAGTCTCATGATAACCTAGGTACCTACTGATAATACCTCAATGTGCAAATATAATGAGATGGTGCTACCTGATAACATAGTGACAACTAATAAATAAAGTGCAAAAAGTGCTATGACTTGCTAAAAAAACCATTTCATTTTCACAAATAATAAAACGACTAGCTTTGAAATTCACCAATTGATGGTGCAACGTCCCAAAACAAATTAGATAAATATATTTCCTGCAATTCATTGATGTGTAAAACTTATATACAAATACTTGGTAATGAGTATGTATTACTGATAAGAATAAAAACTTCTGTATACTGTGAAACTAAAGCTATAGACATGTGTAAAAATCCTCAGATGCATTTAAACCTGTAGGTTGCCTACTATCCAGATTTAAAATGTAGTGTGTCTCCAATCGGCGAAGGATAAAGTCCACATTTGTAAAGCGCACAATCACCCGTAAGGGTCTCTAGGCGCTGGGGGCCGTCGGGAAGATTAAGCGAGCTATTGCCCAGAGTCACATGGTGCTGGGCTAACCTGTCGCCGGAGCCGGGGATCGAACCGTGGTCCCCAGATTCCAGCGTCAGTCGCCCTGGCCGCGGCGCCACACCTCTTCCCTATAACCCCCTCTTCTGAGAGGCATAACTGCATCTATAGCATAGTATTTCAAAAGTTTCACATCTTTATTATGGCAATCATTAAAATGTCTAGCGACTGGATATGTTTCGTCGCAATTTGTGATTGCCCTCATGTGTTGAAGTACCCTTTTATGTACCGGGAGCTTTGTGCTCCCCACATATCTAAGGGGGCAAGGGCACTCCAAAACATAGACCACATACTCCGTTTTACAGGTCAAGTATTTTGAGATTGGAATTTTGTAATCTACAAAGGGTGTCGAATACGATGTCACGTTTACACTATTCTGACAAGCTTTACATGTAGCGCATCTAAAGAACCCTGTGCGGGAGCTGAGCCAGTTGGTCTTGGCCAAGACCTCCGGACTACTGCTCACCAAACAGTTTTCCATGGATAACGCTTTCCTGTAAGTGATTGTGGGGGCAGAATAAGGCTGCATTGTTAAACTTGAGTCATTTTTAATCAGGACACAATGTTTATTCATGATTTTTCGAATAGTACGATGTTGTTTACTATACGTCATGATTAGCCGAACTGGTTCAGGTTTGGGTACGAAACTACGGGTTTCCTTCATCATTTTAGTTGTCAGTGCTTCGTCTCTAGTTAGGGCCTCTGTTCTACTGATGGCTGCCTTAATCACTCGATCAGAGTACCCTCTAGCCAAAAATCGCAAACGACAAGCCTCTTGTGCCTCCCTTACATCTTCTTGCTTACTGCATATACGTTTAATGCGTAGCATTTCCCCATAAGGGATGCTATGAATGAGATGTTTCGGATGATGACTTGAGGCATGCAGTAACGTATTACCCACACTGGCTTTACGATGTAGTTTAGATGGTACTATTTTCTATATATATTTCCACATCCCAAAAATTCACAGAGGACGTACTGAGGTGAGAGGTAAACCGTAGATTTAAAGCATTGTCATTAAGATTGTCTATAAAGGCCACAGCTTCCTTTTCTTCCCCCTTCCAGATGATGAATAAATCATCAAAATACCTGAGGAGGCATACTACATGTTTACAAAGTGTTTCTGAGTGTTTGACCCCCAGGACCTGCTTTTCCCAAAGTCCCATGTGCAAACAAGCGTAGCTTGGGGAGAAGCAGGAACTCATCGCCACAACTCTGATTTGTTGGAAACAACTCTGCTGGAACATGAAGAAATTGTTAGGCATTTTCTTACCAATTGTGGCACGCATACTGCATACTAGAGCATGATAGTTAGAATAAACATTTTAAACTTTCTCGTGTCTCTGTCAGAGGTTCACTGACAGAATATCGACAACTAAATTATCCCCATACCACAATATTGAGTTCTAAATATAGATGTCAAAGATATCAACATACGTTCTTATATATATATATATATATATATATATATATATATATATATATATATATGAGTCAGCAATGCGCCAAGCGCTTCAGGAGGGCTGCCCACGGCGCACCAAACCATCCAGCTTTCTTGTGCCCCAATCGATCTCACAGCCTCCCTCCAAACATTGAATCAGAAGTCCGACGCGTTTCGGGGCAGACACGCCCCTTCTTCATGGACGTGAAAAGATTGCACCAGACACTCACCACTTCGCTTCAAATGCATTTTATTTGAGGCGGGGCCGCCCTAAGTGGGCGTGGCTCATCACGCTGTGCTTCACAGGAAACCTGGTAGCTGTAGTCTTTAGTGGTGGGTGTAAAATTATCCCTTGAGTAGGTTGTGCAAAATTGTCAATTAGTCATCTGGATTATTTTTCCTCATTTGTCCGAGGTGGGGGGTAGGCTCTGGGATGATATTTGTTCACTGATGCGTCGCGCTGTGTAAGCAAAGATAAGTATCTTCGCTCCAGTCCTCGTCATCTGTTTTGCTCCAGGCGACTGGCGAGGTGGAGCCCCTCCCACGGTCATGGCAGACCGGAGTTAATGTGAGTCAGCAATGCGCCAAGCGCTTCAGGAGGGCTGCCCACGGCGCACCAAACCATCCAGCTTTCTTGTGCCCCAATCGATCTCACAGCCTCCCTCCAAACATTGAATCAGAAGTCCGACGCGTTTCGGGGCAGACACGCCCCTTCTTCATGGACGTGAAAAGATTGCACCAGACACTCACCACTTCGCTTCAAATGCATTTTATTTGAGACGGGGCCGCCCTAAGTGGGCGTGGCTCATCACGCTGTGCTTCACAGGAAACCTGGTAGCTGTAGTCTTTAGTGGTGGGTGTAAAATTATCTCACATTCACATTAACTCCGGTCTGCCATGACCGTGGGAGGGGCTCCACCTCGCCAGTCGCCTGGAGCAAAACAGATGACGAGGACTGGAGCGAAGATACTTATCTTTGCTTACACAGCGCGACGCATCAGTGAACAAATATCATCCCAGAGCCTACCCCCCACCTCGAACAAATGAGGAAAAATAATCCAGATGACTAATTGACAATTTTGCACAACCTACTCAAGGGATAATTTTACACCCACCACTAAAGACTACAGCTACCAGGTTTCCTGTGAAGCACAGCGTGATGAGCCACGCCCACTTAGGGCGGCCCCGCCTCAAATAAATTGCATTTGAAGCGAAGTGGTGAGTGTCTGGTGCAATCTTTTCACGTCCATGAAGAAGGGGCGTGTCTGCCCCGAAACGCGTCGGACTTCTGATTCAATGTTTGGAGGGAGGCTGTGAGATCGATTGGGGCACAAGAAAGCTGGATGGTTTGGTGCGCCGTGGGCAGCCCTCCTGAAGCGCTTGGCGCATTGCTGACTCACATTAACTCCGGTCTGCCATGACCGTGGGAGGGGCTCCACCTCGCCAGTCGCCTGGAGCAAAACAGATGACGAGGACTGGAGCGAAGATACTTATCTTTGCTTACACAGCGCGACGCATCAGTGAACAAATATCATCCCAGAGCCTACCCCCCACCTCGAACAAATGAGGAAAAATAATCCAGATGACTAATTGACAATTTTGCATAACCTACTCAAGGGATAATTTTACACCCACCACTAAAGACTACAGCTACCAGGTTTCCTGTGAAGCACAGCGTGATGAGCCACGCCCACTTAGGGCGGCCCCGCCTCAAATAAAATGCATTTGAAGCGAAGTGGTGAGTGTCTGGTGCAATCTTTTCACGTCCATGAAGAAGGGGCGTGTCTGCCCCGAAACGCGTCGGACTTCTGATTCAATGTTTGGAGGGAGGCTGTGAGATCGATTGGGGCACAAGAAAGCTGGATGGTTTGGTGCGCCGTGGGCAGCCCTCCTGAAGCGCTTGGCGCATTGCTGACTCACATTAACTCCGGTCTGCCATGACCGTGGGAGGGGCTCCACCTCGCCAGTCGCCTGGAGCAAAACAGATGACGAGGACTGGAGCGAAGATACTTATCTTTGCTTACACAGCGCGACGCATCAGTGAACAAATATCATCCCAGAGCCTACCCCCCACCTCGAACAAATGAGGAAAAATAATCCAGATGACTAATTGACAATTTTGCACAACCTACTCAAGGGATAATTTTACACCCACCACTAAAGACTACAGCTACCAGGTTTCCTGTGAAGCACAGCGTGATGAGCCACGCCCACTTAGGGCGGCCCCGCCTCAAATAAAATGCATTTGAAGCGAAGTGGTGAGTGTCTGGTGCAATCTTTTCACGTCCATGAAGAAGGGGCGTGTCTGCCCCGAAACGCGTCGGACTTCTGATTCAATGTTTGGAGGGAGGCTGTGAGATCGATTGGGGCACAAGAAAGCTGGATGGTTTGGTGCGCCGTGGGCAGCCCTCCTGAAGCGCTTGGCGCATTGCTGACTCACATTAACTCCGGTCTGCCATGACCGTGGGAGGGGCTCCACCTCGCCAGTCGCCTGGAGCAAAACAGATGACGAGGACTGGAGCGAAGATACTTATCTTTGCTTACACAGCGCGACGCATCAGTGAACAAATATCATCCCAGAGCCTACCCCCCACCTCGAACAAATGAGGAAAAATAATCCAGATGACTAATTGACAATTTTGCACAACCTACTCAAGGGATAATTTTACACCCACCACTAAAGACTACAGCGACCAGGTTTCCTGTGAAGCACAGCGTGATGAGCCACGCCCACTTAGGGCGGCCCCGCCTCAAATAAAATGCATTTGAAGCGAAGTGGTGAGTGTCTGGTGCAATCTTTTCACGTCCATGAAGAAGGGGCGTGTCTGCCCCGAAACGCGTCGGACTTCTGATTCAATGTTTGGAGGGAGGCTGTGAGATCGATTGGGGCACAAGAAAGCTGGATGGTTTGGTGCGCCGTGGGCAGCCCTCCTGAAGCGCTTGGCGCATTGCTGACTCACATTAACTCCGGTCTGCCATGACCGTGGGAGGGGCTCCACCTCGCCAGTCGCCTGGAGCAAAACAGATGACGAGGACTGGAGCGAAGATACTTATCTTTGCTTACACAGCGCGACGCATCAGTGAACAAATATTATCCCAGAGCCTACCCCCCACCTCGAACAAATGAGGAAAAATAATCCAGATGACTAATTGACAATTTTGCACAACCTACTCAAGGGATAATTTTACACCCACCACTAAAGACTACAGCTACCAGGTTTCCTGTGAAGCACAGCGTGATGAGCCACGCCCACTTAGGGCGGCCCCGCCTCAAATAAAATGCATTTGAAGCGAAGTGGTGAGTGTCTGGTGCAATCTTTTCACGTCCATGAAGAAGGGGCGTGTCTGCCCCGAAACGCGTCGGACTTCTGATTCAATGTTTGGAGGGAGGCTGTGAGATCGATTGGGGTACAAGAAAGCTGGATGGTTTGGTGCGCCGTGGGCAGCCCTCCTGAAGCGCTTGGCGCATTGCTGACTCATATATATATATATATATATTCACTGAAAAAACCATAGGTTATAGACCATATATAGTTAGGAATTAGCATTTACAAAACCTTGAAAATTCACTGAAAAAACCATAGGTTATAGACCATATATAGTTAGGAATTAGCATTTAAAAAACCTTATTTTACTCACACAAAACCATTGAAATTCCATATATAGTTAGTTGCACTAACTATATATTGCGCACCCGCAATCCACTGCTGATGATGTCACATATTACATCATTCATGACATGGTTAGTGACATCACTGATGACATCACTGATGACATCTCAAATGACATCACTGATGACATCACTGATGACATCTCATTTGACATCAATGACCACATCACTGATGATATCATTCATGTGACAATACAATGCATCTCCTCACATTTTAATATAACCTCTGTTTCACCCAGTGTTAAAAACAGAGTATAATTTTTGAAACCATTGACACACCAATACTAGTTACTACATACGTACTCACTGATTCCTACGTCTACACACACATTCACTCATTCACCCATACAATCATTCATACATACAATCACTCATGTTTACAACACAATCATATGCACTCATACACCTATACAGACACTCACACTCTGCCACTCATCCATGGAGTTACTCACACACCTAGTCAGTCCTGTAAAGAATCAATCACACTTCCATTTTCTACTCTATACAGTTAAACATAGAGCACCTTACGTTTTCAACCATATACTAACACATACTTACTCTCTTATACAATCATTGATACAAGTACACATTGATCTGTACAGAGTCACACACCTCCCATCCAGCCACACACACACTCAGTCTCCCATGCAAATACTTGGGCAATCAATCAATAACCCATATAGTTACTCATATAGCTACTGATCAACACATGCAGCAGTTTACAGAACAACAGACATAATGATGCACAAATTAAGACAGTTTAGTCACTAACCCATGCACTCAGTGAGACACATTTAATCACTCACTCATACATTCAGTCATGCACCTACTAAATCCTTCGTCCAGACACTTATACATCCACTCATTCTTCAATATGTAAGACATATTTTAACTTTACAGAAACATAGTCACTGGATGTTGTCATCAGTGATGTCATCAGTGATGTCATTTGAGATGTCATCAGTGATGTCATCAGTGATGTCACTAACCATGTCATGAATGATGTAATATGTGACATCATCAGCAGTGGATTGCGGGTGCGCAATATATAGTTAGTGCAACTAACTATATATGGAATTTCAATGGTTTTGTGTGAGTAAAATAAGGTTTTTTAAATGCTAATTCCTAACTATATATGGTCTATAACCTATGGTTTTTTCAGTGAATTTTCAAGGTTTTGTAAATGCTAATTCCTAACTATATATGGTCTATAACCTATGGTTTTTTCAGTGAATTTCAATGGTTTTTTAATAGCAAATATCATAAGCTGTCGAATGTCAAGTACGTGGTAAGAATTTTTTTTTTCGTGTTTATGCACACTGATCTGCTTTGATTGCTGCCCCCCACCCCTCATTTCTATTAGGAGTACTCTCTCTTTGCAGATAGTGAAGGGTAGTTAACGCAGCCCTTTCCCCCTTTGTAATCCGTCGTGCCTGCTTCTCTCTCCATTTGATTGATTGTTCTCTTTGGTTCATTCTCTATTTACAAACAAGCACAGAGTCGCAATACTCTGTTTAGTCTTTGCAGATAGCGAAAAATCGTGTAAAAAAACAAAAGGAATCGAGCAAAATCAGTAGGCCACTAATGGGATCTCTTTTGACCTCGCTAAAATAGAAACATTAGGAACAACCTGTTGAAAATAGCAATGCGTATGTATATAAGCGGCGTTCATTTGTGTTCACAGTACCCCTTGTTGATTGTTTCAATCGAGCATTGAATTGTTCGAAGTTAATTCTCTTAACGATCTTCTCTACCTGCAAACGAGGAAGAATAGGAATATTCTATCTCCCTTTGCAGATAGTGAAGGGTAGGTAACGCAAGCCTTTAACACGTCGTACCTATTTCATTCCTCATTGATTGATTGATTGTCTGAACATTGACTGTTTGGGAATTAGTTCTTTTTGGAGGTATTCCCTGTTTGCAAATAAACGTAGGAAAATCTTTGCAAGTAGTGAAAGGGTACGTAATGCGGACCGTTCTCCCCCGTTGTAATCTGTCATGCCTATCTACTCCCCACTGATTGATGCACCTTTTTCACCCGGACCATTTACTAGAGATACGTCATCTGGCCCGACCAGAGAGCACCCCTAGTGAAAAGGACATATGCAATAATAACGAAGTGATCACTGTATCCTGTTAACAGAAACTTTACCATGAAACAACCTGGAAAGAAAAAAATAGGAAAACGAAAATCAGTAGGCCACTGATGAACATGAACTTTTATTAAACAACGAACAAAGAAACGATAACATAACGTAATGATAAAACCTATTAATGTCCTAGAAACAAGAAAACGTTAAAATATGCCAGTGGTGAGAGACCAGAAAAACAGTAAGAGAAACCAAATCACCCCTCGCTGTCCCACCGCCTGCCACGCCAAAAAAATCGATAGACTAGGGAAAATGCAAGTCAGTAGAACATTTACCCCCACTCTGGAAACTTCCAAGGTGGGGCAGGGTTCCGGCTACGCCCAGCCGGGAGCAGCCCATATAAGGCAGGTCCTGCTGCCACGCCTCGGCCAGGAGATCCTAACGTAGGGTGTAGCCGGAGGAGAGGCCGAGACCAGCGGGACCCGGCCAGGGGATTGCCTTTACAACGCTGAACAGTTGCAGGGGGGGGGAATGTCTCCTCGACCCTCCCCTCTCTCTCCCAGTCCGGCCGCGTGGCCCTTGAGAGTTGCAGGTAGTCCCGCCACATGCTCTTCCGGTCCGACCACCAACGGTCGGGGGGCCGAGGCCGACGGGATCCGGCTGCAGCCGATAAACCAAGAAACCCGTTCATGGGGCCAGAGCCAGGGGCGTCCGGCCGACATCCACCGGAAGCCCGGCCCGAAGACGGACGGGACACTTCTTTCTTTTATAATGGCTGCGACAACACTGGAGGGGGATGTCTTGCACATGCCTCCGACCCCCCCCTCGTCCTCATCGCCTGGTCCGGCCATAACAAATCTCAAGCGAGACGCCGTGGGGTGCACTGGGAGGGAGAGACGGTGCGAACAGGCCTCTCCCGCCTCCCCAGGTGGAGGCTTCCCAGCTGCACCCTCAGCGCTCCAGGCGGTGGCATCCTAACAACTACAGTGCTGCACAGTTTCGGAACGACCTAGATAACGGTTCTTCCACTGTGGCCATGCTGCAACGTCTCGCCCGGCAGGGTGGAGCCCGTCCGCTCATGTGACCCCGCGATCGCCGGTAGCTGCCGAACTCTCAAAATGGCGGTCGACCTGGCAAGAGCGGGCCCAACATAAAGAAATGGCCCGGTCACTGGTTGACTCCACCACCGTAGTCCTCCACGACCTTGAAGATTCTAGAGGAGCCGCGGGAGTCTCCGACCCCCGATGGGGAATGACTGCCATGATCGCCCGTGGAGTGACGAAACTGTATCCGCGGGACGTCGGCGCTCCCATGCTGGCGCCAGCCTCACTTTGAATTACTACAATCCTGCAGACCTCACTTCCGGTGAAAGCACAGTGTGACCCGGTAGGAAAAATTATTGCACCCCCTCCCCTTTTTGACTGATAGTTCAAACCACCGATCCTTTCCTTTGCCCTTTTAACGGAACTTTGGACTGCCTCCCCCTCTTTTACATTTTCTAGAGAAAACAAAACATTAACCACTACATTAGCATAGCAGTTGACACCAGAACTGTTTTCAAATTGAAAACCAACAACATCTTCAACAGAATCCTTTTTGTTTCTGCTGTGACCCTGCTACAGCACAGGCATTGTCCCCAGCAGTAATTCTGCAATGCCGGTAAGAATAGCTGTGGTGCCTACTGGACTCACTCACCCCCGCGGCGCCCCACGCCGTTTTTTGCTGGGCGGCAACTTACTAGACATCACTTTCGTGCCATCTAGATTTCAGCGCGTTCTGCTGCCTTGGAACTATTCGCACAACAGACCGCTACTGACAAGAATATTTCATTATTGGTGCTGTCAATTTCAATAAATCTATTGGATAATTAAAAAGAAATTGCCACGGTCTCTTCGTTGTTTAAATGTTTTTACTGTTTTTGTTTTGTTGTATATATTTATATGTTATTAAAGTTTTATATTCCTACTACTTTGTTAGAGTGCTATATATTTTTAATGTGACACATAATTGTAAAAACTTTGATGTACAAAGAGTCATTCCTGGAATCTTCCGCTTCAGGCTCGGTCCCCTCCCCAATCACAATACAGGATGGTTTTCAGATAGTAGGAACGCGTGTGCTGTGACGGATCACATCGGGTGTGGGCCTTGATCTACTATAACTCCTTTGAAGAGGGGTGATTCTTTACAGCTGGGGCCATAAACTACATCTGCAGGGCTAGCTGATAGCCTAGGACCGGCCTGGACATTCGGACACAGAGGAAGAGGAGTGTCAGAGGGTGCGGTAGTGAATAGGGCGAAAGGGAGGTGTCGGGCGGGCACAGAGTGTGATTCTCAGGGAAGAGCAGCGCAGATGGGGGAAGGTTTATTGCCCATGCATAAGACAGAGAGCGGTGGTGACCAGTGCCTGGGGGAGATGCTTACGAGGGTGAGGAGCCATGCTACGAATCGACAGCGTGCAGAGAGTGGGTCTGGTCAAGACATCTAAAATGGCTGCCGTGCACGACAAAAGTGTGGCATTTCAAAAAAGGCAAGATGGCGCAGACAATGTTTTTCAACACTTCCTCATTTCCTTCGAATCAAACGTTAACAGACGTTGGGGCATATTACCAAAGTTAAGCGATATTTATCGCTAACGATGCTTACCAACCAATTTTTTACCACTAAGCATCGTCAGAAATTATCGAAGATAAACCTTACTATTATCAAGGTTTATCGCAAATGCGATAATAAACGGCCGCAATGCATGAATATCGCTAAAAACTCAGCGATATTCATGCATTACCGAGCTAATACTCTTAGCCATGTTATCCACCTCCCATTGGATAACATGGATAAGAACTGCTCAGGGCAGGTGTTACTTTTTGGAGATATTCTCGCTTAGCGCGAATATCTCCAAAAGTTGGTAATAGGAGATAGATATCTTGCATGTTGTAATGCAAGTTATTGTGGTATATGGAACTCATACCATAATCTCTCAGGAAAGCAGAAACTGATCCTTTTGGGACCGCCTAAAAAGGCCTAGGGGGTGAGGAGTACTCTACTTTGCCCCCTTTTCACGTTCCGAACTATTTTATTTTACTCTCTTCTGTAATTACACAAAATACCAGCGATAAGATGCATCGGAGACACACACTGAGAGAAAGGAGGCCGGAGATGAAGAAGACATGTCAAATACACATTGGAGATAATATAGTGGCAGAAGGGAAGTAAATATGAGTAAACTTACCATGTAACATAAAAATGTTGCACTCTATACTATAAGTCTCATTTTATACTACAATCACTTCGCTACAACCTCATAAATTAAAAATAAAAATAAATAATGTCTCAAACAATTTTTGATTTCTAAATATAAATTTATTCTTCAGAATTTTCTAAATTTGAAACAACTAGTAACATGTCCTCATCAGTAATTTCCTCTTCAATCATCTCATCTGGAATCTCCTCATTAAAAGTCTGCAATGATGATTCTTGTAACTCTATGGTCTCCAAACACTCGATAAATTCGCCATCAAGAGATTGATCAAAAAAATCATTCAAGTCATCTCCTCCTTCTGACAATATTTCATTATTGGTGCTGTCCATTTCAATCAATGTAGTGGAATCATTCAAGTCATCTCCTCGTGACAATATTTCATTATTGGTGCTCTCAATTTCAATCAATGTAGTGGAATCATTCAAGTCATCTCCTCCTTGTGACAATATTTCATTATTGGTGCTGTCCATTTCAATCAATCTAATGGAATCATACAAGCCATCTCCTCCTTGTGACAATATTTCATTATTGGTGCTCTCAATTTCAATCAATGTAGTGGAATCATTCAAGTCATCTCCTTGTGACAATATTTCATTCTTGGTGCTGTCCATTTCAATCAATCTAATGGAATCATACAAGTCATGTCCTCCTTGTGACAATATTTCATTATTGGTGCTCTCAATTTCAATCAATGTAGTGGACAATTCAAAAGAAATTGCCACGGTCTCTTCATTGTGAGCCATTTTATTTTGAAATTGCTTGCTGTAAATTGCAGAAAAAAATAATCACTTTCATTTATCGTTTTTAGTAATACATAATATAAAACTAACTTCATCAAGTATTTAGTATAACAGAAGGACTGCAAATAAATAACAGAAAACATTTTTCAAATTATCTTCAAGTGTACAACATAGTTCCCCTTACAAATTAACAACTCACCTTTTTAAAAGTAGCAGAAGTGTTAGTACTGTGTAAATCAAACACCAGAAATTCACCACCAAAAATTCCTCACAAATGTACCTCAGACAGTAGTATCACAAAATGGCTGTGGTTTCCTCTCATTTGACATATATACATAACCAATTAACTTTCATCACACACAAATACAAAACCAAAGTAACATTTTAATTGGTTCTAAATTTCAACACTTTCAAATGTGTTTTCCCCATGCAATTTTCCATAGGACATTTACATACGTCTACAGCCTGAATGGCTGAACGGAATTACACCAAACTTGGCAAAATGGTACATCAAACCTAAGAGGTCAGGAAGGATCTACTATGCCCCCTTATGGTCATTTCCCCCTTCGCTTTGGCCTCCTCTTGTCTCTCAATCCTACCGAGGGACAAGATGGCGGCCGCTACGGACTGTTTGGAATGTTGACAGACGCCGGAGAACCAATCAGCTTCGCAAAGCTCCGTAACGCGAAAAGTACGCGAAGCGGAGCGCTGTTACAGATATATATCTTTTTTTCAACGTTAATTTCTCAAAATCCACTGGAGCACATATATTGAGACCTAGCAAAGGCACATCGGGCTACCAGTCCCTAATATTTTGCCAAGTTTCGTGCAAATCCATTCAGCCGTTCGATTATTATTATTTTGTTTTTTTTTTGCCCCGCGGGGCCCTTTTAAAACCTCCACATCAAACCTAGGGGGTCAGCGAGGATCTACTATGCCCCCTTATAGTTATTTCCCCCTTTGTTTTGACCTCCTCTTGTCTCTCGATCCTACCGAGAGACAAGATGGCGGCCGCTACGGACTGTTTGGAATGTTGACAGACGCCGGAGAACCAATCAGCTTCGCTTCACAAAGCTCCGTTGCGCGAAAAGTCCGCGAACCAGAGCGCTAACCGGTCCGCTGTTACAGATATATATCTTTTTTTAAACGTTAATTTCTCAAAATCCACTGGAGCACATATATTGAGACCTACAAAAGGCACATCGGGCTACCAGTCCCTACAATTTTGCCAAGTTTCGTGCAAATCCATTCAGCCGTTCGGGCTAAAAGTGAGGCCAACCGCCCTATGGAAAACTCAATGTTAAAAACACGTTTTGGGACCCCCCTTTTTTCTCGGCCCCCACTGGACGAACCCCCCCCAAATTTTCAAGGGCTGCTCAGAAACAAAATGTGCCATTTTCCTGAAAATTTCAGCCGATTCCGTCCACAAACGCCAAAGTTATTAGACATAGAATTTTCAAAAAACCCATAGAGAAAAAATCCTAACTATATATACCTACTGGCGACCGCCAGTAGGTAATATATATATATATATATATATATATATATATATATATATATATATATATATATATATTACCTACTGGCGGTCGCCAGTAGGTAGTCATAGTTAGGATCGTTTTCCATAGGAAATCCGCAACATTCTATTGGGAATAACTTTGGCGCCGAATGAGGGATCTGCCTGTAATTTTCCTTAACTTTGCCTCGCTGCGCTCCACTCCTTCCCTGAAAGTTTCGGGGGGATCCGTCAAGCGGGCGCCGAGATAAAAGGGGGGTCCCAAAACGTGTTTTCCCCATGTTAATTTCTATAGGGCGGTTGGACTCACTTTTAGCCCGAACGGCTGAATGGATTTTCACCAAACTCGGCAAAATTGTAGGGACTGGTACCCCGATGTGCCTTTGCTATGTCTCAAGATATATGCTCCAGTGGTTTTTACGAAAATTAACTTTGAAAAAATATATATTGGGCTACATTGGGCTATATATATGTTAGAGCCCAAATGTAGCCCAATGTAGCCCAATGTAGCCCAAAGATGGCCACCAGAGAAAGAAAAAAACAAATGTAGCCCAAATATCAGCCAGATGTAGCCCAACTATAGCCCAATGACAGAATGTCCCAGAGTGTTCTAGAGAACAACTAGAGCGCTAACAGTCTTACTTATGACAAAAGTATGGCACACCTGAAGTCATCTTGATTGGAATAAAGTGTTAACACTTAAAACATTTAATTTGCAAAGGAACAAAATGAGGGGGTTCATTTTGCCATAGAAATTATGATTAGTGCTGAAGAAAGAAAAATTAGGGCACATTTTGAGTGACTTCTCAAATCCTCTTATATTTCATTAAAAAAATTCTGATATGCAGTCTTCCAAGATGGCCACCAGAGACAAAAGAGCCCAAATGTAGCCCAAATATCAGCCAGATGTAGCCCAACTATAGCCCAATGACAGAATGTCCCAGAGTGTTCTAAAGAACAACTGAAGTCATCTTGATTGGAATAAAGTGGTAACACTTAATACATTTAATTTGAAAAGGAACAAAATGAGGGGTTTCATATATATATATATATATATTTTTAAAGTACAAGAAAGGCGGCACAACC